>NC_134362.1:127888637-128194470 GCF_048569485.1 Anomaloglossus baeobatrachus
TTGTTACTAAGCTATTATACTAGCAAACACTGAGTGAACTTAGTGGCATCATAAAAGTGTCTGTTGGACTTCTGTATCGTCCCACAAGTGCAAAGATATTTGCAGCACGTCTGCCTGCATTGCACACTCAAACTCATTGTTACTAAGCCATTATACTAGCAAACACTGAGTGAACTTAGTGGCATCATAAACGTGGCTGTTGGACTTCTGTATCGTCCCACTAGTGCAAAGATATTTGCAGCACGTCTGCCTGCATTGCACACTCAAACTCATTGTTACTAAGCCATTATACTAGCAAATACTGAGTGAACTTAGTGGCATCATAAAAGTGGCTGTTGGACTTCTGTATCATCCCACTAGTGCAAAGATATTTGCAGCACCTCTGCCTGCATTGCACACTCAAACTCATTGTTACTAAGCCATTATACTAGTAAACACTGAGTGAACTTAGTGGCATCCTAAACGTGGCTGTTGGACTTCTGTATCGTCCCACAAGTGCAAAGATATTTGCAGCACGTCTGCCTGCATTGCACACTCAAACTCATTGTTACTAAGCCATTATACTAGCAAACACTGAGTGAACTTAGTGGCATCCTAAACGTGGCTGTTGGACTTCTGTATCGTCCCACAAGTGCAAAGATATTTGCAGCACGTCTGCCTCCATTGCACACTCAAACTCATTGTTACTAAGCCGTTATACTAGCAAACACTGAGTGAACTTAGTGGCATCATAAAAGTGGCTGTTGGACTTCTGTATCGTCCCACAAGTGCAAAGATATTTGCAGCACGTCTGCCTGCATTGCACACTCAAACTCATTGTTACTAAGCCATTATACTTGCAAACGCTTAGTCAACTTAGTGGCATCATAAAAGTGGCTGTTGGACTTCTGTATCGTCCCACTAGTGCAAAGATATTTGCAGCACGTCTGCCTGCATTGCACACTCAAACTCATTGTTACTAAGCCATTATACTAGCAAACACTGAGTAAACTTAGTGGCATCCTAAACGTGGCTGTTGGACTTCTGTATCGTCCCACTAGTGCAAAGATATTTTCAGCACCTCTGCCTGCATTGCACACTCAAACTCATTGTTACTAAGCCATTATACTAGCAAACACTGAGTGAACTTAGTGGCATCATAAAAGTGGCTGTTGGACTTCTGTATCGTCCTACTAGTGCAAAGATATTTGCAGCACGTCTGCCTGCATTGCACACTCAAACTCATTGTTACTAAGCCATTATACTAGCAAACACTGAGTGAACTTAGTGGCATCATAAAAGTGGCTGTTGGACTTCTGTATCGTCCCACTAGTGCAAAGATATTTGCAGCACGTCTGCCTGCATTGCACACTCAAACTTATTGTTACTAAGCCATTATACTAGCAAACACTGAGTGAACTTAGTGGCATCCTAAACGTGGCTGTTGGACTTCTGTATCGTCCCACAAGTGCAAAGATATTTGCAGCACGTCTGCCTGCATTGCACACTCAAACTCATTGTTACTAAGCCATTATACTAGCAAACACTGAGTGAACTTAGTGGCATCCTAAACGTGGCTCTTGGACTTCTGTATCGTCCAACAAGTGCAAAGATATTTGCAGCACGTCTGCCTGCATTGCACACTCAAACTCATTGTCACTAAGCCATTATACTAGCAAACACTGAGTGAACTTAGTGGCATCCTAAACGTGGCTGTTGGACTTCTGTATCGTCCCACAAGTGCAAAGATATTTGCAGCACGTCTGCCTGCATTGCACACTCAAACTCATTGTTACTAAGCCATTATACTAGCAAACACTGAGTGAACTTAGTGGCATCATAAAAGTGGCTGTTGGACTTCTGTATCGTCCCACTAGTGCAAAGATATTTGCAGCACGTCTGCCTGCATTGCACACTCAAACTCATTGTTACTAATCCATTATACTAGCAAACACTGAGTGAACTTAGTGGCATCATAAACGTGGCTGTTGGACTTCTGTATCGTCCCACAAGTGCAAAGATATTTGCAGCATGTCTGCCTGCATTGCACACTCAAACTCATTGTTACTAAGCCATTATACTAGCAAACACTGAGTGAACTTAGTGGCATCATAAAAGTAGCTGTTGGACTTCTGTATCGTCCCACTAGTGCAAAGATGTTTGCAGCACCTCTGCCTGCATTGCACACTCAAACTCATTGTTACTAAGCCATTATACTAGCAAACACTGAGTGAACTTAGTGGCATCATACAAGTGGCTGTTTGACTTCTGTATCGTCCCACAAGTGCAAAGATATTTGCAGCACCTCTGCCTGCATTGCACACTCAAACTCATTGTTACTAAGCCATTATACTAGCAAACACTGAGTGAAATAATTGCATTATAAAAGTGGCTGTTGGACTTCTGTATCGTCCCACTAGTGCAAAGATATTTGCAGCACGTCTGCCTGCATTGCACACTCAAACTCATTGTTACTAAGCCATTATACTAGCAAACACTGAGTGAACTTAATGGCATCCTAAACGTGGCTGTTGGACTTCTGTATCGTCCCACTAGTGCAAAGATATTTGCAGCACCTCTGCCTGCATTGCACACTCAAACTCATTGTTACTAAGCCATTATACTAGCAAACACTGAGTGAACTTAGTGGCATCATAAACGTGGCTGTTGGACTTCTGTATCGTCCCACTAGTGCAAAGATATTTGCAGCACGTCTGCCTGCATTGCACACTCAAACTCATTGTTACTAAGCCATTATACTAGCATACACTGAGTGAACTTAGAGGCATCCTAAACGTGGCTGTTGGACTTCTGTATCATCCCACAAGTGCAAAGATATTTGCAGCACTTCTGCCTGCATTGCACACTCAAACTCATTGTTACTAAGCCATTATACTAGCAAACACTGAGTGAACTTAGTGGCATCATAAAAGTGGCTGTTGGACTTCTGTATCGTCCCACAAGTGCAAAGATATTTGCAGCATGTCTGCCTGCATTGCACACTCAAACTCATTGTTACTAAGCCATTATACTAGCAAACACTGAGTGAACTTAGTGGCATTATAAAAGTGGCTGTTGGACTTCTGTATCGTCCCACTAGTGCAAAGATATTTGCGGCACGTCTGCCTGCATTGCACACTCAAACTTATTATTACTAAGCCATTATGCTAGCAAACACTGAGTGAACTTAGTGGCATCCTAAACGTGGCTGTTGGACTTCTGTATCGTCCCACAAGTGCAAAGATATTTGCAGCACGTCTGCCTGCATTGCACACTTAAACTCATTGTTACTAAGCCATTATACTAGCAAACACTTAGTGAACTTAGTGGCATCATAAAAGTGGCTGTTGGACTTCTGTATCGTCCCACAAGTGCAAAGATATTAGCAGCACGTCTGCCTGCATTGCACACTCAAACTCATTGTTACTAAGCCATTATACTAGCAAACACTGAGTGAACTTAGTGGCATCCTAAACATGGCTGTTGGACTTCTGTATCGTCCCACAAGTGCAAAGATATTTGCAGCACGTCTGCCTGCATTGCACACTCAAACTCATTGTTACTAAGCCATTATACTAGCAAACACTGAGTGAACTTAGTGGCATCAGAAAAGTGGCTGTTGGACTTCTGTATCATCCCACTAGTGCAAAGATATTTGCAGCACCTCTGCCTGCATTGCACACTCAAACTCATTTGTTACTAAGCCATTATACTAGCAAACACTGAGTGAACTTAGTGGCATCATAAAAGTGGCTGTTGGACTTCTGTATCGTCCCACTAGTGCAAAGATATTTGCGGCACGTCTGCCTGCATTGTACACTCAAATTATTGTTACTAAGCCATTATACTAGCAAACACTGAGTGAACTTAGTGGCATCCTAAACGTGGCTGTTGGACTTCTGTATCGTCCCACAAGTGCAAAGATATTTGCAGCACGTCTGCCTGCATTGCACACTCAAACTCATTGTTACTAAGCCATTATACTAGCAAACACTTAGTGAACTTAGTGGCATCATAAAAGTGGCTGTTGGACTTATTTATCGTCCCACTAGTGCAAAGATATTTGCAGCACGTCTGCCTGCATTGCACACTCAAATTCATTGTTACTAAGCCAATATACTATCAAACACTAAGTGAACTTAGTGGCATCCTAAACGTGGCTGTTGGACTTCTGTATCGTCCCACAAGTGCAAAGATATTTGCAGCACCTCTGCCTGTATTGCACACTCAAACTCATTGTTACTAAGCCATTATACTAGCAAACACTGAGTGAACTTAGTGGCATCATGAAAGTGGCTGTTGGACTTCTGTATCGTCCCACAAGTGCAAAGATATTTGCAGCACGTCTGCCTGCATTGCACACTCAAACTCATTGTTACTAAGCCATTATACTAGCAAACACTGAGTGAACTTAGTGGCATCATAAAATTGGCTGTTGGACTTCTGTATCGTCCCACTAGTGCAAAGATATTTGCAGCACGTCTGCCTGCATTGCACACTCAAACTCATTGTTACTAAGCCGTTATACTAGCAAACACGGAGTGAACTTAGTGGCATCATAAAAGTGGCTGTTGGACTTCTGTATCATCCCACAAGTGCAAAGATATTTGCAGCACGTCTGCCTGCATTGCACACTCAAACTCATTGTTACTAAGCCATTATACTAGCAAACACTGAGTGAACTTAGTGGCATCCTAAACGTGGCTGTTGGACTTCTGTATCGTCCCATAAGTGCAAAGATATTTGCAGCACGTCTGCCTGCATTGCACACTCAAACTCATTGTTACTAAGCCGTTATACTAGCAAACACTGAGTGAACTTAGTGGCATCATAAAAGTGGCTGTTGGACTTCTGTATCGTCCCACAAGTGCAAAGATATTTGCAGCACGTCTGCCTGCTTTGCACACTCAAACTCATTGTTACTAAGCCATTATACTAGCAAACACTGAGTGAACTTAGTGGCATCATAAACGTGGCTGTTGGACTTCTGTATCGTCCCACTAGTGCAAAGATATTTGCAGCACGTCTGCCTGCATTGCACACTCAAACTCATTGTTACTAAGCCATTATACTAGCAAATACTGAGTGAACTTAGTGGCATCATAAAAGTGGCTGTTGGACTTCTGTATCGTCCCACTAGTGCAAAGATATTTGCAGCACCTCTGCCTGCATTGCACACTCAAACTCATTGTTACTAAGCCATTATACTAGCAAATACTGAGTGAACTTAGTGGCATCATAAAAGTGGCTGTTGGACTTCTGTATCGTCCCACTACTGCAAAGATATTTGCAGCACGTCTGCCTGCATTGCACACTCAAACTCATTGTTACTAAGCCATTATACTAGCAAACACTGAGTGAACTTAGTGGCATCCTAAACGTGGCTGTTGGACTTCTGTATCGTCCCACAAGTGCAAAGATATTTGCAGCACGTCTGCCTGCATTGCACACTCAAACTCATTGTTACTAAGCCATTATACTAGCAAACACTGAGTGAACTTAGTGGCATCCTAAACGTGGCTGTTGGACTTCTGTATCGTCCCAAAAGTGCAAAGATATTTGCAGCACGTCTGCCTGCATTGCACACTCAAACTCATTGTTACTAAGCCGTCATACTAGCAAACACGGAGTGAACTTAGTGGCATCATAAAAGTGGCTGTTGGACTTCTGTATCGTTCCACAAGTGCAAAGATATTTGCAGCACGTCTGCCTGCATTGCACACTCAAACTCATTGTTACTAAGCCATTATACTAGCAAACACTGAGTGAACTTAGTGGCATCATAAACGTGGCTGTTGGACTTCTGTATCGTCCCACTAGTGCAAAGATATTTGCAGCACGTCTGCCTGCATTGCACACTCAAACTCATTGTTACTAAGAAATTATACTAGCAAATACTGAGTGAACTTAGTGGCATCATAAAAGTGGCTGTTGGACTTCTGTATCATCCCACTAGTGCAAAGATATTTGCAGCACCTCTGCCTGCATTGCACACTCAAACTCATTGTTACTAAGCCATTATACTAGCAAACACTGAGTGAACTTAGTGGCATCATAAAAGTGTCTGTTGGACTTCTGTATCGTCCCACAAGTGCAAAGATATTTGCAGCACGTCTGCCTGCATTGCACACTCAAACTCATTGTTACTAAGCCATTATACTAGCAAACACTGAGTGAACTTAGTGGCATCATAAACGTGGCTGTTGGACTTCTGTATCGTCCCACTAGTGCAAAGATATTTGCAGCACGTCTGCCTGCATTGCACACTCAAACTCATTGTTACTAAGCCATTATACTAGCAAATACTGAGTGAACTTAGTGGCATCATAAAAGTGGCTGTTGGACTTCTGTATCATCCCACTAGTGCAAAGATATTTGCAGCACCTCTGCCTGCATTGCACACTCAAACTCATTGTTACTAAGCCATTATACTAGTAAACACTGAGTGAACTTAGTGGCATCCTAAACGTGGCTGTTGGACTTCTGTATCGTCCCACAAGTGCAAAGATATTTGCAGCACGTCTGCCTGCATTGCACACTCAAACTCATTGTTACTAAGCCATTATACTAGCAAACACTGAGTGAACTTAGTGGCATCCTAAACGTGGCTGTTGGACTTCTGTATCGTCCCACAAGTGCAAAGATATTTGCAGCACGTCTGCCTCCATTGCACACTCAAACTCATTGTTACTAAGCCGTTATACTAGCAAACACTGAGTGAACTTAGTGGCATCATAAAAGTGGCTGTTGGACTTCTGTATCGTCCCACAAGTGCAAAGATATTTGCAGCACGTCTGCCTGCATTGCACACTCAAACTCATTGTTACTAAGCCATTATACTTGCAAACGCTTAGTCAACTTAGTGGCATCATAAAAGTGGCTGTTGGACTTCTGTATCGTCCCACTAGTGCAAAGATATTTGCAGCACGTCTGCCTGCATTGCAAACTCAAACTCATTGTTACTAAGCCATTATACTAGCAAACACTGAGTAAACTTAGTGGCATCCTAAACGTGGCTGTTGGACTTCTGTATCGTCCCACTAGTGCAAAGATATTTTCAGCACCTCTGCCTGCATTGCACACTCAAACTCATTGTTACTAAGCCATTATACTAGCAAACACTGAGTGAACTTAGTGGCATCATAAAAGTGGCTGTTGGACTTCTGTATCGTCCTACTAGTGCAAAGATATTTGCAGCACGTCTGCCTGCATTGCACACTCAAACTCATTGTTACTAAGCCATTATACTAGCAAACACTGAGTGAACTTAGTGGCATCATAAAAGTGGCTGTTGGACTTCTGTATCGTCCCACTAGTGCAAAGATATTTGCAGCACGTCTGCCTGCATTGCACACTCAAACTTATTGTTACTAAGCCATTATACTAGCAAACACTGAGTGAACTTAGTGGCATCCTAAACGTGGCTGTTGGACTTCTGTATCGTCCCACAAGTGCAAAGATATTTGCAGCACGTCTGCCTGCATTGCACACTCAAACTCATTGTTACTAAGCCATTATACTAGCAAACACTGAGTGAACTTAGTGGCATCCTAAACGTGGCTCTTGGACTTCTGTATCGTCCAACAAGTGCAAAGATATTTGCAGCACGTCTGCCTGCATTGCACACTCAAACTCATTGTCACTAAGCCATTATACTAGCAAACACTGAGTGAACTTAGTGGCATCCTAAACGTGGCTGTTGGACTTCTGTATCGTCCCACAAGTGCAAAGATATTTGCAGCACGTCTGCCTGCATTGCACACTCAAACTCATTGTTACTAAGCCATTATACTAGCAAACACTGAGTGAACTTAGTGGCATCATAAAAGTGGCTGTTGGACTTCTGTATCGTCCCACTAGTGCAAAGATATTTGCAGCACGTCTGCCTGCATTGCACACTCAAACTCATTGTTACTAATCCATTATACTAGCAAACACTGAGTGAACTTAGTGGCATCCTAAACGTGGCTGTTGGACTTCTGTATCGTCCCACAAGTGCAAAGATATTTGCAGCATGTCTGCCTGCATTGCACACTCAAACTCATTGTTACTAAGCCATTATACTAGCAAACACTGAGTGAACTTAGTGGCATCCTAAACGTGGCTGTTGGACTTCTGTATCGTCCCAAAAGTGCAAAGATATTTGCAGCACGTCTGCCTGCATTGCACACTCAAACTCATTGTTACTAAGCCGTCATACTAGCAAACACGGAGTGAACTTAGTGGCATCATAAAAGTGGCTGTTGGACTTCTGTATCGTTCCACAAGTGCAAAGATATTTGCAGCACGTCTGCCTGCATTGCACACTCAAACTCATTGTTACTAAGCCATTATACTAGCAAACACTGAGTGAACTTAGTGGCATCATAAACGTGGCTGTTGGACTTCTGTATCGTCCCACTAGTGCAAAGATATTTGCAGCACGTCTGCCTGCATTGCACACTCAAACTCATTGTTACTAAGAAATTATACTAGCAAATACTGAGTGAACTTAGTGGCATCATAAAAGTGGCTGTTGGACTTCTGTATCATCCCACTAGTGCAAAGATATTTGCAGCACCTCTGCCTGCATTGCACACTCAAACTCATTGTTACTAAGCCATTATACTAGCAAACACTGAGTGAACTTAGTGGCATCATAAAAGTGTCTGTTGGACTTCTGTATCGTCCCACAAGTGCAAAGATATTTGCAGCACGTCTGCCTGCATTGCACACTCAAACTCATTGTTACTAAGCCATTATACTAGCAAACACTGAGTGAACTTAGTGGCATCATAAACGTGGCTGTTGGACTTCTGTATCGTCCCACTAGTGCAAAGATATTTGCAGCACGTCTGCCTGCATTGCACACTCAAACTCATTGTTACTAAGCCATTATACTAGCAAATACTGAGTGAACTTAGTGGCATCATAAAAGTGGCTGTTGGACTTCTGTATCATCCCACTAGTGCAAAGATATTTGCAGCACCTCTGCCTGCATTGCACACTCAAACTCATTGTTACTAAGCCATTATACTAGTAAACACTGAGTGAACTTAGTGGCATCCTAAACGTGGCTGTTGGACTTCTGTATCGTCCCACAAGTGCAAAGATATTTGCAGCACGTCTGCCTGCATTGCACACTCAAACTCATTGTTACTAAGCCATTATACTAGCAAACACTGAGTGAACTTAGTGGCATCCTAAACGTGGCTGTTGGACTTCTGTATCGTCCCACAAGTGCAAAGATATTTGCAGCACGTCTGCCTCCATTGCACACTCAAACTCATTGTTACTAAGCCGTTATACTAGCAAACACTGAGTGAACTTAGTGGCATCATAAAAGTGGCTGTTGGACTTCTGTATCGTCCCACAAGTGCAAAGATATTTGCAGCACGTCTGCCTGCATTGCACACTCAAACTCATTGTTACTAAGCCATTATACTTGCAAACGCTTAGTCAACTTAGTGGCATCATAAAAGTGGCTGTTGGACTTCTGTATCGTCCCACTAGTGCAAAGATATTTGCAGCACGTCTGCCTGCATTGCAAACTCAAACTCATTGTTACTAAGCCATTATACTAGCAAACACTGAGTAAACTTAGTGGCATCCTAAACGTGGCTGTTGGACTTCTGTATCGTCCCACTAGTGCAAAGATATTTTCAGCACCTCTGCCTGCATTGCACACTCAAACTCATTGTTACTAAGCCATTATACTAGCAAACACTGAGTGAACTTAGTGGCATCATAAAAGTGGCTGTTGGACTTCTGTATCGTCCTACTAGTGCAAAGATATTTGCAGCACGTCTGCCTGCATTGCACACTCAAACTCATTGTTACTAAGCCATTATACTAGCAAACACTGAGTGAACTTAGTGGCATCCTAAACGTGGCTCTTGGACTTCTGTATCGTCCAACAAGTGCAAAGATATTTGCAGCACGTCTGCCTGCATTGCACACTCAAACTCATTGTCACTAAGCCATTATACTAGCAAACACTGAGTGAACTTAGTGGCATCCTAAACGTGGCTGTTGGACTTCTGTATCGTCCCACAAGTGCAAAGATATTTGCAGCACGTCTGCCTGCATTGCACACTCAAACTCATTGTTACTAAGCCATTATACTAGCAAACACTGAGTGAACTTAGTGGCATCATAAAAGTGGCTGTTGGACTTCTGTATCGTCCCACTAGTGCAAAGATATTTGCAGCACGTCTGCCTGCATTGCACACTCAAACTCATTGTTACTAATCCATTATACTAGCAAACACTGAGTGAACTTAGTGGCATCCTAAACGTGGCTGTTGGACTTCTGTATCGTCCCACAAGTGCAAAGATATTTGCAGCATGTCTGCCTGCATTGCACACTCAAACTCATTGTTACTAAGCCATTATACTAGCAAACACTGAGTGAACTTAGTGGCATCATAAAAGTAGCTGTTGGACTTCTGTATCGTCCCACTAGTGCAAAGATGTTTGCAGCACCTCTGCCTGCATTGCACACTCAAACTCATTGTTACTAAGCCATTATACTAGCAAACACTGAGTGAACTTAGTGGCATCATACAAGTGGCTGTTTGACTTCTGTATCGTCCCACAAGTGCAAAGATATTTGCAGCACCTCTGCCTGCATTGCACACTCAAACTCATTGTTACTAAGCCATTATACTAGCAAACACTGAGTGAAATAATTGCATTATAAAAGTGGCTGTTGGACTTCTGTATTGTCCCACTAGTGCAAAGATATTTGCAGCACGTCTGCCTGCATTGCACACTCAAACTCATTGTTACTAAGCCATTATACTAGCAAACACTGAGTGAACTTAATGGCATCCTAAACGTGGCTGTTGGACTTCTGTATCGTCCCACTAGTGCAAAGATATTTGCAGCACCTCTGCCTGCATTGCACACTCAAACTCATTGTTACTAAGCCATTATACTAGCAAACACTGAGTGAAATTAGTGGCATCATAAAAGCGGCTGTTGGACTTCTGTATCGTCCCACAAGTGCAAAGATATTTGCAGCACCTCTGCCTGCATTGCACACTCAAACGCATTGTTACTAAGCCATTATACTAGCAAACACTGAGTGAACTTAGTGGCATCCTAAACGTGGCTGTTGGACTTCTGTATCGTCCCACAAGTGCAAAGATATTTGCAGCACGTCTGCCTGCATTGCACACTCAAACTCATTGTTACTAAGCCATTATACTAGCAAACACTGGGTGAACGTAGTGGCATCATAACAGTGGCTGTTGGACATCTGTATCGTCTCACAAGTGCAAAGATATTTGCAGCACGTCTGCCTGCATTGCACACTCAAACTCATTGTTACTAAGCCATTATACTAGCAAACACTGAGTGAACTTAGAGGCATCCTAAACGTGGCTGTTGGACTTCTGTATCATCCCACAAGTGCAAAGATATTTGCAGCACGTCTGCCTGCATTGCACACTCAAACTCATTGTTACTAAGCCATTATACTAGCATACACTGAGTGAACTTAGAGGCATCCTAAACGTGGCTGTTGGACTTCTGTATCATCCCACAAGTGCAAAGATATTTGCAGCACTTCTGCCTGCATTGCACACTCAAACTCATTGTTACTAAGCCATTATACTAGCAAACACTGAGTGAACTTAGTGGCATCATAAAAGTGGCTGTTGGACTTCTGTATCGTCCCACAAGTGCAAAGATATTTGCAGCACCTCTGCCTGCATTGCACACTCAAACTCATTGTTACTAAGCCATTATAGTTAGCAAACACTGAGTGAACTTAGTGGCATCATAAAAGTGGCTGTTGGACTTCGGTATCGTCCCACTAGTGCAAAGATATGTGCAGCACATCTGCCTGCATTGCACACTCAAACTCATTGTTTCTAAGCGATTATACTAGCAAACACTGAGTGAACTTAGTGGCATCCTAAACGTGGCTGTTGGACTTCTGTATCGTCCCACAAGTGCAAAGATATTTGCAGCACATCTGCCTGCATTGCACACTCAAACTCATTGTTACTAAGCCATTATACTAGCAAACACTGAGTGAACTTAGTGGCATCATAAACGTGGCTGTTGGACTTCTGTATCGTCCCACTAGTGAAAAGATATTTGCAGCACGTCTGCCTGCATTTCACACTCAAACTCATTGTTACTAAGCCATTATACTAGCATACACTGAGTGAACTTAGTGGCATCATAAACGTGGCTGTTGGACTTCTGTATCGTCTTACTAGTGCAAAGATATTTGCAGCACGTCTGCCTGCATTGCACACTCAAACTCATTGTTACTAAGCCATTATAATAGCAAACACTGTGTGAACTTAGTGGCATCATAAAAGTGGCTGTTGGACTTCTGTATCGTCCCACAAGTGCAAAGATATTTGGAGCACGTCTGCCTGCATTGCACACTCAAACTCATTGTTACTAAGCCATTATACTAGCAAACACTGAGTGAACTTAGTGGCATCATAAAAGTGGCTGTTGGACTTCTGTATCGTCCCACTAGTGCAAAGATATTTGCGGAACGTCTGCCTGCATTGCACACTCAAACTCATTGTTACTAAGCCATTATACTAGCAAACACTGAGTGAACTTAGTGGCATCCTAAACGTGGCTGTTGGACTTCTGTATCGTCCCACAAGTGCAAAGATATTTGCAGCACGTCTGCCTGCATTGCACACTTAAACTCATTGTTACTAAGCCATTATACTAGCAAACACTGAGTGAACTTAGTGGCATCCTAAACGTGGCTGTTGGACTTTTGTATCGTCCCACAAGTGCAAAGATATTTGCAGCACGTCTGCCTGCATTGCACACTCAAACTCATTGTTACTAAGCCATTATACTAGCAAACACTGAGTGAACTTAGTGGCATCATAAAAGTGGCTGTTGGACTTCTGTATCATCCCACTAGTGCAAAGATATTTGCAGCACCTCTGCCTGCATTGCACACTCAAACTCATTGTTACTAAGCCATTATACTAGCAAACACTGAGTGAACTTAGTGGCATCAGAAAAGTGGCTGTTGGAGTTCTGTATCATCCCACAAGTGCAAAGATATTTGCAGCACCTCTGCCTGCATTGCACACTCAAACTCATTGTTACTAAGCCATTATACTAGCAAACACTGAGTGAACTTAGTGGCATCATAAAAGTGGCTGTTGGACTTCGGTATCGTCCCACTAGTGCAAACATATTTGCAGCACGTCTGCCTGCATTGTACACTCAAACTCATTGTTACTAAGCCATTATACTAGCAAACACTGAGTGAACTTAGTGGCATCCTAAACGTGGCTGTTGGACTTCTGTATCGTCCCAAAAGTGCAAAGATATTTGCAGCACATCTGCCTGCATTGCACACTCAAACTCATTGTTGCTAAGCCATTATACTAGCATACACTGAGTGAACTTAGTGGCATCATAAAAGTGGCTGTTGGACTTCTGTATCGTCCCACAAGTGCAAAGAAATTTGCAGCACGTCTGCCTGCATTGCACACTCAAACTCATTGTTACTAAGCCATTATACTAGCAAACACTGAGTGAACTTAGTGGCATCATAAACGTGGCTGTTGGATTTCTGTATCGTCCCACTAGTGCAAAGATATTTGCAGCACGTCTGCCTGCATTGCACACTCAAACTCATTGTTACTAAGCCATTATACTAGCATACACTGAGTGAACTTAGTGGCATCCTAAACGTGGCTGTTGAACTTCTGTATCGTCCCACTAGTGCAAAGATATTTGCAGCATGTCTGCCTGCATTGCACACTCAAACTCATTGTTACTAAGCCATTATACTAGCAAACACTGAGTGAACTTAGTGGCATCCTAAACGTGGCTGTTGGACTTCTGTATCGTCCCACAAGTGCAAAAATATTTGGAGCACGTCTGCCTGCATTGCACACTCAAACTCATTGTTACTAAGCCATTATACTAGCAAACACTGAGTGAACTTAGTGGCATCATAAAAGTGGCTGTTGTACTTCTGTATCATCCCACTAATGCAAAGATATTTGCAGCACCTCTGCCTGCATTGCACACTCAAACTTATTGTTACTAAGCCATTATACTAGCAAACACTGAGTGAACTTAGTGGCATCATAAAAGTGGCTGTTGGACTTCTGTATCGTCCCACAAGTGCAAAGATATTTTCAGCACCTCTGCCTGCATTGCACACTCAAACTCATTTGTTACTAAGCCATTATACTAGAAAACACTGAGTGAACTTGGTGGCTCATAAAAGTGGCTGTTGAACTTCTGTATCGTCCCACTAGTGCAAAGATATTTGCGGCACGTCTGCCTGCATTGCACACTCAAACTCATTGTTACTAAGCCATTATACTAGCAAACACTGAGTGAACTTAGTGGCATCATAAAAGTGGCTGTTGGACTTCTGTATCATCCCACTAGTGCAAAGATATTTGCAGCACCTCTGCCTGCATTGCACACTCAAACTCATTGTTACTAAGCCATTATACTAGCAAACACTGAGTGAACTTAGTGGCATCATAAAAGTGGCTGTTGGACTTCTGTATCGTCCCACTAGTGCAAAGATATTTGCGGCACGTCTGCCTGCATTGCACACTCAAACTTATTGTTACTAAGCCATTATACTAGCAAACACTGAGTGAACTTAGTGGCATCCTAAACGTGGCTGTTGGACATCTGCATCGTCCCACAAGTGCAAAGATATTTGGAGCACGTCTGCCTGCATTGCACACTCAAACTCATTGTTACTAAGCCATTATACTAGCAAACACTGAGTGAACTTAGTGGCATCATAAAAGTGGCTGTTGGACTTCTGTATCGTCCCACTAGTGCAAAGATATTTTCAGCACCTCTGCCTGCATTGCACACTCAAACTCATTGTTACTAAGCCATTATACTAGCAAACACTGAGTGAACTTAGTGGCATCTTAAAAGTGGCTGTTGGACTTCTGTATCGTCCCACTAGTTCAAAGATATTTGCGGCACGTCTGCCTGCATTGCACACTCAAACTTATTGTTACTAAGCCATTATGCTAGCAAACACTGAGTGAACTTAATGGCATCCTAAACATGGCTGTTGGACTTCTGTATCGTCCCACAAGTGCAAAGATATTTGCAGCACGTCTGCCTGCATTGCACACTCAAACTCATTGTTACTAAGCCATTATAATAGCAAACACTGTGTGAACTTAGTGGCATCATAAAAGTGGCTGTTGGACTTCTGTATCGTCCCACAAGTGCAAAGATATTTGGAGCACGTCTGCCTGCATTGCACACTCAAACTCATTGTTACTAAGCCATTATACTAGCAAACACTGAGTGAACTTAGTGGCATCATAAAAGTGGCTGTTGGACTTCTGTATCGTCCCACTAGTGCAAAGATATTTGCGGAACGTCTGCCTGCATTGCACACTCAAACTCATTGTTACTAAGCCATTATACTAGCAAACACTGAGTGAACTTAGTGGCATCCTAAACGTGGCTGTTGGACTTCTGTATCGTCCCACAAGTGCAAAGATATTTGCAGCACGTCTGCCTGCATTGCACACTTAAACTCATTGTTACTAAGCCATTATACTAGCAAACACTGAGTGAACTTAGTGGCATCCTAAACGTGGCTGTTGGACTTTTGTATCGTCCCACAAGTGCAAAGATATTTGCAGCACGTCTGCCTGCATTGCACACTCAAACTCATTGTTACTAAGCCATTATACTAGCAAACACTGAGTGAACTTAGTGGCATCATAAAAGTGGCTGTTGGACTTCTGTATCATCCCACTAGTGCAAAGATATTTGCAGCACCTCTGCCTGCATTGCACACTCAAACTCATTGTTACTAAGCCATTATACTAGCAAACACTGAGTGAACTTAGTGGCATCAGAAAAGTGGCTGTTGGTGTTCTGTATCGTCCTACTAGTGCAAAGATATTTGCAGCACGTCTGCCTGCATTGCACACTCAAACTCATTGTTACTAAGCCATTATACTAGCAAACACTGAGTGAACTTAGTGGCATCATAAAAGTGGCTGTTGGACTTCTGTATCGTCCCACTAGTGCAAAGATATTTGCAGCACGTCTGCCTGCATTGCACACTCAAACTTATTGTTACTAAGCCATTATACTAGCAAACACTGAGTGAACTTAGTGGCATCCTAAACGTGGCTGTTGGACTTCTGTATCGTCCCACAAGTGCAAAGATATTTGCAGCACGTCTGCCTGCATTGCACACTCAAACTCATTGTTACTAAGCCATTATACTAGCAAACACTGAGTGAACTTAGTGGCATCCTAAACGTGGCTCTTGGACTTCTGTATCGTCCAACAAGTGCAAAGATATTTGCAGCACGTCTGCCTGCATTGCACACTCAAACTCATTGTCACTAAGCCATTATACTAGCAAACACTGAGTGAACTTAGTGGCATCCTAAACGTGGCTGTTGGACTTCTGTATCGTCCCACAAGTGCAAAGATATTTGCAGCACGTCTGCCTGCATTGCACACTCAAACTCATTGTTACTAAGCCATTATACTAGCAAACACTGAGTGAACTTAGTGGCATCATAAAAGTGGCTGTTGGACTTCTGTATCGTCCCACTAGTGCAAAGAGATTTGCAGCACGTCTGCCTGCATTGCACACTCAAACTCATTGTTACTAATCCATTATACTAGCAAACACTGAGTGAACTTAGTGGCATCCTAAACGTGGCTGTTGGACTTCTGTATCGTCCCACAAGTGCAAAGATATTTGCAGCATGTCTGCCTGCATTGCACACTCAAACTCATTGTTACTAAGCCATTATACTAGCAAACACTGAGTGAACTTAGTGGCATCCTAAACGTGGCTGTTGGACTTCTGTATCGTCCCAAAAGTGCAAAGATATTTGCAGCACGTCTGCCTGCATTGCACACTCAAACTCATTGTTACTAAGCCGTCATACTAGCAAACACGGAGTGAACTTAGTGGCATCATAAAAGTGGCTGTTGGACTTCTGTATCGTTCCACAAGTGCAAAGATATTTGCAGCACGTCTGCCTGCATTGCACACTCAAACTCATTGTTACTAAGCCATTATACTAGCAAACACTGAGTGAACTTAGTGGCATCATAAACGTGGCTGTTGGACTTCTGTATCGTCCCACTAGTGCAAAGATATTTGCAGCACGTCTGCCTGCATTGCACACTCAAACTCATTGTTACTAAGAAATTATACTAGCAAATACTGAGTGAACTTAGTGGCATCATAAAAGTGGCTGTTGGACTTCTGTATCATCCCACTAGTGCAAAGATATTTGCAGCACCTCTGCCTGCATTGCACACTCAAACTCATTGTTACTAAGCCATTATACTAGCAAACACTGAGTGAACTTAGTGGCATCATAAAAGTGTCTGTTGGACTTCTGTATCGTCCCACAAGTGCAAAGATATTTGCAGCACGTCTGCCTGCATTGCACACTCAAACTCATTGTTACTAAGCCATTATACTAGCAAACACTGAGTGAACTTAGTGGCATCATAAACGTGGCTGTTGGACTTCTGTATCGTCCCACTAGTGCAAAGATATTTGCAGCACGTCTGCCTGCATTGCACACTCAAACTCATTGTTACTAAGCCATTATACTAGCAAATACTGAGTGAACTTAGTGGCATCATAAAAGTGGCTGTTGGACTTCTGTATCATCCCACTAGTGCAAAGATATTTGCAGCACCTCTGCCTGCATTGCACACTCAAACTCATTGTTACTAAGCCATTATACTAGTAAACACTGAGTGAACTTAGTGGCATCCTAAACGTGGCTGTTGGACTTCTGTATCGTCCCACAAGTGCAAAGATATTTGCAGCACGTCTGCCTGCATTGCACACTCAAACTCATTGTTACTAAGCCATTATACTAGCAAACACTGAGTGAACTTAGTGGCATCCTAAACGTGGCTGTTGGACTTCTGTATCGTCCCACAAGTGCAAAGATATTTGCAGCACGTCTGCCTCCATTGCACACTCAAACTCATTGTTACTAAGCCGTTATACTAGCAAACACTGAGTGAACTTAGTGGCATCATAAAAGTGGCTGTTGGACTTCTGTATCGTCCCACAAGTGCAAAGATATTTGCAGCACGTCTGCCTGCATTGCACACTCAAACTCATTGTTACTAAGCCATTATACTTGCAAACGCTTAGTCAACTTAGTGGCATCATAAAAGTGGCTGTTGGACTTCTGTATCGTCCCACTAGTGCAAAGATATTTGCAGCACGTCTGCCTGCATTGCAAACTCAAACTCATTGTTACTAAGCCATTATACTAGCAAACACTGAGTAAACTTAGTGGCATCCTAAACGTGGCTGTTGGACTTCTGTATCGTCCCACTAGTGCAAAGATATTTTCAGCACCTCTGCCTGCATTGCACACTCAAACTCATTGTTACTAAGCCATTATACTAGCAAACACTGAGTGAACTTAGTGGCATCATAAAAGTGGCTGTTGGACTTCTGTATCGTCCTACTAGTGCAAAGATATTTGCAGCACGTCTGCCTGCATTGCACACTCAAACTCATTGTTACTAAGCCATTATACTAGCAAACACTGAGTGAACTTAGTGGCATCCTAAACGTGGCTCTTGGACTTCTGTATCGTCCAACAAGTGCAAAGATATTTGCAGCACGTCTGCCTGCATTGCACACTCAAACTCATTGTCACTAAGCCATTATACTAGCAAACACTGAGTGAACTTAGTGGCATCCTAAACGTGGCTGTTGGACTTCTGTATCGTCCCACAAGTGCAAAGATATTTGCAGCACGTCTGCCTGCATTGCACACTCAAACTCATTGTTACTAAGCCATTATACTAGCAAACACTGAGTGAACTTAGTGGCATCATAAAAGTGGCTGTTGGACTTCTGTATCGTCCCACTAGTGCAAAGATATTTGCAGCACGTCTGCCTGCATTGCACACTCAAACTCATTGTTACTAATCCATTATACTAGCAAACACTGAGTGAACTTAGTGGCATCCTAAACGTGGCTGTTGGACTTCTGTATCGTCCCACAAGTGCAAAGATATTTGCAGCATGTCTGCCTGCATTGCACACTCAAACTCATTGTTACTAAGCCATTATACTAGCAAACACTGAGTGAACTTAGTGGCATCATAAAAGTAGCTGTTGGACTTCTGTATCGTCCCACTAGTGCAAAGATGTTTGCAGCACCTCTGCCTGCATTGCACACTCAAACTCATTGTTACTAAGCCATTATACTAGCAAACACTGAGTGAACTTAGTGGCATCATACAAGTGGCTGTTTGACTTCTGTATCGTCCCACAAGTGCAAAGATATTTGCAGCACCTCTGCCTGCATTGCACACTCAAACTCATTGTTACTAAGCCATTATACTAGCAAACACTGAGTGAAATAATTGCATTATAAAAGTGGCTGTTGGACTTCTGTATTGTCCCACTAGTGCAAAGATATTTGCAGCACGTCTGCCTGCATTGCACACTCAAACTCATTGTTACTAAGCCATTATACTAGCAAACACTGAGTGAACTTAATGGCATCCTAAACGTGGCTGTTGGACTTCTGTATCGTCCCACTAGTGCAAAGATATTTGCAGCACCTCTGCCTGCATTGCACACTCAAACTCATTGTTACTAAGCCATTATACTAGCAAACACTGAGTGAAATTAGTGGCATCATAAAAGCGGCTGTTGGACTTCTGTATCGTCCCACAAGTGCAAAGATATTTGCAGCACCTCTGCCTGCATTGCACACTCAAACGCATTGTTACTAAGCCATTATACTAGCAAACACTGAGTGAACTTAGTGGCATCCTAAACGTGGCTGTTGGACTTCTGTATCGTCCCACAAGTGCAAAGATATTTGCAGCACGTCTGCCTGCATTGCACACTCAAACTCATTGTTACTAAGCCATTATACTAGCAAACACTGGGTGAACGTAGTGGCATCATAACAGTGGCTGTTGGACATCTGTATCGTCTCACAAGTGCAAAGATATTTGCAGCACGTCTGCCTGCATTGCACACTCAAACTCATTGTTACTAAGCCATTATACTAGCAAACACTGAGTGAACTTAGAGGCATCCTAAACGTGGCTGTTGGACTTCTGTATCATCCCACAAGTGCAAAGATATTTGCAGCACGTCTGCCTGCATTGCACACTCAAACTCATTGTTACTAAGCCATTATACTAGCATACACTGAGTGAACTTAGAGGCATCCTAAACGTGGCTGTTGGACTTCTGTATCATCCCACAAGTGCAAAGATATTTGCAGCACTTCTGCCTGCATTGCACACTCAAACTCATTGTTACTAAGACATTATACTAGCAAACACTGAGTGAACTTAGTGGCATCATAAAAGTGGCTGTTGGACTTCTGTATCGTCCCACAAGTGCAAAGATATTTGCAGCACCTCTGCCTGCATTGCACACTCAAACTCATTGTTACTAAGCCATTATAGTTAGCAAACACTGAGTGAACTTAGTGGCATCATAAAAGTGGCTGTTGGACTTCGGTATCGTCCCACTAGTGCAAAGATATGTGCAGCACATCTGCCTGCATTGCACACTCAAACTCATTGTTTCTAAGCGATTATACTAGCAAACACTGAGTGAACTTAGTGGCATCCTAAACGTGGCTGTTGGACTTCTGTATCGTCCCACAAGTGCAAAGATATTTGCAGCACATCTGCCTGCATTGCACACTCAAACTCATTGTTACTAAGCCATTATACTAGCAAACACTGAGTGAACTTAGTGGCATCATAAACGTGGCTGTTGGACTTCTGTATCGTCCCACTAGTGAAAAGATATTTGCAGCACGTCTGCCTGCATTTCACACTCAAACTCATTGTTACTAAGCCATTATACTAGCATACACTGAGTGAACTTAGTGGCATCATAAACGTGGCTGTTGGACTTCTGTATCGTCTTACTAGTGCAAAGATATTTGCAGCACGTCTGCCTGCATTGCACACTCAAACTCATTGTTACTAAGCCATTATAATAGCAAACACTGTGTGAACTTAGTGGCATCATAAAAGTGGCTGTTGGACTTCTGTATCGTCCCACAAGTGCAAAGATATTTGGAGCACGTCTGCCTGCATTGCACACTCAAACTCATTGTTACTAAGCCATTATACTAGCAAACACTGAGTGAACTTAGTGGCATCATAAAAGTGGCTGTTGGACTTCTGTATCGTCCCACTAGTGCAAAGATATTTGCGGAACGTCTGCCTGCATTGCACACTCAAACTCATTGTTACTAAGCCATTATACTAGCAAACACTGAGTGAACTTAGTGGCATCCTAAACGTGGCTGTTGGACTTCTGTATCGTCCCACAAGTGCAAAGATATTTGCAGCACGTCTGCCTGCATTGCACACTTAAACTCATTGTTACTAAGCCATTATACTAGCAAACACTGAGTGAACTTAGTGGCATCCTAAACGTGGCTGTTGGACTTTTGTATCGTCCCACAAGTGCAAAGATATTTGCAGCACGTCTGCCTGCATTGCACACTCAAACTCATTGTTACTAAGCCATTATACTAGCAAACACTGAGTGAACTTAGTGGCATCATAAAAGTGGCTGTTGGACTTCTGTATCATCCCACTAGTGCAAAGATATTTGCAGCACCTCTGCCTGCATTGCACACTCAAACTCATTGTTACTAAGCCATTATACTAGCAAACACTGAGTGAACTTAGTGGCATCAGAAAAGTGGCTGTTGGAGTTCTGTATCATCCCACAAGTGCAAAGATATTTGCAGCACCTCTGCCTGCATTGCACACTCAAACTCATTGTTACTAAGCCATTATACTAGCAAACACTGAGTGAACTTAGTGGCATCATAAAAGTGGCTGTTGGACTTCGGTATCGTCCCACTAGTGCAAACATATTTGCAGCACGTCTGCCTGCATTGTACACTCAAACTCATTGTTACTAAGCCATTATACTAGCAAACACTGAGTGAACTTAGTGGCATCCTAAACGTGGCTGTTGGACTTCTGTATCGTCCCAAAAGTGCAAAGATATTTGCAGCACATCTGCCTGCATTGCACACTCAAACTCATTGTTGCTAAGCCATTATACTAGCATACACTGAGTGAACTTAGTGGCATCATAAAAGTGGCTGTTGGACTTCTGTATCGTCCCACAAGTGCAAAGAAATTTGCAGCACGTCTGCCTGCATTGCACACTCAAACTCATTGTTACTAAGCCATTATACTAGCAAACACTGAGTGAACTTAGTGGCATCATAAACGTGGCTGTTGGATTTCTGTATCGTCCCACTAGTGCAAAGATATTTGCAGCACGTCTGCCTGCATTGCACACTCAAACTCATTGTTACTAAGCCATTATACTAGCATACACTGAGTGAACTTAGTGGCATCCTAAACGTGGCTGTTGAACTTCTGTATCGTCCCACTAGTGCAAAGATATTTGCAGCATGTCTGCCTGCATTGCACACTCAAACTCATTGTTACTAAGCCATTATACTAGCAAACACTGAGTGAACTTAGTGGCATCCTAAACGTGGCTGTTGGACTTCTGTATCGTCCCACAAGTGCAAAAATATTTGGAGCACGTCTGCCTGCATTGCACACTCAAACTCATTGTTACTAAGCCATTATACTAGCAAACACTGAGTGAACTTAGTGGCATCATAAAAGTGGCTGTTGTACTTCTGTATCATCCCACTAATGCAAAGATATTTGCAGCACCTCTGCCTGCATTGCACACTCAAACTTATTGTTACTAAGCCATTATACTAGCAAACACTGAGTGAACTTAGTGGCATCATAAAAGTGGCTGTTGGACTTCTGTATCGTCCCACAAGTGCAAAGATATTTTCAGCACCTCTGCCTGCATTGCACACTCAAACTCATTTGTTACTAAGCCATTATACTAGAAAACACTGAGTGAACTTGGTGGCTCATAAAAGTGGCTGTTGAACTTCTGTATCGTCCCACTAGTGCAAAGATATTTGCGGCACGTCTGCCTGCATTGCACACTCAAACTCATTGTTACTAAGCCATTATACTAGCAAACACTGAGTGAACTTAGTGGCATCATAAAAGTGGCTGTTGGACTTCTGTATCATCCCACTAGTGCAAAGATATTTGCAGCACCTCTGCCTGCATTGCACACTCAAACTCATTGTTACTAAGCCATTATACTAGCAAACACTGAGTGAACTTAGTGGCATCATAAAAGTGGCTGTTGGACTTCTGTATCGTCCCACTAGTGCAAAGATATTTGCGGCACGTCTGCCTGCATTGCACACTCAAACTTATTGTTACTAAGCCATTATACTAGCAAACACTGAGTGAACTTAGTGGCATCCTAAACGTGGCTGTTGGACATCTGCATCGTCCCACAAGTGCAAAGATATTTGGAGCACGTCTGCCTGCATTGCACACTCAAACTCATTGTTACTAAGCCATTATACTAGCAAACACTGAGTGAACTTAGTGGCATCATAAAAGTGGCTGTTGGACTTCTGTATCGTCCCACTAGTGCAAAGATATTTTCAGCACCTCTGCCTGCATTGCACACTCAAACTCATTGTTACTAAGCCATTATACTAGCAAACACTGAGTGAACTTAGTGGCATCTTAAAAGTGGCTGTTGGACTTCTGTATCGTCCCACTAGTTCAAAGATATTTGCGGCACGTCTGCCTGCATTGCACACTCAAACTTATTGTTACTAAGCCATTATGCTAGCAAACACTGAGTGAACTTAATGGCATCCTAAACATGGCTGTTGGACTTCTGTATCGTCCCACAAGTGCAAAGATATTTGCAGCACGTCTGCCTGCATTGCACACTTAAACTCATTGTTACTAAGCCATTATACTAGCAAACACTTAGTGAACTTAGTGGCATCATAAAAGTGGCTGTTGGACTTCTGTATCGTCCCACAAGTGCAAAGATATTAGCAGCACGTCTGCCTGCATTGCACACTCAAACTCATTGTTACTTAGCCATTTGACTAGCAAACACTGAGTGAACTTAGTGGCATCCTAAACGTGGCTGTTGGACTTCTGTATCGTCCCACAAGTGCAAAGATATTTGCAGCACGTCTGCCTGCATTGCACACTCAAACTCATTGTTACTAAGCCATTATACTAGCAAACACTGAGTGAACTTAGTGGCATCCTAAACGTGGCTGTTGGACTTTTGTATCGTCCCACAAGTGCAAAGATATTTGCAGCACGTCTGCCTGCATTGCACACTCAAACTCATTGTTACTAAGCCATTATACTAGCAAACACTGAGTGAATTTAGTGGCATCATAAAAGTGGCTGTTGGACTTCTGTATCGTCCCACTAGTGCAAAGATATTTGCAGCACCTCTGCCTGCATTGCACACTCAAACTCATTGTTACTAAGCCATTATACTAGCAAACACTGAGTGAACATAGTGGCATCATAAAAGTGGCTGTTGGAGTTCTGTATCGTCCCACAAGTGCAAAAATATTTGCAGCACGTCTGCCTGCATTACACACTCAAACTCATTGTTTCTAAGCCATTATACTAGCAAACACTGAGTGAACTTAGTGGCATCCTAAACGTGGCTGTTGGACTTCTGTATCGTCCCACAAGTGCAAAGATATTTGCAGCACATCTGCCTGCATTGCACACTCAAACTCATTGTTACTAAACCATTATACTAGCAAACACTGAGTGAACTTAGTGGCATCATAAACGTGGCTGTTGGACTTCTGTATCGTCCCACTAGTGAAAAGATATTTGCAGCACGTCTGCCTGCATTGCACACTCAAACTCATTGTTACTAAGCCATTATACTAGCAAACACTGAGTGAACTTAGTGGCATCCTAAACGTGGCTGTTGGACTTCTGTATCGTCCCACAAGTGCAAAGATATTTGCAGCACGTCTGCCTGCATTGCACATTCAAACTCATTGTTACTAAGCCATTATACTAGCAAACACGTAGTGAACTTAGTGGCATCATAAAAGTGGCTGTTGGACTTCTGTATCGTCCCACAAGTGCAAAGATATTTGCAGCACGTCTGCCTGCATTGCACACTCAAACTCATTGTTACTAAGCCATTATACTAGCAAACACTTAGTGAACTTAGTGGCATCATAAAAGTGGCTGTTGGACTTCTGTATTGTCCCACAAGTGCAAAGATATTTGCAGCACGTCTGCCTGCATTGCACACTCAAACTCATTGTTACTAAGCCATTATACTAGCAAACACTGAGTGAACTTAGTGGCATCATAAAAGTGGCTGTTGGACTTCTGTATCGTCCCACTAGTGCAAAGATATTTGCAGCACCTCTGCCTGCATTGCACACTCAAACTCATTGTTACTAAGCCATTATACTAGCAAACACTGAGTGAACTTAGTGGCATCATAAAAGTGGCTGTTGGAGTTCTGTATCATCCCACAAGTGCAAAGATATTTGCAGCACCTCTGCCTGCATTGCACACTCAAACGCATTGTTACTAAGCCATTATACTAGCAAACACTGAGTGAACTTAGTGGCATCATAAAAGGGGCTGTTGTACTTCTGTATCGTCCCACTAGTGCAATGATATTTGCAGCAAGTATGCCTGCATTGCACACTCAAACTCATTGTTACTAAGCCATTATACTAGCAAACACTGAGTGAACTTAGTGGCATCCTAAACGTGGCTGTTGGACTTCTGTATCGTCCCACAAGTGCAAAGATATTTGCAGCACGTCTGCCTGCATTGCACACTCAAACTCATTGTTACTAAGCCATTATACTAGCAAACACTTAGTGAACTTAGTGGCATCATAAAAGTGGCTGTTGGACTTCTGTATTGTCCCACAAGTGCAAAGATATTAGCAGCACGTCTGCCTGCATTGCACACTCAAACTCATTGTTATTAAGCCATTATACTAGCAAACACTGAGTGAACTTAGTGGCATCCTAAACGTGGCTGTTGGACTTCTGTATCGTCCCACAAGTGCAAAGATATTTGCAGCACGTCTGCCTGCATTGCACACTCAAACTCATTGTTGCTAAGCCATTATACTAGCAAACACTGAGTGAACTTAGTGGCATCATAAAAGTGGCTGTTGGACTTCTGTATCGTCCCACTAGTGCAAAGATATTTGCAGCACCTCTGCCTGCATTGCACACTCAAACTCATTGTTACTAAGCCATTATACTAGCAAACACTGAGTGAACTTAGTGGCATCATAAAAGTGGCTGTTGGACTTCTGTGTCGTCCCACAAGTGCAAAGATATTTGCAGCACCTCTGCCTGCATTGCACACTCAAACTCATTGTTACTAAGCCATTATACTAGCAAACACTGAGTGAACTTAGTGGCATCCTAAACGTGGCTGTTGGACTTCTGTATCGTCCCACAAGTGCAAAGATATTTGCAGCACCTCTCCCTGCATTGCACACTCAAACTCATTGTTACTAAGCCATTATACTAGCAAACACTGCTGCCAATTTAAGGGCCGTAGTTGCATTGTCAGTGATAATTATTGTTGTTTATTCTGCTGTTAATAAAGATAGACCACCGCTGCAATCTACACCACCTCTCAATTTTTACTACCACATTTTAAGTGCACAATCTTGTCGCAGTCAAAATTAGTGGCAAAATGACAGATGCTGGTGGAAAGGGTAAGAGGCGTGTTGGAAAAGGAAAAAAAGGGTTGTCCATGGGGAAGGTGGCAAAGCTCCATTAACATCTGCTGAAGATAGACCATCTTCCAGCAAAAGTAAGATGTCTACTACTTACCGTGGACAATCCGATGTGCTCACTTTTTTACGGACACGTACAACTGGAACAAAGGTAGATGATGGCCAAAAAAGGAAAATGCTTGAATGGATCTCAAGTGGTCCAACAAGTGCCCTCTCCGCCACCTCAACTACCGCATCCAAAAAACACCAGTCGTCTGAGTTGTCATCCCAATCAAACTTGCTTTCTCCCAGCTCTGAAGTCTCCATCCGCCCTGCACAGTATGGTGGAACTGAGATGGCTGAGTCTGCAGAGCTGTTCAGTAACACTATAGCCTGGGAATCAGAGGTCTGCTCCAAAGCTACAGTGAGTACAGACCAGAAAATGGTCTGCAGTGATGCCCAGAACCTTTGTGACTCTGATTCAGTCCGTGAGGACCAAGTTTCTGAGCATAATGTTGACCCTTTTTCACCAACTGTAACACCTGTTGTTATAGACAATGAGGAACATACTGATGACGATGAGACGCAGATACCAGATTGGGATGACAACTTAAATATTCGGTCAGGGCAAGAAGAGGCTCGGTCTGAGGGTGAGGGGAGTGCAAACACAACAATTGATGAGAAAGTTCTAGATCCCACCTACTGTCAACCCACAGTCAGGCACTCGAGGAGGTCAACAGAGGTCGTGGAGGAGGATGCAACTGATGACGAAGTTACCTTTGCGCCTTCCTGGACAGAGTCGGAGTACTGGTAGCACGTCTACAACTGCATCCTCAGCCACCACTCTGCCTCTGAGCACTAGTCGGGGTGGATCAACAGGTCGCATGCCCTCTAAGCCTTGCCTAGCCTGGTCCTTTTTTGACATAGCAAAAGATCGCCCAAATTATGTGATTTGTAAAATTTGTCATGATTCTGTTAGTAGAGGTCAAAACCTCAGCAGTTTGACAACTTCTTCCATGAATCGTCACATGAATAAATATCATATGTCCCGGTGGGAAGCTCACCGTGCTGCAATGCGGCCTAGCGGAGCGAACCATCCACCGCCTGCCCCTTCTAGTGCATCCGCGCGCTCTTCATCTTCTAGGACTGTGGGGACAGATGTCACACCTGGTTTTCCACGCACAACTTTCACCACTGTAACTGCAACAGGCAGTTTGCTTGGTAGGTCGTCAGTTGGTTTGGAAGGGGAAACAAGTGCGTGTGTACAGCTCTCTCAGACATCGATAGCACCAACATTGGATGAAGGCAACATAATGTCTACGCCTGCACTTTCCTCACAAAGCTGCATTTTTTTCCAGGGACACCCTACTCAACACCGTCTACACACAGCAGCCAGATCTCTGTCCCTCAGATGTGGACAAATAAAAGGCCATTTCCTGCGACCCATGACAAAGCTAAGAGGTTGACTTTATCCCTCTGTAAGCTCTTGGCTACCGAAATGCTGCCTTTCCGCCTGGTGGACACACAGGATTTTAGAGACCTTATGTCTGTCGCTGTGCCCCAGTACCAGATGCCCAGTCGCCACTACTTCTCTAAGAAAGGTGTGCCCGCGCTACACCAGCATGTCGCACACAACATCACCGCTTCCTTAAGAAACTCTGTGTGTCAACGGGTGCATTTCACCACCGATACTTGGACCAGTAAGCATGGACAGGGACGTTACATGTCGCTGACTGGGCACTGGGTAACTATGGTGATAGATGGTGAAGGGTCTGCTGCACAAGTCTTGCCGTCCCCACGACTTGTGTGTCAATCCTCTGTCTGTCCAAGTTCCGCCACTACTTCTGCCTCCTCCACCTCATCTGGGTCCTTCACCTCCGCCCCAAGCCTGCCTGGTCAGGCCACCAGCGTTCTCACTGCGCAGAAGGAATCACGCACCCCTCATTACTATGCTGGCAGCAGAGCGCAACGGCATCAGGCGGTCTTTAGCTTGACATGTCTTGGGAATAAGAGTCACACAGCTGAGGAGTTGTGGTCAGCTCTGCGGTCCGAGTTTAATAAATGGTTGTCTCCACTCAACCTGCAGCCTGGTAAGGCCGTGTGCGACAATGCTGCAAACCTGGGTGCAGCCCTTCGCCTGTGCAAGGTGACACACGTGCCTTGTATGGCTCACGTGTTGAACCTTGTTGTCCAGCAATTTTTATCACACTATCCCGGCCTATATGGCCTTCTGACCAGGGCACGAAAACGGTCTGCTTACTTCCGCCGTTCAACCGCCGCAGCTGAGCGACTTGCATCGCTCCAGAAGTCTTTCGGCCTGCCGGTTCATCGCCTGAAATGCGATGTGCCGACATGCTGGAATTCGACTCTCCACATGTTACAGCGACTGTGGCAGCACCGCCGAGCCCTGGTGCAATACGTCATGACGTATAGCCTGGGCCAACGAGATGCAGAGGTGGGGCAGATCACCCTGATGGAGTGGTCGCAGATCAAGGACCTATGCACCCTTCTGCACAGTTTCGACATGGCGACAAATATGTTTAGCGCTGACAATGCCATTATCAGCATGACAATTCCAGTCATTTACATGCTGGAGCACACGCTAAACATTATTCGGAGTCAGGGGGTGGGACAACAGGAAGGGGAGGAACTACAGGAGGATTCATATGTGCAAGACACAACAACATCACCAAGGTCCAGACGTTCATCATCACCAACGCGGCAGGCAAGGGACCATGGGGGACAGGGATCAACAAGGGCGCATGGTAGCAGGTGAAATGTTGAGGAAGGTGCAGGAGAACATGAAGAAATGGAGGACGAACTGTCCATGGACATGGAAGACTCAGCGGATGAGGGAGACCTTGGTCAAATTTCAGTTGAAAGAGGTTGGGGGGAGATGTCAGAGGAAGAAAGAACGGTTAGCACCTCTATGCCACAATCACAGCGTGGACTTGGTCCGCATGGCTGCGCAAGACACATGAGCGCCTTCTTGCTGCACTACCTCCAACATGACCCTCGTATTGTCAAAATTAGAAGTGATTATGACTACTGGCTTGCCACACTATTAGATCCCCGGTACAAGTCCAAATTTTGTGACATAATTCCAGCCATAGAAAGGGACGCACGTATGCAGGATTATCAGCAGAAGCTGTTACTCGATCTTAGCTCGGCTTTTCCACCAAACAACCGTGCAGGTGCAGGAAGTGAATCTCCCAGTTGTAACTTGACAAACATGGGACGGTCTCGTCATCTTCAACAGTCTACCCGTACCAGTAGCACCGTATCTGTTGCTGGTAACAGCAATTTTATGGAATCTTTTCATAATTTTTTTAGACCGTCCTTTGCAAGGCCACCAGAGACAACAAGTCTGACACATAGTCAACGGCTGGAGAGGATGATACAGGAGTATCTCCAAATGAACATTGATGCCATGACTTTGCAAATGGAGCCTTGCTCATTTTGGGCTTCAAATCTTGAAAAATGGCCAGAGCTCTCCAGTTACGCCTTGGAGATTTTGTCGTGTCCAGCTGCCAGCGTTGTCTCTGAACGTGTCTTCAGTGCTGCTGGGTGTGTGCTGACAGATAAGCGCACGCGTCTGTCCAGTGACAATGTGGACAGACTAACGTTCATCAAAATGAACAAGTCATGGATCCACAAGGAATTTCTTACCCCTGTGTCATCCTGGGGATTGTAAATGCTTGTGTATTTTGAATGTGCTTGATGCAAATCTAGCTGTGAAGTGTACAACTAGGGCACAAGTGCTGCCACTGAAGGGGTTAGTGTCAGTGTGGCCCAATTTTTGGAAAAAAGGGAGACTCCGCTTGGAGTAACCCTTGCTTACATTTGTTTACAAATGATGCAAGATGAACAGAGCTGGGATCAGGAAAGACTTAGCTACCTACCCCTGTGTCCTCCTGGGGACGGTTAAGTATGGCGTATTTTTGAATGTGCTTGATGCAAATCTAGCTGTGAAGTGTACAACTAGGGCACAAGTGCTGCCACTGAAGAGGTTAGTGTCTGTGTGGCCCAATTTTTGGAAAAAAGGGAGACTCCGCTTGGAGTAACCCTTGCTTACATTTGTTTACAAATGATCCAAGATGAACAGAGCTGGGATCAGGAAAGACTTAGCTACCTACCCCTGTGTCCTCCTGGGGACGGTTAAGTATGGGGTATTTTTGAATGTGCTTGATGCAAATCTAGCTGTGAAGTGTACAACTAGGGCACAAGTGCTGCCACTGAAGGGGTTAGTGTCTGTGTGGCCCAATTTTTGGAAAAAAGGGAGACTCCGCTTGGAGTAACCCTTGCTTACATTGTTTTTAAAAATGATCCAAGATGAACAGAGCTGGGATCAGGAAAGACTAAGCTACCTACCCCGGTGTCATCCTGGGGACGGTTAAGAATGGCGTATTTTTGAATGTGCTTGATGCAAATCTCGCTGTGAAGTGTACAACTGGGGCACAACTGCTGCCACTGAAGGGGTGGGTGTGTGTGGGGCCCAATTTTTGGAAAAAAGGGAGACTCCGCTTGGAGTAACCATTGCTTGCTGTGTTTTTTAAAAGGAGCCAAGATGAACAAACCTGGGATCAGGAAAGACTTAGCTACCTACCCCGGTGTCCTCCTGGGGACGGTTAAGTATGGCGTATTTTTGAATGTGCTTGATGCAAATCTAGCTGTGAAGTGTACAACTAGGGCACAAGTGCTGCCACTGAAGGGGTTAGTGTCTGTGTGGCCCAATTTTTGGAAAAAAGGGAGACTCCGCTTGGAGTAACCCTTGCTTACATTGTTTTTAAAAATGATCCAAGATGAACAGAGCTGGGATCAGGAAAGACTTAGCTACCTACCCCGGTGTCATCCTGGGGACGGTTAAAGGCCCCGTCACACTAAGCAACATCGCTAGCAACATCGCTGGTAACGAACAACTTTTGTGACGTTGCTAGCGATGTTGCTGTGTGTGACATCCAGCAACAACCTGGCCCCTGCTGTGAGGTCGTTGGTTGTTGCTGAATGTCCTGGGCCATTTTTTAGTTGTTGCTGTGTAGTGGGTGACCATTACCCCTACTGATAGACCCGGAAATGTTATTATTAAAAGTGTTTTAATATTTTATGTGATGTGTTAGGGCACCCCCTAGTGGCCGGGTGGGACGGCTGTTGCCACCGGGGAGGAGGAGTCGGCCGGATATCTAGGGAGAGTCAGTGTGTGTGTGCAGAGAAGGATCCGGGACAGCAGACCGTGAACATCTACAGCGGCAAGTGTGAGTGTGTGAGCTGAACATCAAGGGACACCGGAGAAAAGGAGGTGGACGCAACCTCAGGGTCTATTCCGCTGGTGTGGGTCCAGTGTGTGCTTGACCGGAGAGTGGGAGCCCGGAGAAGAGGAGTATCTAGGGCATACCCCCACTAGAGGGCGCGTTTGGGCAGGTCGTCCCCAGCTCCACTAATATTGCCGGAATCTGCTGACCGGAGTGTTTTTTATGTGTGAATAAATGTCAGTTTTTATGCATCTTAAATTCCGCCTGAAGACTCTTTGTGGATCGGCCGATGAAGATACTGACACACACTGTCCTAGCATTGAAGAAGTGATTAAGCCAGGGATGTGCCTTGATTACAGTGCTGCCACGACTACACAGCCAGAGGCCTCCCTGACTGGTCACTTCATGTGGCGTAGTCGGCAGGATACGAGCCCCCTGCCAGGGACCCAAGAAGCTGGAGATCAGGTCGTGCCTGGGGCACAGGATCCCGACTACGAGGGAAGATTTCCAGTCCCCTGGTGGGAAGAGAACACAGTGCCCGTAGCGTTGGACCGGGTACAGGATGGCGGCAAGAGGGCCGTTATCTGTGAGGAAGAAAAGGCGCGAAAAGTTGGCGCCAAAAGAAGAGCCTGGGGCTGGCCGGCGCCGAAGAAAAAGTACGGAGTACTCCACCCAAAGAGGGGAGGCGCCAGCTCCAGGGCATTGAAGAAGAAGAAAAAGAAGTACCTCAGCGGAGGAGTCAAGATGATGCGTGAGGCTGGGGGTGGAGTCTGTTTAAGAGCGGGAAACGAAGGCCCGCCTCCACTCTGCCCAGTCTCAGCATCGACATCGCCGCCATTACAAGCAAGATTGTCCGAGACAGCCATGGAAACCTTCGGCCAACCAGAAGAGCTGGCTACCACTATGGCCTTAATCAGTCTAGGCCGGGGCCGACCCAGGTTCGCTCCTGCCGGTGAGGCAGCGTTGGCCGACCTTCCCATCGGACCGGGAGGTTCGACACGCCCGTATAAAGTCTCCTGGAAGACCTCCTGGGACGCAGAGACCGGGCGTACCATCACAGAAGTGAAGGCGACCTACGCCACGCCACCTATGCCAAACCGACCGGGGGTTGCCGTCTTCCCGTGGGAGGTCCCACAGCTGGGTGCTGCCGCCCCGTTGCCTAGTCATGCACCGGAGCTGGATGAAGTGGCTGCCCAGGTACTGGAGACAGATCACCGGGGCTTCGTGTGGGACCCTGTCATCGTTCCATCCGCGGTGCCGTACCCCAGAGCTCCGTCCCCGAAGCCTGACCCTGTCCAGGAACGTCTCCTGGCCGAGACCATTGTCCGGGAGATGCTGTCCGGCCCTGACAGTGAACAACTGGCCCAGCAGTTTGTTACCGGAGTGGTTGTTAAGTTCAACCAACAGGAGGGGTATGGATTCATCCGAGAAGTAGAGACCGGGGATGACTATTTTTACAACAGAGTTCATCTGGACGTGGAAGGACTGCCCAAGCGACTCCATACCCTGTGGCCGGGCGAGAGGGTTCAATTCCTGCCGGACGCAGGTAGCCGCGGCCTGTTTGCCGTGTGTGTCTCCCGCATGCCAACCACCCGGGAAGCGGAGCAGTGGCAACAGGAGATTGACTGGGAGGAACAACAAGAGCGGCGCCGGAGCCGTGCCAGACCGGTCCCGAACGAGCCCTCTCATCCCCGGCGCATCATGGCTGCTGACCCGGAAACGGCGACTGCACCGCCTCTTGACCCGGAGAAGATCCCATCCGTGGTAGCGGTAACGCAGAATGTTAACAACAAACCGGTCTTCATGTTAGACGCGGCGCCACCCGCACCACCACCGTCCCGGGCAGCGACGCCTTCACCACCGAGAGGAGCTGCAGCAGCTGCGCCAGTGGAGCCACCTTACGCCCCTGTGTCCTTCCGGAGGATCCGACGTCAGCCGGGACAATCGCTGGGAGCATACATCCAGGCTCAAGCGGAGGAATGGAAGCGGGCCTGGCCCTCAGAGTAAGTTCCTACTGCTTATCTGATGTTTAAGTCCGGCGCTGTTCAGCCGGCAGAAGTTCCTTTAAAGTTTTACGGGCCGTTGCCCCATGCTGTATGTTTGTACGGGCCGTTGCCCCATCTAAGACCGGGAGCGCTGTTGAGCCTCCGGGCGCCCATCTAAGACCGGGAGCGCTGTTGAGCCTCCGGGCGCTAGTTGAAAAGGACCGGGAGCGCTGCTGCGTCTCCGAGCGCTACCCAAGGACCGGGAGCGCCGCTGAAGCCGCCGGGCGCGGGACTGGTGCCCTTCTTGTGGGTGCTGCGCTTATTGTGGACGGTACTGCAGATATCTACGTACTCCTGTGTGTTTTAAGTAAGAGCCGTGCCGGGAGGCTCGGATTTTAAGAGGGGAGGCATGTAGTGGGTGACCATTACCCCTACTGATAGACCCGGAAATGTTATTATTAAAAGTGTTTTAATATTTTATGTGATGTGTTAGGGCACCCCCTAGTGGCCGGGTGGGACGGCTGTTGCCACCGGGGAGGAGGAGTCGGCCGGATATCTAGGGAGAGTCAGTGTGTGTGTGCAGAGAAGGATCCGGGACAGCAGACCGTGAACATCTACAGCGGCAAGTGTGAGTGTGTGAGCGGAACATCAAGGGACACCGGAGAAAAGGAGGTGGACGCAACCTCAGGGTCTATTCCGCTGGTGTGGGTCCAGTGTGTGCTTGACCGGAGAGTGGGAGCCCGGAGAAGAGGAGTATCTAGGGCATACCCCCACTAGAGGGCGCGTTTGGGCAGGTCGTCCCCAGCTCCACTAATATTGCCGGAATCTGCTGACCGGAGTGTTTTTTATGTGTGAATAAATGTCAGTTTTTATGCATCTTAAATTCCGCCTGAAGACTCTTTGTGGATCGGCCGATGAAGATACTGACACACACTGTCCTAGCATTGAAGAAGTGATTAAGCCAGGGATGTGCCTTGATTACAGTGCTGCCACGACTACACAGCCAGAGGCCTCCCTGACTGGTCACTTCAGCTGTCCTGCTGTGAAGCACAGATCGCTGTGTGTGACAGCGAGACAGCAACAACTAATGTGCAGTGAGCAGGGAGCCAGCTTCTGCGGAGGCTGGTAACCAATGTAAACATCGGGTAACCAAGAAGCCCTGTCCTTGGTTACCCGATATTTACCTTTGTTACCAGCCTCCGCCTCTCTCACTGCCAGTGCCGGCTCCTGCTCTGTGCACATTTAGCTGCAGCACACATCAGGTAATTAACCCGATGTGTGCTGTAACTAGGAGAGCAAGGAGCCAGCACTAAGCAGTGTGCGCTGCTCCCTGCTCTGTGCACATGTAGCTGCAGCACACATCAGGTAATTAACCCGATGTGTGCTGTAACTAGGAGAGCAAGGAGCCAGCGCTAAGCATTGTGCGCTGCTCCCTGCTCTGTGCACATTTAGCTGCAGCACACATCGGGTTAATTAACCTGATGTGTGCTGTAACTAGGAGACTGGGGGCTGGTCACTGGTTGCTGGTGAGCTCACCAGCAACTCGTGTAGCCACGCTCCAGCGATCCCTGCCAGGTCAGGTTGCTGGTGGGATCGCTGGAGCGTCGCAGTGTGACATCTCACCAGCAACCTCCTAGCAACTTACCAGCGATCCCTATCGTTGTTGGGATCGCTGGTAAGTTGCTTAGTGTGACTGGACCTTAAGAATGGCGTATTTTTGAATGTGCTTGATGCAAATCTAGCTGTGAAGTGTACAACTAGGGCACAAGTGCTGCCACTGAAGGGGTTAGTGTCTGTGTGGCCCAATTTTTGGAAAAAAGGGAGACTCCGCTTGGAGTAACCCTTGCTTACATTTGTTTACAAATGATGCAAGATGAACAGAGCTGGGATCAGGAAAGACTTAGCTACCTACCCCTGTGTCCTCCTGGGGACGGTTAAGTATGGCGTATTTTTGAATGTGCTTGATGCAAATCTAGCTGTGAAGTGTACAACTAGGGCACAAGTGCTGCCACTGAAGGGGTTAGTGTCTGTGTGGCCCAATTTTTGGAAAAAAGGGAGACTCCGCTTGGAGTAACCCTTGCTTACATTGTTTTTAAAAATGATCCAAGATGAACAGAGCTGGGATCAGGAAAGACTTAGCTACCTACCCCGGTGTCCTCCTGGGGACGGTTAAGTATGGCGTATTTTTGAATGTGCTTGATGCAAATCTAGCTGTGAAGTGTACAACTAGGGCACAAGTGCTGCCACTGAAGGGGTTAGTGTCTGTGTGGCCCAATTTTTGGAAAAAAGGGAGACTCCGCTTGGAGTAACCCTTGCTTACATTTGTTTACAAATGATGCAAGATGAACAGAGCTGGGATCAGGAAAGACTTAGCTACCTACCCCTGTGTCCTCCTGGGGACGGTTAAGTATGGCGTATTTTTGAATGTGCTTGATGCAAATCTAGCTGTGAAGTGTACAACTAGGGCACAAGTGCTGCCACTGAAGAGGTTAGTGTCTGTGTGGCCCAATTTTTGGAAAAAAGGGAGACTCCGCTTGGAGTAACCCTTGCTTACATTTGTTTACAAATGATCCAAGATGAACAGAGCTGGGATCAGGAAAGACTTAGCTACCTACCCCTGTGTCCTCCTGGGGACGGTTAAGTATGGCGTATTTTTGAATGTGCTTGATGCAAATCTAGCTGTGAAGTGTACAACTAGGGCACAAGTGCTGCCACTGAAGGGGTTAGTGTCTGTGTGGCCCAATTTTTGGAAAAAAGGGAGACTCCGCTTGGAGTAACCCTTGCTTACATTGTTTTTAAAAATGATCCAAGATGAACAGAGCTGGGATCAGGAAAGACTTAGCTACCTACCCCGGTGTCATCCTGGGGACGGTTAAGAATGGCGTATTTTTTAATGTGCTTGATGCAAATCTCGCTGTGAAGTGTACAACTGGGGCACAACTGCTGCCACTAAAGGGGTGGGTGTGTGTGGGGCCCAATTTTTGGAAAAAAGGGAGACTCCGCTTGGAGTAACCTTTGCTTGCTGTGTTTTTTAAAAGGAGCCAAGATGAACAGACCTGGGATCAGGAAAGACTTAGCTACCTACCCCGGTGTCCTCCTGGGGACGGTTAAGTATGGCGTATTTTTGAATGAGCTTGATGCAAATCTAGCTGTGAAGTGTACAACTAGGGCACAAGTGCTGCCACTGAAGGGGTTAGTGTCTCTGTGGCCCAATTTTTGGAAAAAAGGGAGACTCCGCTTGGAGTAACCCTTGCTTACATTGTTTTTAAAAATGATCCAAGATGAACAGAGCTGGGATCAGGAAAGACTTAGCTACCTACCCCGGTGTCCTCCTGGGGACGGTTAAGTATTGCGTATTTTTGAATGTGCTTGATGCAAATCTAGCTGTGAAGTGTACAACTAGGGCACAAGTGCTGCCACTGTAGGGGTTAGTGTCTGTGTGGCCCAATTTTTGGAAAAAAGGGAGACTCCGCTTGGAGTAACCCTTGCTTACATTGTTTTTAAAAATGATCCAAGATGAACAGAGCTGGGATTAGGAAAGACTTAGCTACCTACCTCGGTGTCATCCTGGGGACGGTTAAGTATGGCGTATTTTTGAATGTGCTTGATGCAAATCTAGCTGTGAAGTGAACAACTGGGGCTCAACTGCTGCCACTGAAGGGGTGGGTGTGTGTGGGGCCCAATTTTTGGAAAAAAGGGAGACTCCGCTTGGAGTAACCCTTGCTTGCTGTGTTTTTTAAAAGGAGCCAAGATGAACAGAGCTGGGATTAGGAAAGACTTAGCTACCTACCCCGGTGTCCTCCTGGGGACGGTTGAGTATGGCGTATTTTTGAATGTGCTTGATGCAAATCGAGCTGTGAAGTGTACAACTAGGGCACAAGTGCTGCCACTGTAGGGGTTAGTGTCTGTGTGGCCCAATTTTTGGAAAAAAGGGAGACTCCGCTTGGAGTAACCCTTGCTTACATTGTTTTTAAAAATGATCCAAGATGAACAGAGCTGGGATCAGGAAAGACTTAGCTACCTACCCCGGTGTCATCCTGGGGACGGTTAAGTATGGCGTATTTTTGAATGTGCTTGATGCAAATCTAGCTGTGAAGTGTACAACTGGGGCACAACTGCTGCCACTGAAGGGGTGGGTGTGTGTGGGGCCCAATTTTTGGAAAAAAGGGAGACTCCGCTTGGAGTCACCTTGCGGTGTTTTACATGATTTTAGAATGGCGTGCCATGCCTATATCTGTGTCTAATATAGCAGCAAGGTTGGAAGTACAAAAAATCTCCTAGGAGACACTAATACAAACTAAAACTTAACATATATTAAAGACCTCAATAAAAAGTGAACAGGGTCACCGATAATCGTGATTTATATTAAAAGAACAAAATACACATGGCGTATGATCACAGCCTTATGTGAGTCAATAGCGGTGTATTTGATCTATGCACAACAAAGTATCCGACTCAAGCCACTCAAGGATCAACGCCAGTGCATACGGCACAGATTAAATCCATGCAAATAGTGGTCACAACGGACCTACTCCACTCCAAAATATTTATGTGAAGCCCACTTATAAAATGGACCTTGGAGTGTACATGGAACATGAGATCCAACCTAATACTCATAAGAAACCACCCTTCTCCAACCAGGGGGTCTTACTGTAATAAAGAAGGAAAGGTCTCACCGAATCCAGGCGGGCTTCATTTGTGTAGAAAACCTGCAAAAAACATGCTTGTTACATCAGCTTACTCAAATGAAGAGCAGACAACTTCCGACGCGTTTCATTAAATCTTCAGGGAAGTTACTAATACTCAAGGTTTCCATATCCATAAAGGCAAGTAGTCTCAATGGACACTTATTGCCGGACTGAAAATGAAACCAAAAAACACCATAAGTCCACCATTTAAACATATCTTAACACGGAGTACTAAATCCCAGATGGGACACTCACCAAATAATTCTTTTGGATCCTGGTCCTAGATCACACTGAGCGTCCATTACCGGACGCAAACTAGAACAAACAGATCCCTGTAAATCCACCGCTCCCCAGATCATCACAGAAGGAAATTTGTCCCATGTGGGAACACTCACCATACACGTCCTCCATGTGAATTTCAATTCAAATGTGCCGTGCTCCAAATTCTCGGGCAGCGCCATTATATATCACGCGCACCTGCGCAGTACACCCCATTCAGGCGTGTGACGCACAAACCGGAAACCCATTATGCCGGAAGCTAGTACGTCATCTCCAAAGGCCGACACATCATCAGACAGTGCCGATAAACACATCCGGTGATGCTCCATCCGGAGTTTGGAACGCAAACCGGAACAGCCCATCATATTGATCGCATCCGCGTCCTACTAAAGCTTGCGTTCCATCTATTAAAGTAGCACTAATAAATAGGTACAAGGCCCATTTATAAAGTTATTGTAGTCCATCCTTAACGGTGTCAAAACCTCTTCATATTATAAAAACACCAAAGGAAAGCAGTGTTATTAAGGCTGACAAGACCCCTCCTCCTAACAGAATCAATCAATGTAAATACGCTCAAAAACAAAACCAGGAAGAAGGAAACCCCCCTTCCGTCATGTTAAACAAACCGAGTACCAAAAAACTGGACTGAAGGGAGAAAGAATCATATATAATGGTAGAAAACAATACATATGGAGATGTAATTATGTTACTACCGTATGCTCAAAACACTCAGGAAGAAAGAAACCCCCCCTTCCGTCATACTAAACACACAGAGTACCAAAAAGCTTAACTGAATGGAGAAAGAACATATACACTGGCAGGAAGAGACATGCATCCGGAGATGCATCTCTGTTACTACCATCCCATTTGTACATATTTAATGGGTAAGCATTAGTGATGAGCGAGCATGCTTGTTACTACTCGGTACTCGCACGAGTATCACTGTACTCGGTCTACTCGGCGGGGACCGAGTAATCTCGTGATACTCGTGCTGTACTCATGGTCTTCATCCCTGCATGTTGGCGCTCTTTTGAGAGCCAGCCCTCATGCAGGGATTGGCTGACAGACCACTGCAATGCCACAGCCCTGTTAGTTGTGGAATTGCAGTGATTGGCCGGCCTGCACAGCGTGACTGAGCCTTTATACCGGCGGGCGCGCTGTGCTCTGCTCACAGCTATCCAGACAGTCAGTGCAGGGAGAGTGTCGCTGTTTCAGGGAAAGTTTTGCGGCCCTTTATAGCTATTTCCGTATCAGGGCTGCAAACAGTGTGACCAAAAGTCCTTCTCAGGACTATTCTAGTTGTACACAGGCAGGCAGGGTATAGCCAGGTCGGAGTACAGTAGCAGAGTCCTTCTCAGGACGATTGTTGCTGTATACAGGCAGGGTATAGCCAGGTTGGAATACAGGCTAGTGACCAAAAGAGTCCTTGTCAGGACTATTGTAGCAGTATACAGGCAGGCAGGCAGGCAGGCAGGCAGGGTATATAGCCATTCCTAGTGGTGACCGTATACCAGCCTTCATCATATCTGGGGCTGGTGTACACAGTCTAAAACAGTCCTGATAGTGTCAGACTTCTCAGCAATTGTCGCTCCTAAAACATGTTAGGTTCTTAGTGCGTCCGTGCTTGCATTTAAAAACCGCACGTGTGTGCCTGTCGGTGGCAGCGTACAGGTGCACTTGTGTGCGTTTTTACAAAAATATTATATAACGCACAAGTGTAGTGTATAATACACGTCAGTCAGCAGTGGCTGATATTGTCAGAGTTCTTAATTTTTGCTCCTAAAACCTGTGTTAGGTTCTTAGTGCGTCCGTGCTTGCATTTAAAAACCGCACGTGTGTGCCTGTCGGTGGCAGCGTACAGGTGCACTTGTGTGCGTTTTTACCAAACTATTATATAACGCACAAGTGTAGTGTATAATACACGTCAGTCAGCAGTGGCTGATAGTGTCAGAGTTCTTAATTTTTGCTCCTAAAACCTGTGTTAGGTTCTTAGTGCGTCCGTGCTTGCATTTAAAAACCGCACATGTGTGCCTGTCGGTGGCAGCGTACAGGTGCACTTGTGTGCGTTTTTACCAAACTATTATATAACGCACAAGTGTAGTGTATAATACACGTCAGTCAGCAGTGGCTGATAGTGTCAGAGTTCTTAATTTTTGCTCCTAAAACCTGTGTTAGGTTCTTAGTGCGTCCATGCTTGCATTTAAAAACCGCACGGGTGTGCCTGTCGGTGGCAGCGTACAGGTGCACTTGTGTGCGTTTTTACCAAACTATTATATAACGCACAAGTGTAGTGTATAATACACGTCAGTCAGCAGTGGCTGATAGTGTCAGAGTTCTTATTTTTTGCTCCTAAAACCTGTGTTAGGTTCTTAGTGCGTCCGTGCTTGCATTTAAAAACCGCACGTGTGTGCCTGTCGGTGGCAGCGTACAGGTGCACTTGTGTGCGTTTTTACCAAACTATTATATAACGCACAAGTGTAGTGTATAATACACGTCAGTCAGCAGTGGCTGATAGTGTCAGAGTTCTTAATTTTTGCTCCTAAAACCTGTGTTAGGTTCTTAGTGCGTCCGTGCTTGCATTTAAAAACCGCACGGGTGTGCCTGTCGGTGGCAGCGTACAGGTGCACTTGTGTGCGTTTTTACCAAACTATTATATAACGCACAAGTGTAGTGTATAATACACGTCAGTCAGCAGTGGCTGATAGTGTCAGAGTTCTTAATTTTTGCTCCTAAAACCTGTGTTAGGTTCTTAGTGCGTCCGTGCTTGCATTTAAAAACCGCACGTGTGTGCCTGTCGGTGGCAGCGTACAGGTGCACTTGTGTGCGTTTTTACCAAACTATTATATAACGTACAAGTGTAGTGTATAATACACGTCAGTCAGCAGTGGCTGATAGTGTCAGAGTTCTTAATTTTTGCTCCTAAAACCTGTGTTAGGTTCTTAGTGCGTCCGTGCTTGCATTTAAAAACCGCACGTGTGTGCCTGTCGGTGGCAGCGTACAGGTGCACTTGTGTGCGTTTTTACCAAACTATTATATAACGCACAAGTGTAGTGTATAATACACGTCAGTCAGCAGTGGCTGATAGTGTCAGAGTTCTTAATTTTTGCTCCTAAAACCTGTGTTAGGTTCTTAGTGCGTCCGTGCTTGCATTTAAAAACCGCACGTGTGTGCCTGTCGGTGGCAGCGTACAGGTGCTCTTGTGTGCGTTTTTACAAAAATATTATATAACGCACAAGTGTAGTGTATAATACACGTCAGTCAGCAGTGGCTGATAGTGTCAGAGTTCTTAATTTTTGCTCCTAAAACCAGTGTTAGGTTCTTAGTGCGTCCGTGCTTGCATTTAAAAACCGCACGTGTGTGCCTGTCGGTGGCAGCGTAGAGGTGCACTTGTGTGCGTTTTTACCAAACTATTATATAACGCACAAGTGTAGTGTATAATACACGTCACTCAGCAGTGGCTGATAGTGTCAGAGTTCTTAATTTTTGCTCCTAAAACCTGTGTTAGGTTTTAAGTGCGTCCGTGCTTGCATTTAAAAACCGCATGTGTGTGCCTGTCGGTGGCAGCGTACAGGTGCACTTGTGTGCGTTTTTACCAAACTATTATATAACGCACAAGTGTAGTGTATAATACACGTCAGTCAGCAGTGGCTGATAGTGTCAGAGTTCTTAATTTTTGCTCCTAAAACCTGTGTTAGGTTCTTAGTGCGTCCGTGCTTGCATTTAAAAACTGCACGTGTGTGCCTGTCGGTGGCAGCGTACAGGTGCACTTGTGTGCGTTTTTACCAAACTATTATATAACGCACAAGTGTAGTGTATAATACACGTCAGTCAGCAGTGGCTGATAGTGTCAGAGTTCTTATTTTTTGCTCCTAAAACCTGTGTTAGGTTCTTAGTGCGTCCGTGCTTGCATTTAAAAACCGCACGTGTGTGCCTGTCGGTGGCAGCGTACAGGTGCACTTGTGTGCGTTTTTACCAAACTATTATATAACGTACAAGTGTAGTGTATAATACACGTCAGTCAGCAGTGGCTGATAGTGTCAGAGTTCTTAATTTTTGCTCCTGTCTGATCTGCTGGTAAAAGTTCGCCGCCTGTCTGCACATTTTCGAAAGTCACCTACTGCTTCAGCCGGCCTTGCCGGCTTTCAGCGCAGTTTGCATCTTCCGGCTCACAGACTGGTGTGTGATGTCCCCACGCGTTGGAATTCAACTCTGCACATGTTGGTCAGGATATGTGAGCAGAAGAGGGCAGTTGTTGAGTACCTGCATCACCTAAGCCGTCGGGAAATGGGTCAAACTCCACACATAACACCTGAGGAGTGGAGATGGATGTCCGACCTATGTACCATCCTCCAAAACTTTGAGGACTCCACCAAGATGGTGAGTGGTGATGACGCCATTATTAGCGTCACCATACCGCTACTCTGCCTTCTAAAATGGTCTCTGCTCAAAACCAAACATGATGCATTGCAGGCGGAGCGCGATGAGTTGCAGCAAGAAACAGTAGTGGGTGTGGGTGATAACACACAGCCCAGCCTCGTCTCATCACAACGTGCAGTGGAGGACTATGACGAGGAGGAGGATGAAGACATGGAGCAAATCTCCGGCCAAATTGAGGATATGACATGCACACCAGTCATATCCTCGGTTCAGCGTGGCTGGCCAGAGGACAGGGTAGATGAGGAGGAGGAGGACAGCATGTTCAGTCAACGTGTTGGTCAGGCTACTGAAGTCCTGGCTGTTAAGAGTCTGGCGCACATGGCTGACTTTATGGTAAGCTGCCTGTCTCGTGACCCTCGCGTTAAGAACATCTTGGCCGACAATCATTACTGGTTGGTAACACTGTTAGACCCACGCTACAAGGAGAACTTTATGTCTCTTATTCCCGAGGCGGAGAGGTCAACCAAAATGCAGCAGTTCCGGAAGGCCATAGTTACGGAAGTAGGCAAAGCATTCCCCTCACAAAACGCTAGCGGCATAGGTCAGGAATCAGTGGACAACCAAGGCGTACAGCCGAGAGAGGCACAAGTCCAATCCGCCAGAGGTAGGGGAACAGTCTTTAAGATGTGGGACAGTTTTCTCAGCCCCTCAGGTACCACAGCCCCTGAGGTGCGGTCTAGTGCCACAAGAAATCCTAAGTTTGCCCAGATGCTCAAGGAGTACCTTGCAGATCGAACAACTGTACTCCGACATTCCTCTGTGCCTTACAATTATTGGGTATCCAAGGTGGACACGTGGCATGAATTGGCTCTCTACGCCTTGGAAGTCCTGGCCTGCCCTGCCGCTAGCGTTTTGTCAGAGCGTGTTTTTAGTGCCGCAGGTGGAATCATTACAGATAAACGCACCCGCCTGTCAACTGAAAATGCTGACAGGCTGACTCTGATCAAGATGAACATGGGTTGGATTGGGCCAGACTTCACCACACCACCAGCAAATGAGAGCGGAATTTAAAGTTTGTAACGGGAATTTGCCATGTACCTCCAGTCACCCATGGGTACACACTTCTGGACTTTGGATAATCACTGGACTGCTCCTCCTTCTCCTCATGCGCCACCATGATGACCGTTACAAGAGTTAGGCCTTTGTTTCAGGTATACCCCCAGTGGTAAATTTTTTCGCCCATTCTTTGCAGAATGGACATTACAACGACAGGAGACCCGCTCCTTTGCAATGGGAACAATGTTTTGAGGCCCTCATGCACGTCTCTATGCAGGGACAACGTGGAGCCTCCCAATTTTTGGCTGCCCTGCCAAAGGGCTATACTACAAAAGACCCACTTCCTTCCAATGGGCACTTCAGGTTTACAGGCCCTCATGCACGTCTCTATCCAGGGACAACGTGGAGCCTCCCAATTTTTGGCTGCCCTGCCTAAGGGCTATACTACAAAAGACCCACTTCCTTCCAATGGGCACTTCAGGTTTACAGGCCCTCATGCACGTCTCTATCCAGGGACAACGTGGAGCCTCCCAATTTATGGCTGCCCTGCCTAAGGGCTATACTACAAAAGACCCACTTCCTTCCAATGGGCACTTCAGGTTTACAGGCCCTCATGCACGTCTCTATCCAGGGACAACGTGGAGCCTCCCAATTTTTGGCTGCCCTGCCTAAGGGCTATACTACAATAGACCCACTTCCTTCCAATGGGCACTTCAGGTTTACAGGCCCTCATGCACGTCTCTATCCAGGGACAACGTGGAGCCTCCCAATTTTTGTCTGCCCTGCCTAAGGGCTATACTACAATAGACTCACTTCCTTCCAATGGGCACTTCAGGTTTACAGGCCCTCATGCACGTCTCTATCCAGGGACAACGTGGAGCCTCCCAATTTTTGGCTGCCCTGCCTAAGGGCTATACTACAATAGACCCACTTCCTTCCAATAGGCATTTCAGGTTTACAGGCCCTCATGCACGTCTGTATGCAGGGTCATTGGTGAACCTCACAATTTTGGACTGCCCTGGCAAAGGAAAATACTACAAAGACTCAGTTCCTCAAAATGGGCACATTAGACTCAGAGGCCTTTATGTACGTCTCTTCTCAGGGACATCGGAGTGCCACACAATGTTTTACGTAAAATCTTTCATGTATTGATCTCAAAAAGTAACATACATTAGCTCTATCTCACTATTGGGTATGTGCCCTTAACATTTCCGCCATGAAAATTCATTTTGGTGTCATTTTGGAAGGTTTTCTGGTGAGTCCGTAAAAATGGCGTAAAACGCGGACAAAATTGTTCACAGCTGTGACTTTTGAGTGATAAATGCTTCAAGGGGTCTTCCCCATGCTGTTGCCATGTCATTTGAGCACTCTTCGGAGACTTTTGTGCCATTTTTAGGGTTTCTACATGCTGCCGGTGGTCATTTCACAAAAATACTCGGGTCTCCCATAGGATAACATTGGGCTCGTTGCTCGGGCCGAGTACACGAGTATCTTGGGAGGCTCGGCCCGAGCTTCGAGCACCCGAGCTTTTTAGTACTCGCTCATCACTAGTAAGCATCAAAAAACCACCTATCAAGAGGACAGACCACCATTCCTCACAAGCAGGCAAAAATTATTCTAGATTGTAGGAGTTATAAATAACCTTTTTCCCAAAGAGATAGGAAAGAAAGGAAGGAAGGTAAGCTAAGTGCACACTACACCTAACCCTCACTCACAAAGCTGTCCCTACCTCTCTGCAGAGGTCGGCACCTTAAAAAACCTCCGCCAGCGGCGCCCCCGCTCATCGTCGGCTGACCCTCCTGGCTACTCCTACAAGCTAAAGTGTACCTAAAAAGGGGGTAAAGGAAAGCTGCTCGTTAAGGCCAGCCGGGACCATGGTGCCCAGTGTATAAATTCAAAAGCACTCCTTGCGAAGGATCATCTTATCCCAATTGCCCCCTCTCAACTGTGGCCTCACTTGATCGATACCCATTATTCTAATACAATTCTCATCTCCTTCATGATAGGCATTAATGTGTCTAGCCAGCGGGGTATCATTCCTATTTCTGATATCGTTCTTATGTTCTCCAACCCTCTTTCTTAATTCCCTGATGGTCTTTCCTACGTATTGCTTGTTGCATGGACATGTCACTCTATATATAACCCCTTTGGTTCTGCATGTAATCAATGACCTGATCTCAAAGGTCCTACCGTTATATCCACTCTGAAAGGCCTTACCCTCCTCGATGAGGAAACAATTCACACAATTATGACATTTGAAACATCCCTTCACCTTACACATCAGCCATGGTGGCCTGTCCTCCTTGAAAAAACTGTGGACCAATCTGTCCTTTAAAGACCTGGCCTTACGGTACGTTATGGAGGGATGGTCAGGAATGTATTTTCCAACAATCGGATCCATCTTTAGAATTGGCCAGTATTTACAAAGGATATTACGTAAACCCATTGCCCCATTATCATAAGTAGTGACATATCTCAGAGGTTTACCTGGGTTATCCTTTTTGGGTCTAGGATTCAGGATACTCGTGCGGTCCATCTGACACACTGATTCAAAGGCTCTCCTGACCTCCTTAGCAGGGTAGCCTCTCTCCTCCAGCCGCCTCGATAGATCCACTGCCTGTACTCCAAAAGCCTCATCATTGGAGCAATTCCGCCTCATCCTGATGAACTGGCCCCTCGGGATGCCCTTCTTGTGAGACCTGGGGTGCGCACTTTCCCATCTTAACAATGAGTTAGATGATGTCTCTTTTCTATATGTGCTTGTCATAAGCTTCCCCTCAGGTCCTCTCTCGACAAGGACATCCAGAAAGGCCAGCCTACTCTGATGGATTTCAAAAGTGAACCTAAGGCCCAGATTATTGACATTAAGTGAACCCACAAATTCCTTGAATCCATCCTCACAGCCCTTCCAAATTACAAAAATATCATCGATAAACCTGACCCACATTACTACATCCTCCGTGTCAAGTTTACCTCCAAATACCACGGTTTCCTCCCACCAGCCCAGGAATAAGTTGGCATACGATGGGGCACAACAACTCCCCATTGCCGTACCCCTGAGCTGGTGGAAGTACTTCCCCCCAAAGATGAACACGTTTCTTGTCAAACAAAAGCGAAGGGCTTGAATCACAAAGTCATTATGTGCAGTAAGATGGCTACCTCTGGTGTTTAAGTAGTACATTACTGCCTCGATCCCCATATCATGTGGGATCGAGGAGTAGAGTGTCTCAACATCTATACTACACAAGGCCATACCATCCTCGAGGAAGACATCATCAATCTTCCTCAGGAATTCAGTGGTGTCCCCCAGATAGGAATTAAGAGACAGTACAAATGGGCGCAGTATCTTATCAACATAGATACTTAATTTCTCAGTGAGACCCCCAATACCCGAGACAATGGGGCGTCCCCTCAGAGGGTCGAGACCCTTGTGTATTTTTGGTAAGATGTAGAAGGTAGATTGTATAGGAAACAGAGGTATCAAAAAGTCAAACTCGTTTTTATCTATAATCTTACTGTTAAATGCCGTTTCGAGAAGGATCTTAAGCTTGGTCCTAAAAGCCGGAACCGGATTGAACATCAGTTTTTCATAACATCGTTCATCATTCAGGATCTCCAGACAAATATTTTTATATTTCATGGAGTCCATTATTACAATGTTGCCCCCTTTATCAGAGGGCTTGATCGTAACACTAGAATCCTCTTCAAGACTACGTAAACTCTGCATCTCAGTTTTAGTTAGATTATGGTTTCCTGAGTATGATTGAACACCACCGCTTATATCCTCTGTCACCATGTTAACGAAAACATCCACTACATCCACCTCTGCACCCTCCGGGGGCATCCTACTGCTGTTGTTTTTCAAAGACGTAAACGGACCCTCCCCTCTGTCATTCGGGTTCTCATCACTGAGGGGGAATAAAAAGCGCACATCCTGCAACAAATCCTCAGATATGCCTAGTTCACCACAGGTTCTGTCTGACTGCTTCCCAAAAAACTTTTTCCATTTTAGCTGTCTAGCAAACAGGTGTAAATCTTTTATGACCATAAATTCATTAAAGTCCGTAGTTGGTACAAATGAAAGTCCCTTATTCAATACCGAGAGGTCAACATCACTCAGGACCCTAGAGGACAAATTGATGACCTGCGGCGCCCTGACATTTGTTATGGATTCACCGGGTTTTTGCTGCGGAGGTAATATTGGTTTTCTAAAAAACCACCTCTCCCTTGGTTCTGTATGGCACCTCTATATCCTGATCTTCCTCTCCCCCTTGATTTTTTATACTGATGTGGGGGTCTATAAACACCACCTCTACCTTCATTATCGGACAATTCAGCATCCGTGGAGGACAGCTCAGTCTCACTTTGTTTATGATAATTCCTACCTCCGATATACACATAAGCTTTATTATCCTTGAAGTCATGTAGATCTCTAATATAGAAGCGGTGTTTTTTCTCCTTGAATTTGTACTGGAATTTTTCTATTAGCCCTTGCAGTACTAGCTCCTTATTGGGGAAGTCAACTTCACCCGAACGTTCGACGAACCGAACTCGAACGGGACCTCCGTTCGACGAACCGAACTTGAGCCGAACCACGTCCGGTTCGCTCATCTCTAGTGGTAACCCAGTAGTCAGCACGTGTCATGCGTTTTTCCACTCTACACTCACCAGGTATTATATCGACTTCGAACCCTGTTCATATTGCAAATTCTAGCATGCCACCTGGTGATTTTGAGTTGGTTGCTCAGTAAGAGTCGGGCATTGACCTGTTATGAGCTCACTGGTGATTGGTCTAGCAGGAGTTATTCCTGCTACAAGAGTGGGAAAAGGGAAGGGAAAATCCAACTCACCCACTGACTCAATTGAAGCAAGTAATGTCTGTTGAACCAAAAGTGGATATCCAAACATGAAAAAAAAATCCAGGTTCTAAAATTTCAAAAGTTTTGTCATGGTTCGCCTCCCAGTCCACATGGCTAGGGGGCGGAGCCTTCTCTCGAGCCTCACTTCCAGACCCTGGATGCCTTAAAAGCTGGCATTTCCAGTGAACCAGTGCCGGCTATAAGCTTAGCACTGCTTTGCCTGTGATTGCTGGTCCTGTGAGTGATATCCTAATCTGTCTGTTCCTGTGCCCCTGTGCCCTTGTCTGTGTTCCATCCCCTGGTCGTCCCTCCTGTCCTCTGTCCCCTCTCCTATTTCCCCACTCGGTTGCTTCCTCCAGTACTGACCTTGGCCTGACTTTGACTCCGCTTTTGCTCATTCCTCCGGTTCTGCTTCTGCCCGTACGGTGTTTGACCCAGCCTGCCTGACTATTCCTTGCATGCTCTGCAGCTCTGCTTCTCAGCTGTGCTTTGAGGTAATGCATGAGAACGCTGTGAATTCACTTCCTGGTTCTCATTGCTCTGTGTAGTGTATTATGCTACAGAGCTCTGGCTCCTCCTGGTGGCAGCATTACAAGTTTATTGAAAAATGGATATTTTTCAAATGCTGCAATGCGTCCTTTTTCAAGCTAAAATCAATCATAAACAGGAGATCTTAAATACATTTGAAATATGAAGAAAAATAGGTAGTGTTGCAAATAAATCACATGACATATACCAGGTGAGCACATGTGGCACCCCTGAGGCTTCAGGTGCCACAGGGTACTGCACCTAACTTAAGGTGTAGTAATCATCCCGGGTTCGGAGGAGGTCAGTGCTGGTTCCACACCACTCATGCACACTTACACACCATTGCGTTTTTCCTACTGGGGACCAGACTAGGGTCCTAGGGTCGGGTCATATGGATGGCCGCCTAATGGTAAGGGCCTTCCCACCCACTAGTCTAGGAATCCGGGAGGGGGAGGGGTGATGTCCCGGGGGAAGAAAGGAGACACAACCCAGTTAGGGGTAGTTGGAGTTAGGAGCCGGCCTGTGACACAGACAGGCTGGTGGAATGCAGTTCCAGTCAGATGAACAACAATACCGGTGTATCTGGTGGGACACAGGAGAAGACGGTCGCTAAGGGAATACAGAGTCAGTTCCCCCAGGACCAGCGCAGACTGGGTGCAAAGCCCTAGATTAAGGGGAAATTCAAGTCCTTTTAATAATTCTGCTGGGTGAGGAGATTTAAAGTTTCCTGCACCCACCTCAAGTTCCCGGTGAACAGCAGCACATAGAGCCTGGAGTTGAGACCACGATCCAGCCCGACAAAAGGACTTGCGCTGCCTGCTAGATGGGACGGGACTTAAAACCTACAGAGAGGGGACCCTGTGTAGCTACAGGCCATGGGGACCCACTATAAACCGTGCAAGGAGGAAGGGCTCACCACCCACAACACCGGCACTGGCTTCCAAACTATCCAGGATCAACTGGAGCCTATCTTGGCAGAAACCGGCACTTCAAGGGTGATAATCTGACATTGAGGAAAGAATTTGAACCGCAGACCCTGTGTCGTCCCTTTCATTTCTGGTGCCGGCACCCCTGCGCTATGGCACTATAGACTACCACCCTGATCATCCTGCCTGGGGCCTAGCTCTACCTGTGGAGAGCTGAAACACTCGAGCTGTGTTACGCTATCATCCTCAGAAGTGAGCGATATCCCGCAGCGGCGGCTCCCCTCATAGCCACATACCACAGGTGTCGTCATGAAAGACTACTCCCAACATCCCCATGCCCATCCTTTATTGACACCTCGGGGCCACGAAGCTGGGTAAGGCCGCTGTGACATCCCAAAACCACCACAGCCCGGTGACGAGTACAACCCCTGGCCCCGTGGGGCGCATCAAACAATTATCCCAGAGTCAGAGAATACTGTCTCACAGCATGTCTAGCCTCTTTACGAGAGCTTTACATTTTAAAACGGCGGCAGAAAAGGGTAATTATTCTGATCTGCCATTTTAAAACGGCGGGAAGAAAAAAGTAAATAGAGACGCTAGTGCCGGAAAGTCTTTGGAATATCAGCTACAAGGGGTAGCGGAGACCCTAGAGATCACAATTTGGGCGTTTTTTTCCGGTCCCCCGTCACATGATCACCAGTACACAGCAGAGAATCATAATCCTGTGACGCCCTGGCAAAACCAGGTAGTCACACAATAGGCCCCCGCATAACACCTTCCCTCACCTAGGTCACATGCAGCCGACCTCAAACCCTAGTCACCTTCCTCAGGACAAGACAGGCACACCAATGGGCAGGACCAGGCGGTTAGGAAACGCCCATCTAGGGGTCTATGCAAAACAAGAATGCTGCGGAGACACCATCACATGTTTCTCAATGCTGGCAGGAAACTAGCCAGGTCTTTCACCGGCAAGGAACAACCATGGGAAGGGCAGTCTCCGAGGTCAACCATCCTTAACTATGTAGTCTTCTATACTAGGCATTGTTCCCACTAGCCAGTTTCCTACTCCACACTGATGAGGGGTAAATACCATCTTTGGCATATGTGATCTCCTTGACTGGAGACTTCCCTTCCCGTGGTTGTTCCTTCCCAGTGAAAGACCTGGCTAGTTTCCTGCCAGCGTTGAGAAACATGTGATGGTGTTGTGAGATGGTGAAACAGCTCCCATTGTTCATGGCCAGAAATATGTACCTGGTTAAAGATGTGCATGGCAAGCCCCTGTATCACCTCACAAGCATAGTTTAGTAGTATATATTTGTGTCTCATAAATGTGAACAGTATTTATTGTATGTAACTTTATAACCTGCAGCTGTCAGTAATGATGTGATAATACTTTATAAGGGACAAAAATGTCATTATTCAACCATAAGAGGACGCTGTTTCTCAGCGCAGATGACAGACTGCAATAGGTAGCTCAGATGGGGCGGAGCTAAAGGCTGTTAAAAAAAAGTACATCACAGGAAGTAGAGCAGCAGCCATCTTGGAAGCGGTTGGCAGTTGGCAGTGAATGAGTACAGAGACAGAGGACGTGCAGAAGAGGGAAGAGATAATATTTGCGACTAGAAATCTATCATCTTGATCAGAGCTGTGACAGAGTGGAGCTGATTGTGACTGTATCCGTATCCTTACCAGATGGGAGAAGATTGCTGAAAGAACGCTTTTGCGCTTTTGTGAAGTTGATATGACGTTGCCAAGGAGACAAGCCACAGTGACCAGCAGTACTGCTCAGCTGTTGGAGAGGCCTCTCATCTGACTTTGTACTTCAGACATATTGTTCAGAGCAGACCCGGGTCGGTAAGATAAGTAAGGCCCACTGCGCCATCGCAGTGGGTAACCGTGCACGCACCTCACATCAGTTTGGCGCCAGAATATTTGAGACTCAGGGAGGGCCTGTAGTTTGTTTAGGTAGTCATTGTAACCAGGGGCGTAACTAGAGTTTGATGGGCCCCGGTGCAAAGTTCAGACCTTGGCCCCCCCTCCACGTACATCGACATTTAGGGTACAGGATAATGACACTGACACTCAGGGTACAGGATAATGATGCTGACACTTGGCTCTTACCCACAGCACCCAGATTTCCCATGATCTGAAATCCCTCTATCAGCACCCAGCTTTCCTATTTTCTGATATCCATCTTGTCCTCGGTACACTGCTTCCCCATGCTCTGCTATACATCTTTCCCTCAGCACCCAGCTTTCCCATATCAGAGCATGGGAAAGCTGGGTGCTGAGACATGATGTATAGCAGAGCATGGGAAAGCTCGGTGCTGAGGGAAAAGAGCCTTTTTCCCTCAGCACAAAACGTTCCCATCCCTTGCTTGTATCTTTGTCCCCCCTTGTATATAGTTCTCCAAATACAATAATGGCACCCACATAGCCTTCCAAATAGTATAAAGGGTCCCACATAACCCTTCATATATTAGAATACACTTCCATAGTCTTCCATGTATTATAATGCATTTCCCATAGTTCTCCATGCATTATAATTCACCCCATAGTACTCAATATATAATACTGCACCACATAGTCCTCCATATATTATAATGCACCCCCATAATCCTCCATGTATAAAGTAGCCCTTCAATTATTATCTTGAATTTCTCATAGTTCTCTATGTATTATATTTCACCCCATAGTTCTCCATGTATTATACTGCACCACATAGTCCCCAATGTTTTATAATGCACCCCCATAGTCCATGTATAAGGTAGCCTCCATAGTCCTCCATATATTATAATGTAGCCCCCATAGTCCTATATGTATTATAACGCAACCCCATAAAACTTCATATTGCATTATGCAGCCCCATACTCCTCCATGCATAAGGCACCCCTATATTCCATGTATAAGGTGTCCTTCATTTTGTATTATGCAGCCCTCCCAGACCTCCATATATAATAATGCAGCCAGCCTCTCCAGGCCTCCATGTATAATAATGCAGCCAGCCTCCTCAGGCCTCCATGTATAATGTAGCAGCCAGCTTCTCCAGGCCTCCATGTATAACAATGCACCCAGCCTCCTCAGGCCTCCATGTATAATATAGCACCCAGTCTCTCCAGACCACCTCCATGTATAACAATGCACCCAGCCTCCTCAGGCCTCCATGTATAATATAGCAACCAGCCTCTCCAGGCCTCCATGTATAACAATGCACCCAGCCTCCTCAGGCCTCCATATATAATGCAGTATCTCCAGGCCTCCATGTATAATGCAGTATCTCCAGGCCTCCATGTATAATAATGCAGCCACCCCAGACCTCCATATATAATGCAGCCTCCCCAGACCTCCATGTATAAAGCAGCCTCTACAGGCCTCCATGTATAAAGCAGCCTCTCCAGGCCTCCATATATAATGCAGCCTCCTCAGACCTCCATGTATAAAGCAGCCTCTCCAGGCCTCCATATATAATGCAGCCTCCTCAGACCTCCATGTATAAAGCAGCCTCTCCAGGCCTCCATGTATAATAATGCAGCTACCCCAGACCTCCACATAGAATGCAGCCTCCTCAGACCTCCATGTATAAAGCAGCCTCTTCAGGCTTCCATGTACAATAATGCAGCTTCCCCAGAACTGCCTTCCCAAGCCTCTGGCCACCGTTTACTCACTTATATTAAAAAAAATAAACAAGTACTCACCTTCTCTCTTCCTTCCACCGCTGCTGTCCTCCCCGCTGCTCGTTCTCCCGGTGCTGCGGTCGGCGTCCTCCTGTCCTGCACTCTGTGCACTCAGCACAGCAGTCGCTCGGGAGTGACGTCATCGCACAGGGGGAGAATGGTGATGCATAGCGCGGCACCGGCCGCGCTATGCTTCATCATTACTGTGCGCGGTGACGGGGGAGACGCCGCAGCCGCTGACACCAGGTAGGGGGCCCCGGTGCCGCCGCTGACATCAGGCAGGGGGGCCCAGTGTCGGTGGCGGCAGCGGGTCAAATAGCGGCCGCGAGGTCTGTGACAGATCAGTGCAGCTCCTCTCACACTGACAGGAGCTGGCTGCTGATCTGCCTGGCGGCTGCCGGGCCCCTAACCTCCCGGGCCCGGTCGCGATCGCGACCGCTGCGACCGCGGTAGTTATGCCACTGATTGTAACCCCTTCAGGCCACACTTACTGCACAATCACCGTTTGGGACCATTGTTTCTACAACTACAACATCTAATTATTTGCCATTGAGGCTTCTCTGTGGACCACAATGACCTCATACCTGGATGTTGCTAAGACCTATCATGGACTTTAGGCCAGAATTGAGTTCATCCAGGAGGGAACATGTATTGCACAATATATCTGTTTTTTTATTTATGTCTTTATGCTCTTTGCTAAGCAGTCATTGTATATAGTAAGTTGTTTGGTTATTCAAGGTGAATCTTGGAAAGGATCCTCCATTAATGGGCACTATATTTATATTGGGGCAGGGGAATAGTCAATTTGGGGTTAGAGTAAATTTATTTTAAGTTTGTAAACTGTTGTGCTATACCGCGGGCGGCTTGTATTTCACACCCATCCATTTTTTTGTTTCATATTTAAGGGTATTAATAGGTAGTTGGCAGTTGGAATATCCAGTCATGCCTGTAGGTAACATATATTGTATATATTGTAGTTGACTCATGTTAAAGGGCGCCACGCTGTATAGCACAAGGGTCTCAGCTTATTCGCTGAGTGTTTGTGAATTTTCCCTGAGTGTCTTCCCCTGTTTGATTGTGTTCATATCCAAATTGTAGTAAAGTACTTTTGTTAGTTAATCTAGTTTTGGGGCCGTTTATTTCCCATTCGTGACTTCGCTGTATCCTAAAGAGCCCACCCCGGTGCATGGCTTACAGTGTCTCTGCGGCATTCATGTTTTGCATATTTTCCCAAGGGGAAAATTTCCTAGTGTCACAGTGTTGAGAAACACGTGATGGTGTCTTCATGGTGTTGGATGTTGATCTCCCCGAGGTCAACCATCCTTACATATGCACCTAGGGGTCTAGACAGCCCGGGGTCGGAAAACAGTCAGAAAAAGTTGAGGTTTGAAGTAAGTGGAGGTGCCAAACTGACAGGTGCCAGGGTTGGAGCCCAGGTACCTTGGCTAGGTGGCAGACGGTGGTCCCCATTGGCAGGAGACGGGAAGACGGCTTCGCTGATCCGAGGTGGACCGAGACAGGGTTGGAGCCCGCCAGTACCGACACCGGAGACACGACCGGAAACCGTGCACAGAGGGGATACTCGGACCCTGAAGCCAGGACTGGAACCAACGGCCTAGCTTATCAACCGATTGAGGGCAGGATTATAGGTCCTGTCCCAACCAAAGTCCCAAAAGCAGACAACCACCCACAGAGAAGGATAGGGCAACTGCCAGGGCCCATAGATCCCATGGGACAGCGTCAGCGGGCACAGCTCCTCAGGCACACAGCAAGCCGGGAGCGGACTCCTGTGTTCCAGGCCGGGAAGTCCAAACACACAACCAGAACTAGTGCAGAGGAAGAGACAACGACCACCAGCCTGGGTGGGGGACCAGACTGCAACCGGCCGTGGCAGCCGGCCACCAGCACCTTGGTTTGCCAAAAGACTTGTGTGATTCATTTACTTGTGAATAACCAAACATGGTATGTCCGGGCGCACAAGCCCCTGCCATCGCCATACCCTGTATAAAGACACTGGGCCCCGGGACAACCATCCCTACCCATGGAGGGGTTAACATCCGGCTGACCTTACATCTCCCCCGGGTATCCCACAACAGCAGCGGTGGTGTCCCACTTCACCACTCACCGTGGATGGCGTCACGAACCGAATACGGCCAATGCCATACAACTACGTCCCCCTTTTCATTCGGCGTGTCCACGTGACCCCCGGGTTTGGAGGATCCCTCAAGCCACACAGCGGGTCCAGATCCGAGCAGCCTGGCTGTTGCCGGCGTGGGGGCGGTACACCCCGAAACTTGGCGTCACAAACAGGATTCAAACCCATCCACCTACTTGGTGGAAGTGCGCCTTGAATTGGACACTCAGCGGTGATCTGTTGAAAAATTTCCCGAAGTTGCCATTTTTGCCACCATTTTTAGCCCAGCCCAGCGTCTTCTCCCCCGTGAAAGGGCGCAAAGCTGAAGCCCCACCCCCTGAGAACACGGCTGGAAGGAAACAACACCCTGAGGCCGAAAGCGAAACTAACCTGCCGCACAAGGGAGTGCTTGCAAAAGACCAAGGGGAAGAAGCAGGAAGATGTCCGCACCTAATCTGGATGGCGGAGTTGACAGTCAGCGGTGATCCGTAGAAAAATTTCCAGAAGTCGCCATTTTTGCCGCCATTTTTAGGAGCGAAAAACTACAGCCCAGCCTCTTCTCCCCCGAGAAAGGACGTGAAGCTGAAGCCCCGCCTCCTGGGAACACGGCCGAAAGAAAACAACACCCTGAGGCCAAAAGCGAAACTAACCTGCCGCACAAGGGAGTGCTTGCAAAAGACCAAAGGGGAGAAGCGGGAAGATGTCCGCACCTAATTCGGATGGCGGAGTTGCGCCTGCCGCTGGAGCGGCGGCGCCTGCGGATATAGCAGATGACGGAAATGTGGCGGCCCCCGCTCCGGTCACAGGAGCGGGGGAAGCGGTGGCCCCGGCAATCACCCAAGTCATGCTGATCACCCTGCCCTACATGCCCGGTGCTGCCTGGCTACCTCAGTACGATGGGAAGCCCGATGCCCTGCAGGTATTCAAAAAGAAAATATGTACCGTTCTTGATATATATGCCATGACCGGCAAGCAGCGAGCATCGGTGGTGCTCGGGCAGCTGACCGGAGCCACTCAGCAGGAGGTAGAGACTTGGGCCGAAGCTGACCGGGCCTCGGTAGCCACCATTTTCGATAAACTGCAGGTTGCTTTCGAAACCCGCACCAAAGCGGAATTGCGGATGCATTTTCACAACTGCCAGTGCCAACAGCGCCCTCAGGACAGCATTTGGGACTACGCCTTGAGGCTGCAGACTGCCCTCTGTACGTTGAAGCAGAGGGACCCCATTAACGAGGCCGAGAGCAACAAAATGCTGGTGGAGCAGCTCCTGCAAAGGCTGGCGTCCACTGAAGACTGCAAGCAGCTGCGGCTGTGGTCCTTAGAACATTCAGACTTGAACTTTTCGGTCCTAAAGGACCGGGCCATTAAATCGCTACAGACATCTGAAACTGGTGCCCCCGACCCACCATCGTGGCCGGCTCACACCGCACACGTCTTAGTAGCGGCCCCCTTGTTTGCCCTGCTGGCATCCGCAACGGTAGCAGGGACTCTGGAGGACTTATCATCGCAGGTTCAGTGCCTGAGTGATGACGTCACCAGGATCCTCACCACCCTTCAGATACCACCGAAGGCCAAGCCAGCAGAGAAGATCCAGCTCGCCGACAGTCCGGAGGATGTCCCCTGGATGCAGCGGGGAAGAAATAACAACCGGCATGGACACCCTGTCTGCTACAAGTGCAACAAGACGGGTCATTACTCCCGCCGGTGTCCTTTAAACGAGCAACCCCTGAGGCCAAGGGCCAATCCTCAGGAATAGATCCTCAAGGCCCAGCTGATTGGCGTGATCGCTACGTTTGGAGGTTGCCCCATCATCTCTCTTGCTGTGGATGGTATCCCGACGTCCGCCCTCCTGGACACTGGCTCGCAGGTAACCACTATGCCTTATTTACTGTACAAACGTTATTGGTCTGACAGTGAGCTCACCCCACCTGACGCCAGCTTGACCTTCATTGCGGCCAATGGGCTCCCCATGACCAAAATAGGGTTTAAGGAGGTCACCTTGAAGGTGGGACGTGTGGAACTGAAGCATCAAGGACTGATTGTAGTACAAAATGATCCCAGTGACCGTAACCCAAAGATGGTCCTGGGGACAAACATGATTGAAAATTGCATGGGTGAAGTGCTGCATTTATTGCAGCAACTGTCTGCCACAGCAGGAGTGGGCTGGCAGAGGGCTCTGCAACATGAGATCTGGGCCCTCCTGCAGCGGCAACAGGTGAACATGTCGAGTGGAGAAATTGGTAGCGTGCGGGTGATGGATGTGGCGCCTCTAGTGGTACCTCCGCAGAGTAAGATGATGATTTGGTGCAGAGCATCAGTAGGTCCCCGAGGGCAAGATTAGCCGGCAGTGGTAGAGCCTCTGCCTTCAGAACATTGGCCCACAGTGATGGCTGCCAGAGGGGTGATTGATGTAAAAAAGGGAAGAGTGCCCGTGAGAGTGATGAATTGCGGAGAGGAAGAGGTTAGGCTACCCCGTTACGCCACCATTGCTAAACTATTCACCATAGACACTGATGCCATCCAAGCGGCAGCCTCTCCTATCAACTGCATCACAGTCAGACAGTGACAACTCACCAAAGCAGCTAGGGGAGTGGTGTCAGGAGTTACACGTAGGCACCGCTTCCACACCTGCACACCACAAGGGAGAGGTGTACAGGGTAGTACGAGAGTATGAGCAGGTATTCAGTAAACACCCGCTAGATTTCGGGAGGTTCAAGGGGGTCCAACACCACATTCCCACCGGTACATATCCACCCATCAAGGAGAGATACAGGCCATCCCACCTGTGCATTACCAGTGCGCCAAAGACATATTGAGGAGCATGAAGGAAGCAGGGGTCATTTGTGACAGTTGCAGTCCTGGTGAAGAAAAGGACGGCACCATGAGGATGTGTGTGGATTATCGGAAGATTAACCAGATAACTCACAAGGATGCGTACCCTCTTCCCCGTATTGAGGAGTCACTGGCCGCACTGAGAACAGCAAATTACTTCTCAACTCTTGATCTTACCAGCGGTTACTGGCAGGTGTCTGTCGCAGCAGAAGACCAGGAGAAGACTGTGACGACATGGACACCCAATGCCTAGCATGGGTTAAAGTTTCTTAAAATTCAGCCAGATGTATTGTTCTTCTGTGTGTTAACTCATGTTTGCTAAACTATTGTTTGGGACCAGACCCTTCCAAGCAATCATTGTAATGTAGTTGTGTATTGCTAATCTAATGTAAATTACCTTAGTAGCCATTGTCTAGTCTGTGACTTGCAGACTTTGTGTAAAAATCCTCAGTCTTTCTATCCACATCATTTAAATGAACATTATCCATGCAGCTTGAAATATATCCAATAAGAGAAGCAACTATGTACAACCAATCCGATAAGGGCACAGTATATCCAAAGGGAAGGCTATGGCTATAAAAGCTCACTTCTTGGAGTCACCAGTTGGTTGATGGATGTCACATGATTCAGTCTAAGCTCTTAGGAGCTGGCTAGGGAATCAGGACCAAGATACCTTGTGGACTCGGTCTAGGGACTTTGGCTCCGACTAGAGGAACACTTGGCTACATGACTTCAAACCAAAGACTACTTAAGGAGGAAGCCCAGGTTGGGACAATCTGGTTACCTGGCTACAGACTTTGCAGACCTCAGCCAGCTTCCTAAATCTGGCGTTATTCCTTTCTCGGTGGGTGCCCGCCGAAAGCGGGGTGATGCTGGATTGGAGTAAATAGCCCTGAAACCTCTGAGGCATGGACAATCTAAATCCCTGGTGAGCCAGCGGAAGGGTGAGACTCTGTTGCCTGTTACATTTGTGTGCTTTGCTTTGGTGTTATGTGCCGTTAATATTTTGGGGATCCAATAAAGTCTTAATATTGTGATTCCCTCACCCTGTGTTGGCTGAGTAGTGTTCCGCCCACGGTTAAGGAGGTTGTGCGTTCAGTTGGGATGAGCCCTGAACCATGCCATCTTTCTAAAGGTGGCTGGGCCAGCGGACAAGAGCACCCACTAAGCCCCGTGTCTCCACTAGAGATGAGCGAACCGGTCGCGGTTCGGCTCGAGTTCGGTTCGCCGAACGGAGGTCTCGTTCGAGTTCGGTACCACTCAAAACGCATAGGAAACAATGGCAGGCAATCACAAACACATAAAAACACCTAGAAAACACCCTCAAAGGTGTCCAAAAGGTGACAAACAACTCACAACACAAACACATGGGAAAGTGACAAGGACATATACTCATGCGAAAACAAAAGAGCAGGACAAGGAAAAAGAGAAGGAGACACAGATATAGGCATGGCACGCCCTTCTAAAATCATGTAAAACACCGCAAGGTGACTCCAAGCGGAGTCTCCCTTTTTTCCAAAAATTGGGCCACACACACACCCACCCCTTCAGTGGCAGCACTTGTGCCCCAGTTGTACACTTCACAGCTAGATTTGCATCAAGCACATTCAAAAATACGCCATACTTAACCGTCCCCAGGATGACACCGGGGTAGGTAGCAAAGTCTTTCCTGATCCCAGCTCTGTGCATCTTGGATCATTTTTAAAAACAATGTAAGCAAGGGTTACTCCAAGCGGAGTCTCCCTTTTTTCCAAAAATTGGGCCACACACACACCCACCCCTTCAGTGGCAGCACCTGTGCCCCAGTTGTACACTTCACAGCTAGATTTGCATCAAGCACATTCAAAAATACGCCATACTTAACCGTCCCCAGGATGACACCGGGGTAGGTAGCAAAGTCTTTTCTGATCCCAGCTCTGTGCATCTTGGATCATTTTTAAAAACAATGTAAGCAAGGGTTACTCCAAGCGGAGTCTCCCTTTTTTCCAAAAATTGGGCCACACACACCCACCCCTTCAGTGGCAGCACCTGTGCCCCAGTTGTACACTTCACAGCTAGATTTGCATCAAGCACATTCAAAAATACGCCATACTTAACCGTCCCCAGGATGACACCGGGGTAGGTAGCAAAGTCTTTCCTGATCCCAGCGCTGTGCATCTTGGATCATTTTTAAAAACACAGCAAGGGTTACTCCAAGAACAGTCTCCCTTTTTTCCAAAAATTGGGCCACACAGACACCCCATCAGTGGCAGCACTTGTGCCCTAGTTGTACACTTCACAGCTAGATTTGCATCAAGCACATTCAAAATACACAAGCATTTACTCTCCCCAGGATGACACAGGGGTAGTAAATTCCTTGTGGATCCATGACTTGTTTATTTTGATGAACGTTAGTCTGTCCACATTGTCACTGGACAGACGCGTGCGCTTATCTGTCAGCACACACCCAGCAGCACTGAAGACACGTTCAGAGACAACGCTGGCAGCTGGACACGACAAAATCTCCAAGGCATAAGTTGAGAGCTCTGGCCATTTTTCAAGATTTGAAGCCCAAAATGAGCAAGGCTCCATTTGCAAAGTCATGACATCGATGTTCATTTGGAGATACTCCTGTATCATCCTCTCCAGCCGTTGACTACGTGTCAGACTTGTTGTCTCTGGTGGCCTTGCAAAGGACGGTCTAAAAAAATTATGAAAGATTCAATAAAATTGCTGTTACCAGCACCAGATAAGGTGCTACTGGTACGGGTAGACTGTTGAAGGTGACGAGACCGTCCCATGTTTGTCAAGTTACAACTGGGAGATTCACTTCCTGCACCTGCACGGTTGTTTGGTGGAAAAGCCGAGCTAAGATCGAGTAACAGCTTCTGCTGATACTCCTGCATACGTGCGTCCCTTTTTTATGGCTGGAATTATGTCACAAAATTTGGACTTGTACCGGGAATCTAGTATCATAGTATCATAGTTTTTAAGGTTGAAGGGAGACTCTAAGTCCATCTAGTTCAACCCGTAGCCTAACATATTGATCCAGAGGAAGGCAAAAAAAAACCCAATGTGGCAAACAAGTTCCAATGGGGAAAAAATTTCCTTCCTGACTCCACATCCGGCAATCAGACTAGTTCCCTGGATCAATACCCTGTCATAAAATCTAATATACATAACTGGTAATATTAAATTTTTCAAGAAAGGCGTCCAGGCTCTGCTTAAATGTTAGTAGTGAATCACTCATTACAACATCATGCGGCAGAGAGTTCCATAGTCTCACTGCTCGTACAGTAAAGAATCCTCGTCTGTGATTATGATTAAACCTTCTTTCCTCAAGACGTAGCGGATGCCCCCGTGTTTCAGTCGCAGGCCTAGGTGTAAAAAGATCTTTGGAAAGGTCTCTGTACTGTCCCCTCATATATTTATACATTGTGATTAGATCCCCCCTAAGCCTTCGTTTTTCCAAACTAAATAACCCCAAGTTTAATAACCTGTCTTGGTATTGCAGCCCACCCATTCCTCTAATAATCTTGGTCGCTCTTCTCTGCACCCTCTCCAGTTCAGCTATGTCCTTCTTATATATCGGTGACCAGAATTGTACACAGTATTCTAAGTGCGGTCGCACTAGTGACTTGTACAGAGGTAGAACTATATTTTTTTCATGAACACTTATACCTCTTTTAATACATCCCATTATTTTATTAGCCCTGGCAGCAGTTGCCTGACACTGTCCACTAAAGTGAAGTTTACCATCCACCCATACACCCAAGTCTTTTTCTGTGTCTGTTTTACCCAGTGTTCTACAATTAAGTACATAATCATAAATGTTATTTCCTCTACCCAAGTGCATGACCTTACATTTATCTACATTAAACTTCAATTGCCACTTCTCAGCCCAATCCTCCAATTTACATAAATCTCCCTGTAATATAAAATTATCCTCCTCTGTATTGATTACCCTGCAGAGTTTAGTATCATCTGCAAATATTGAAATTCTACTCCGCATGCCCCCAACAAGGTCATTTATAAATATGTTGAAAAGAAGCGGGCCCAATACTGACCCCTGTGGTACCCCACTATGAACTGAGACCCAGTCCGAGTACGTACCATTAATAACCACCCTTTGTTTCCTATCACTGAGCCAGTTTTTAACCCAGTTACACATATTTTCCCCTATCCCCATTATTCTCATTTTATGTACCAACCTTTTGTGTGGCACCGTATCAAAAGCTTTTGAAAAGTCCATATACACAACATCCACTGCATTTCCCTGGTCCAGACTTGAACTTACCTCTTCATAGAAGCTGATCAAATTAGTTTGACAGGATCGATCCCTCATAAACCCATGTTGATACTCTGTCATAAGGTTATTTTTCTTGAGATACTCCAGTATAGCATCTCTCAAGAAATCTAATAGTGTGGCAAGCCAGTAGTCATCATCACTTCTAATTTTGACAATACGAGGGTCATGTTGGAGGTAGTGCAGCAAGAAGGCACTCATGTGTCTTGCGCAGTCATGCGGACCAAGTCCACGCTGTGTTTGTGGCATAGAGGTGCTAACCGTTCTTTCTTCCTCTGACATCTCCCCCCAACCTCTTTCAACTGAAATTTGACCAAGGTCTCCCTCATCCGCTGAGTCTTCCATGTCCATGGACAGTTCGTCCTCCATTTCTTCATGTTCTCCTGCACCTTCCTCAACATTTCGCCTGCTACCATGCGCCCTTGTTGATCCCTGTCCCCCATGGTCCCATGCCTGCCGCGTTGGTGATGATGAACGTCTGGACCTTGGTGATGTTGTTGTGTCTTGCGCATATGAATCCTCCTGTAGTTCCTCCCCTTCTTGTTGTCCCACCCCCTGACTCCGAATAGTGTTTAGCGTGTGCTCCAGCATGTAAATGACTGGAATTGTCATGTTGATAATGGCATTGTCAGCGCTAAACATATTTGTCGCCATGTCGAAACTTTGCAGAAGGGTGCATAGGTCCTTAATCTGAGACCACTCCATCAGGGTGATCTGCCCCACCTCTGCATCTCGTTGGCCCAGGCTATACGTCATGACGTATTGCACCAGGGCTCGGCGGTGCTGCCACAGTCTCTGTAACATGTGGAGAGTCGAATTCCAGCGTGTCGCCACATCGCATTTCAGGCGATGAACCGGCAGGCCGAAAGACATCTGGAGCGATGCAAGTCGCTCAGCAGCAGTGGTTGAACGGCGGAAGTGAGCAGACAGTTTTCGTGCCCTGTTCAGAAGGCCATCTAGGCCGGGATAGTGTGTTAAAAATTGCTGGACAACAAGGTTCAACATTTGAGCCATAAAAGGCATGTGTGTCACCTTGCCCAGGCGAAGGGCCGCACCCAGGTTTGCAGCATTGTCGCACACGACCTTACCAGGCTGCAGGTTGAGTGGAGACAACCATTTATTAAACTCAGTCTCCAGAGCTGCCCACAACTCATCCGCTGTGTGACTCCTATTTCCAAGACATGTCAAGCTAAATACCGCCTGATGCCATTGCGCTATGCTGCCAGCATAGTAATGAGGGGTGCATGATTCCTTCTGTGCAGTGAGAACGCTGGTGGCCTGACCAGGTAGGCTTGGGGCGGAGGTGGAGGACCCAGATGAGGTGGAGGAGCAGAAGCAGTGGCGGAACTTGGACAGACAGTGGATTGACACACAAGTCGTGGGGACGGCAAGACTTGTGCAGCAGACCCTTCACCATCTATCACCATAGTTACCCAGTGCCCAGTCAGCGACATGTAACGTCCCTGTCCATGCTTACTGGTCCAAGTATCGGTGGTGAAATGCACCCGTTCACACACAGAGTTTCTCAAGGAAGCGGTGATGTTGTGTGCGACATGCTGGTGTAGCGCGGGCACGCCTTTCTTAGAGAAGTAGTGACAACTGGGCATCTGGTACTGGGGCACAGCGACAGACATAAGGTCTCTAAAATCCTGTGTGTCCACCAGGCGGAAAGGCAGCATTTCGGTAGCCAAGGGCTTACAGAGGGATAAAGTCAACCTCTTAGCTTTCTCATGGGTCGCAGAAAATGGCCTTTTATTTGTCCCCATCTGAGGGACAGAGATCTGGCTGCTGTGTGTAGACGGTGTTGAGTAGGGTGTCCCTGGAAAAATGCAGGTTTGTGAGGAAAGTGCAGGTGTAGACATGATGTTGCCTTCATCCAACGTTGGTGCTATCGATGTCTGAGAGAGCTATACACACGCACTTGTTTCCCCTTCCAAACCAACTGATGACCTACCAAGCAAACTGAATTTTGCGGTTACAGTGGTAGAAGTTGTGCGTGGAAAACCAGGTGTGACAGCTGTCCCCACAGTCCTAGAAGATGAAGAGCGCGCGGATGCACTGGAAGGGGCAGGCCGTGGATGGTTCGCTCCGCTAGGCCGCATTGCAGCACGGTGAGCTTCCCACTGGGACATATGATATTTATTTATGTGACGATTCATGGAAGAAAGACCTCAGAATTAGAATTAATAGATCCATACTGTTTTTATAACATTGCTGTTTCTATACTACGGTTCCCAAACCTTACATTAATCCTACAATTAACTCATAGTATATATACTCAAAGAAATATTCAAAAAATATATTTTCCAAGTGGATTCAATATCACTTTTATTAAATTTGTTTTTTTGTTTTTTATATTTTTTTGGATACACAAAGTGCAAAAAGTGCAGCATAAAAACAAAATGTACGTTTGGGTAAACAGAAAAAACAGGACAGTGCGACCCAAGCAACAGGCAATAATCTGAACAATTCGTATAATGATCTTATATGCAGCATTCACAAGAGCAATATAAATATATGTACATATAGCGGTACCCAGGGATATGTAACCCCAGATTAAAGTGCTTATTTATAGTGCTATTAGTCAAATGACATATTTCATATTATTGCACCTCAATCGTATTGCACATATCCCACCATGTGCAATATAACATATATGAAACAACGCTTAACTATAGTATACATGTAGTTATTATAGAAATATTGCACATTTCCCATTATTCAGAGGTAAATCTTCATTGGGCAAAACCATGGTACAAATTCATGCTAAACACCATGCTCATAATGAATGCTAGCCAGTGTGGCTTAGAAAACCAGCAGGGTAAAAGGATCATATATCCCTGCACAGAAATATTAGCATTTATGCCAAGCCTCCCGATTCATGGAAGAAGTTGTCAAACTGCTGAGGTTTTGCCCTCTACTAACAGAATCACGACAAATTTTACAGATCACATAATTTGGGCGATCTTTTGCTATGTCAAAAAAGGACCAGGCTAGGCAAGGCTTAGAGGGCATGCGACCTGCTGATTCACCCCGACTAGTGCTCAGAGGCACAGTGGTGGCTGAGGATGCAGTTGTAGACGTGCTACCAGTACTCTGACTCTGTCCAGGAAGGCGCAAGGTAACTTCGTCGTCAGTTGCATCCTCCTCCACCGTCTCTGTTGACCTCCTCGAGGGCCTGACTGTGGGTTGACAGTAGGTGGGTTCTAGAACTTCCTCATCAATTGTTGTGTTTGCACTCCCCTCACCCTCAGACCGAGCCTCTTCTTGCCCTGACCGAATATTTAAGTTGATGAGTAAAAAGCTGTGGAGAAGAAGCGCAATAGGGTTTTACCCCAATAACACACGGGGTAGAGACAGGGAGCAGTAATACTCACCAAGTGAAGTTGTGAAAGTCACAACTACTATGCAGGCATGGAAAGTTTTGATCAAGGCAGCAGCAACCCAGACTGCAGATAACAGAGAACAATAGAGGAAAATAGGGTTTTTTTGAGCCGCGCCAATGATCACTTCTCAGGTATTCAGATTAATGGATCTTTATTTTGCACAGGTCTACGCGTTTCTGGAGTCTCAGCTCCCTTCCTCAGGACCATCAGGCATAAGAACACATCCAATCTACCATAATGGAGACTAACACAGTATAAATACATTTGATGACATCACAAGACCGCCCCTGACAAAAAAAAAAAAAAGGCGGGAAAGGGTGCATTGCAGTGAAGCATGATGCAATACAAGTAACTTCATGAAGGATGTGAAAAATAAAATCAATTATAGTGGCGATAACACATGGGTTCCTATAAATGCTTTGCTAAAAATTGCCTATGTTGTAAAACTATTCAGCATGAGAGGGTCAGTTTCGGTTTGGCCCCAGGTGGGGGGGATTTTTTTCTAAAAGGACATCTCACTTGTCAATCCGATTTTGTCATTTACCTGATAGAGTGTGATTGTGATAAGCGTTATATTGGGAGAACTACTCAGGCACTACATAATAGAATTAACTCCCACAGACACAACATCATTTTGTGTATCCTTTATAGGTTTTTAGCTATGTTTTATGCCAGGTCTATTTTATGCTTTTATTATCATCATGCATCATATCTAAAAGTTATTTTTGGGACACAGATTCATATCTGTTTTTTTATTAGCAATAATTGCCTCGAACACACAATATATATATATATATTTTTTTTTTTATTTATTTATTTATTTATTTTTTCCTTCCCCTTCCTACTTGGGGGCGCTCTTCTAAAATTTAATATGTATGTATATATTTATATATATATATATATATTTTCACTTTTATTGCATCATTAGCAGACATACTATATGGTGATTGCATCACCCACCCTTTATTATCACATTTTTTACACTCCGTTGTTTTCTCTCCTACAATTTTTTGTAGTAGAGGTTCATCTCTTTCATCACTGGTAGCTCACCATGATGGTTTGCAGTCTTGCACTTGGGACATATGGTTTTTCTGGTTCCTAGTCTCCGCTTTTCTATCCACACTAATCCTATATTTTAATATACATTATTTGATCTGACGCTCTGCAGGAGCTTCCTTGCTCTTTCTTTAGGTGTCCTCTCTATATATATATATATACATTTATTTCCTCCGGCTATTATACATGATCTAGTCTATTCAGGTCTGATTAGTGCACATTTATTGTTGTTTTGCTACATGTCTTATTCCATTCACTCTAATTCAAATGCTATCCACTTGCTCCCTGGCTCTCAGCGCTAGCGCCGTAATTTTTCTTCTCACGGTCCTGCACTCATTTCACCTTCTGGTTCTGGCACTTGCTTTTTGCGCATGTGGAAGGTTTTTTTTTTTTTTGTTTGTTTTTTTTTCCCCACGCTCCTGAACTTTCTTGAACTCACTCACTACATCATGTCCCTAAGCGGTTCCTTGATCCTTGGACTTTTTTCCATCTGGAACCTAGGCTATGGATTTTTTTCTCTTATATATATTTTTTTTTTCACGGATTCAGGGCATTTTGACTGTTTCTTTTCTTCCATCACCCAGAAACAGTAATTGCCTTGTTGGATGTGTGGTCTCATGCTCTTACTGATCTATCCTACATTCCCGGGTTTTCCAGCACTGACATGACTAAGTGCGTTCTAGGCTCATTTCATGTCCTCCCTGCACATACATACATATGTATATTTTTTGAGAGATAATCATGATCACACAAAGATCTGTTATTTTTGGTGTTTTTATGTTTTGAGTAATTTCATTATTTCACGATCTGAGATATGTGTTATCGCCACTATAATTGATTTTATTTTTCACATCCTTCATGAAGTTACTGGTATTGCATCATGCTTCACTGCAATGCACCCTTTCCCGCCTTTTTTTTTTTTTTTTTTGTCAGGGGCGGTCTTGTGATGTCATCAAATGTATTTATACTGTGTTAGTCTCCATTATGGTAGATTGGATGTGTTCTTATGCCTGATGGTCCTGAGGAAGGGAGCTGATTCTCCAGAAACGCGTAGACCTGTGCAAAATAAAGATCCATTAATCTGAATACCTGAGAAGTGATCATTGGCGCGGCTCAAAAAAACCCTATTTTCCTCTATTGTTCTCGAATATTTAAGTTGTCATCCCAATCTGGTATCTGCGTCTCATCGTCATCAGTATGTTCCTCATTGTCTATTACAACAGGTGTTTCAGTTTGTGAATAAGGGTCAACATTATGCTCAGAAACTTGGTCATCACGGCCTGAATCTGAGTCACAAAGGTTCTGGGCATCACTGCAGACCATTTCCTGGTCTGTACTCACTGTAGCTTGAGAGCAGACCTCTGATTCCCAGGCTATAGTGTGACTGAACAGCTCTGCAGACTCAGCCATCTCAGTTCCACCATACTGTGCAGGGCAGATGGAGACTTCAGAGCTGGGAGAAAGCAAGTGTGATTGGGATGACAACTCAGAGGACTGGTGTTTTTTGGATGCGGTAGTTGAGGTGGAGGAGAGGGCACTTGTTGGACCACTTGAGATCCATTCAAGCATTTTCTTTTTTTGGCCATCATCTACCTTTGTTCCAGTTGTTTGTGTCTGTAAAAAAGGGAGCACATCGGATTGTCCACGGTAAGTAGTAGACATCTTACTTTTGCTGGAAGATGGTCTATCTTCAGCAGATGTTAATGGAGCTTTGCCACCTTCCCCACGGACAAACCCTTTTTTTCCTTTTCCAACACGTCTCTTCCCCTTTCCACCAGCATCTGTCATTTTGCCACTCATTTTGATTGCGACAAGATTGTGCACTTAAAATGTGGTAGTAAAAATTGAGAGGTGGTGTAGATTGCAGCGGTGGTCTATCTTTATTGACAGCAGAATAAACAACAATAACTATCCCTGACAATGCAACTACGGCCCTTAAACTGGCAGCATAGTTTGCTAGTATAATGGCTTAGTAACAATGAGTTTGAGTGTGCAATGCAGAGGTGCTGCACATAGGTTTGCACCAGTGGGACACTAATGGAAGTCCAACAGCCACTTTTAGGATGCCACTAAGTTTCCTCAGTGTTTGCTATTATAATGGCTTAGTAACAATGAGTTTGAGTGTGCAATGCAGTGGTGCTGCAAATAGCTTTGCACCAGTGGGACACTAATGGAAGTCCAACAGCCACGTTTAGGATGCCACTAAGTTTATTCAGTGTTTGCTAGTATAATGGCTTAGTAACAATGAGTTTGAGTGTGCAATGCAGAGGTGCTGCACATAGGTTTGCACCAGTGGGACACGAATGGAAGTCCAACAGCCACTTTTAGGATGCCACTAAGTTTACTCAGTGTTTGCTAGTATAATGGCTTAGTAACAATGAGTTTGAGTGTGCAATGCAGAGGTGCTGCACATAGGTTTGCAACAGTGGGACACTAATGGAAGTCCAACAGCCACTTTTAGGATGCCACTAAGTTTACTCAGTGTTTGCTAGTATAATGGCTTAGTAACAATGAGTTTGAGTGTGCAATGCAGAGGTGCTGCACATAGGTTTGCAACAGTGGGACACTAATGGAAGTCCAACAGCCACTTTTAGGATGCCACTAAGTTTACTCAGTGTTTGCTAGTATAATGGCTTAGTAACAATGAGTTTGAGTGTGCAATGCAGAGGTGCTGCACATAGGTTTGCACCAGTGGGACACTAATGGAAGTCCAACAGCCACTTTTAGGATGCCACTAAGTTTCCTCAGTGTTTGCTAGTATAATGGCTTAGTAACAATGAGTTTGAGTGTGCAAAGGGCAGGAGGGTACAGTGGCAGGGTTGTGGGTCTGGGTAGAGGAAAGGAAGCCTCCCTTTCTATCCCTCCTAATGGGGAAATGCAGCGAGGAAATCCCTGACCTTAGCTACACAGACGCTGTCATCTTGTGTAGCTGTTAAAATCTGTTTTCACGGACCTGACTGTCACCTATGGCTTTGACCCTGCCGGTATTAGCCCTTACAAGGACTAATAGAAACTTCTATCCCTATTCTGTATAGCGCTGTGTATAGAGCGTACGCAGCAGCATCAGAGACAGGAGCTACGCCAGCGGTGACTGACACCAAGACGCAGAAGGCAGATAATGGCGTGCTGGAGGAAAATGTCCGTTTTTATAATGCATGGACATGTGACATGGACATCCTATCACACATGCCGTTGCTTCTCTGGCTAAAAGTCCACTTAGCTGTGTGTGTGTCTGGGATTGGCTGACATGCTGGCCCGCCCCACTACACGCGCGCGCTTAGGGAAGGAAGACAAGGAAAAAAAAAAAATATGGTGATCGCCATTATCCAAACAGCAGTGATCTCAATGCGCTGTTCCCACACACTATACACTGAAATGTCATAATAGTGTGAGTCACAGAGTGACTTACACTATTACAGCGGAAAGCCAGCTAGTAATTAGCTTGTCTTTTTGCTGCTAGAACAGTTCTCGAACGTATCTAGAACTATCGAGCTTTAGCAAAAAGCTCGAGTTCTAGTTCGATCTAGAACAGCCCCCAAAATCACTCGAGCCGCGAACTGGAGAACCTCGAACCGCGCTCAACTCTAGTCTCCACAAAGACTGCTTTTGCTACCCCGATGGGTTTCTGCGAGTTCAATAGCATGCCTTTTGTGCTGTGCAATGCACCAGGAACCTTCCAGAGGCTGATGGAGTGCTGTCTGGGGCATCGGAATTTTGAAACTGTCCTGTTATATTTGGATGACGTCATCGTCTGCTCCAAGACCTATGAGGCCCATTTGGAACACCTTGCTGAAGTGTTCGAAGCTCTCTCCAAAAATGGGATAAAACTGAAGCCCTCCAAGTGCCATCTGCTGAAGCCCAAAGTGCAGTACCTCAGGCATGTGGTGAGTGCCGAAGGTGTGGCACCGGACCCCGAGAAGATCACAGCTATCCAGAGTTGGCCGAAGCCTACCACAGCTAAAGAAGTGAGGCAATTCCTGGGCCTGGTGGGCTACTACCGCCGCTTCATCAAGGGCTACACCAAAATGGCAGCCCCCGTGCAAGACCTCTTGGTGGGGCAGACTAAGAATGGAAGGGCTCCTGGTCCCCCGTTTACCTGCTGTGAGAAACACGAAGAGTCCTTTCAGCAGCTGAAGTCGGCCTTAACCAGAGAAGAGATCCTGGCTTATCCCGACTATGGTCTCCCGTTCATTCTTTACACGGACGCCAGCAATGTGGGCCTGGGTGCTGTCCTGTCCCAGATGCAAGATGGCAGGGAGAAGGTGATTGCTTATGCAAGCAGGAAGCTCCGGCCGACAGAAAGAAATCCTGAGAATTACAGCTCTTTCAAGTTTGAGTTCTTGGCACTTGTCTGGGCGATAGCGGGGAGGTTTAAGCATTACCTAGCGACTGCGAAATTCACGGCCTATACAGACAATAACCCTCTGACCCACCTGGACACAGTGAAGATAGGGGCCCTGGAACAATGCTGGGTGGCCCGGCTAGCGAACTATGATTTCACTGTCAAGTACAGAGCTGGTCGCAAGAATACCAATGCGGATGCGTTGTCCCGGATGCCGCACCTACCTGATGGAGGGTTGGATGAAGATTAACTAGAAGAGATTGAACTACCTGCATTCCATCAGCTGGAGGACGGGAAAGATGGAAAACTGTACGTTGGCCAGCAGCAGGCAACCTTCGACCCGTTACCTCGCCATGGGTGGCAGGAGGCCCAAGACCAGGAGCCTGCGGTCCGGTTGGTCAAGATGATGATCTCTCAAAATGGTTCCAAGTTAGCACCCACTGCCCCAGCGGAAGCACAGCAGCTGTGGAAAGAAAGACCGCTTGTACCTGCAGCAGGGCAAACTGTACAGAGGGCTAACTAACCCGAAGACACACGAGAAGGTCTGCCAGCTCGTGGTACCACAAGCATATGTACCTATGGTCTTGAAGGTTTATCACGACGGGGCCAGACATTTTAGCTGGAAAATGTTAGAGATGCTACTGGGGGAGTGCTTCTACTGGAGCGGGATGAGAGAGTCCATCGAGGCGTGGTGCAGGGAGTGTGGTCCCTGCACGCTAAGAAGATGGGATGAAACCAGTCAGAAGGCCCTACTACAGCCAATCGTTACCCGTCAGCCGTTGGAGCTGGTTGCCTTGGACCATGTCAAACGCACGCACAGCCTGAGTGGCTACACGTATGCCCTTAGCATCGTGGACCACTACTCCAGGTTCATGGTAGTGGTGCCCGTCAAGGACTTAACAGCTCGTACTGCAGCAAGGGTCTTTAAGGCATACTTCTGCCGGCCGCATGGCTACCTGGAGAAGGTATTTACGGACCAGGGCCCTGCCTTTGAAGTGGAGATCTTCCAAGAATTCTTCAACTTATATGGATGTAAGAAGATCCGGACCACACCCTATCATGCTCAGACTAACGGGATGTGCGAGACAATGAACCATCTGGTCCTCAATCTTCTCAATACCCTGCCCCCGCGAGGAGCGGAACCTGTGGCCCGAGAGGCTGTCCGACTCGGTGGACATGTACAAGAATATCCCTAGCAGTTCCACTAAATGCACACCCGCATACCTGATGAGGGCAAGGCCCGGGAGGTTGCCGGTAGATCTGGAATTGGATGTTGAAATGCCTGAGACCATTTCCCCAACTGCCAATTGGGATGCCAAGCACCAGAAACAGTACCGGCAGATCCAAGAGTACGTAGAAAGGAACCTACACCAGAGCCGGGAGAAGCAGGAACAGCATTTCAACAGACGAGCCCAGGCCGCCCCCTTTAAACCTGGAGATGTAGTACTAAAAAGAAAGAGAAGACTGCACAAGCTGGATGACCAGTGGGAAAAGAACCCTTATGTTGTCCAACCCACTGGATGGGGGGGATCAGAAAACGTATCTTGTCAGTCGTGACCAGGGGAAGACTACGACCACTGTTTCCAGGGACCACCTGAAGAAGTGTCCAGAACCCCTGAAGATGGTGGAGAAGGTCCCCGCTCCCACGCAGGGCGCGGAGAAAGCGAAGTGGGTGATCCACACTGTCATGCGTGACTTCCCGGCTGATTGGCATATGCAGAATGGAGCGGTGATTGTTCCTGTGATAATGTTCCCACAACCCATGGAAGATATGGAGCCAGAGAGGCCTGTCAACAATACACCACCACCTGCACCCAGGGAAGCCTTTGCACCTACACCACGCCCCTGTAGATCCCTGCCAGCTGTACCTGACATTAGGGCAGAGGAACCCGTAATTCACTCTACCCCATTAGTCCCCAGTGAGAGCAGGGAGCTAAGACGGTCCACACGCCCCAACCTGGGATGGCCACCTCTCAGATATAGGGAAACTGACGTTTAGTGAGTGGTGCCCGCTGCTGTGTACAGAGTCTTATTTGTGTGTCGATGAATTCCAATTGACCGAATTATTTACCTGATTAACAGTTGGGGTAGCAAAAACCCGGCTACCCCCAGTGTGAGTCCCCGTTGGGACTGTTAACCGTTCAAAGTTCCCGTTTGAAAAAGTTTTAAAAATGGACCATGGCCGTGAATTGGCAGGCCAACCCAAAAACTATTGGGCGTTGTAAATAGTCCCTGGCCAACCTTCCCAACCTGCTGCAGTCTCTGGAGAGGCTGATTGGAGGAAGGGCCTGCGGTAGAGTCGGCCGAGACCCAGTCACCACCAAAACTGGTGACTACCATCCGGGTCAGGGGCTCCCTGGATGTGGTGCCCTTGAAAAAGACTGCCGGGTAAGGAACGTTTTACCCGGCCCGTAAGGGCAACACCCGGACCTGTCCTGGACTTGGGCCAGGAGTGCACACCATTGTTTAGCGGTGGCACCACCGGTTGTTTTGGGTGGGGGTGAGGTGAGAAGGACCCGGTCCGTGCCATCCCGGTTTTAAATGTATAACGTTTAAGAAAAGTGCCTCCTGTAAGGGAAGAAAAGAAACAATGTATTCAATGTTAGTATGTTTGTAAAGTATTCCTTTTTCTATTTTCAGTTCCTGTTAAATAAATGTTGGTGGTCGGACAGTCTGCGGACGGTCTGTATTAAACCAAGGGGGAATGTGGCAAAACCAGGTAGTCACACAAGAGGCCCCCGCATAACACCTTCCCTCACCTAGGTCACATACAGCCGACCTGAAACCCTAGTCACCCCCCTCAGGGCAAGACAGGCACACCAATTGGCGGGCCAGGTGGTTAGGAAAAGCCCACCTAGGGTCTAGACAGCCCGGGGTGGAAAAACAGTCAGATTAAGTTGAGGCTTGAAGTGAGTGGAGGTGCCAAACTGACAGGTGCCAGGGTCGGAGCCCTGGTAGGTTGGCTAAGTTGTAGGTGGCAGATGGTGGTCCCCATCGGTAGGAGACGGGAAGACGGCTCCGCAGATCCGAGGTGGACCGGGACAGGGTTGGAGCCCGCCGGTACCGACACCAGAGACCCGACCGGAAACCGTGCACAGAGGGGGTACTCGGACCCTGAAGCCAGGACCGGAACCAACGGCCTAGCTAATCAACTGATTGATGGCAGGATTTTAGGTCCTGTCCCAACCAAAGTCCCAAAAGCAGACAACCACCCACAGAGAGGGATAGGGCAACCGCCAGGGCCCATAGATCCCATGGTTCAGCGTCAGCGGGCACGGCTCCTCATGCACACAGCAAGCCGGGAGCGGACTCCCGTGTTCCAGACTGGAAAGTCCAAACACACAACCACAACTAGTGCAGAGGAAGAGACGGCGACCACCAGCCCGGGTGGGGGAGCAGACTGCAACCAGCCACGGCGGCTGGCCACCAGCACCTTGGTTTACCAAAAGACTCGTGTGATTCATTTACTTGTGAGTAACCAAACATCCCCTGGTACGTCCGGGCGCGCAAGCCCCTGCCATCGCCATACCCTGCACAGACACACTGGGCCCCGGGGCAACCATCTCTACCCATGGAAGGGTTAACATCCGGCTGCCATTACATCTCCCCCGGTTATCCCACAACAGCTGCGGTGGTGTCCCACTTCACCACACACCGTGGGTGGCGTCACGAACAGAATATGGCCAAGGCCGTACAACTACATCCCCCTTTTCATTCGGCGTATCCGCGTGACCCCCGGGTCCGGAGGATCCCTCGAGCCACATAGCGGGTCCAGATCCGAGCAGCAGCGTGGGGCGGCACAATCACGTTGCAGAAAATGGAAGTGCCGGTAAAAAATGATTTATCTCCCACCTGGCATGATCAAACATGTCAGATGGGAGATAAATCTTCTCTCCTGGTCCCCTTGGTGTGGAAAAGTGCACCCCATCCCCGGACAACCCCGCCTCCACCCTCACGATCACCCAAAATGGCCACTGAATGTGTTGTGTGCCACCTGTGCATTTCCTCCTCTGATTTCTGCTTTATCTGACATGTCAGATGAGGCAGAAAAGTCATCCACAGGTCCAACCAGGTCACCCACGGTCAATCTCCGATTTAGCGTTAATCTCCCGGCACCCCTCCTTGTTCTTGTCAGAAGAAATGCTGGCCGCATGCGCAGACAGTGGCTCTCTGCCGGCTCTGCACGCAGTGACACTGGGCTTACTGCACTCACACTGCCGTGCTGTGGACCTGGGGAGTGTGAGTGCAGTATTCTCAGGTCACTGCAGCCACACTGCTTACATGGAGGACCTGCTCTTCCAGAAAATGGGGGGTACGTTCTCTGAGTGTGCCCCCTATATTCTGCAAGGTCCAGAGTAGTCGAGAGACCTTCAAAATGGATTACAGCCAACCAGATTTTTTTTTCTTTTTAATAAATTGGTAAAAGGGGGAATGTGTTGGGGAGTGTTTTTTCAAATTTTTTTTTTATTACTGACTTGGTTCATAATGTCGGGTATCTGATAGACGTCGTTCCATCACTGGAACGTTAACTGGGGTTACCAGGGCTTGATACCAGGTAACATTACAGCTGATAACCCCATATATTACCATGTTTGCCATCGCACCAGGGCAACGGGATAATCTGTGATGAAGTACCAGCATTGGCGCATCTAATGGAGGCGCCACTTCTGGGGCCATTGCGGAGTGTTTTTTTAAGCTGGGAATGCCAAACAACCATGGCCCTTTGCAGCCTGAGAACACCAGACCCCGCCTGTCCGCTTTACCTTGGCTGGTAATCCAATTTGGGGGACCTCACTTTTTTTTTAAATATTTATTTATAAATAATTTAAAAAAACAGCGTGGAGTGCGCTTCAAATTGGATCACCAGCCAAGGTGAAGCTGCCAGCTATGGTCTGCAGCTGTCTGCATTACCCTAGCTGAATATAAAAAATGTGAGGGACCCCGCATATTTTTTTTAATTATTTATTTTTTGGCTAAATACAAGGTTAAACACTCTTTATAGCCACATGAAAGTAACTAAAGGGTGCCAGTTTAGAATATGTAGGGGGTGGCACATTATATATGTATTTTACCTCTGTCTATCTATTCCTCCATCCATCCTACTTTTTAGGCTATATGTCCATGATCAGGGTTTGCAGCATTTTGGACGCAGAGTGTTTTCGCTGCGTCCATAATGCTGTGTTGTGCAGTACAAGCAGAGTGGAAGGATTTTTAGAAATCTCATGCCCACTGCTCTTCATTTTTCTACAGCATAAACTGACCTGCAGCGTGGCTTCCCGAGTTCGCAGCATGTCGATTGTTTGCTGGGTAGACAAGAGTGTTCTCCATGGAGACAATGACCCTGATCATGGGCACGGGCAGCTACGTTGTCCCATGGACAACACTCAAATCTCTGCAGCAGGGGTGGCACTAGACGCAGTGTCGCCGGATCGTGGACACATAGCCTAAAAGTGAGAAATATGCTGCTACAGCAACATATTTTTAAAGTACCTGTGGATTCAAAATGCTTACTATACTGCTGAATAAAACCTTGAGGGGTCTAGTTTGCAAAATGGGGTCACTTGTGGGGGATTTCTGATGTATAGTTACCCTAGTGGCCCTTAAAATGCAACATGGTGCCCGCAATTTAATTTAACGTTTCCAAACTTTAAAATGGTGCTACTTCCATACCAAGTCCTCCGTTTGTCCAAACAGAGGTTTTTGACCACATGTGGGGTATTTTTGCGCTCATGAGAAATTGGATAACAAACTGTGGGGTCTACTTTTTGGTGTTACCTTTTGAAAAAGTGAGAAATCTGGTTTGGATTCAAAATGTTCACTACACCCCTACATAAAATCCTTGAGGAATCTAGTTTCCAGAATGGGGTCAGAGGTGGGGGAGCTTCACTGTTTAGGAGCCTAAGGGGCTCTCCAAATGTGACATGGCGTCCCTAATGATTCCAGCCAATTTTACAGTCAAATGTCATTCCTTCCCTTTCGAGTTCTGCCATGCAGTCAAACAATTGATTTCCACCACATATGAGGTATCTGCATACTCAGATGAAATAGAACAGTACATTTTATGGTGCATTTTTTCCTGATACCCTTGTGGAAAAACAATTTTGTGGTAAATATGTAGTGTTTTATTTTCCCAGTTCAACGTTATAAACTTTAGTGAAGCACCAAGGGGTTCATGGTGCTCACCAAACATCTACATAAATTCCTTGAGGGGTCTGGTTTCCAAAATGGGGTCACTTGTGGAGGATTTCTGCTGTTTTGGTACTTTAGGGGCCCTATAAAAGCAATATGGTACCCGCAATCTTTTTCAGCCAAATTTGCTATCCAAAATTCAAATATTGCTCCTTCTGTTCCAAGCCCTCCTATTTGTCGAAACAGAACTTTCTGACTACTTGTAGGGTATCACCATGCTCATATGAAAGTGGTCCAACGAGGGCAGGAACAACGAGTTAAGCATGACCGTCGGCAAGTCGACGGAACTGGGGATTCCCAGCTGGTCTCTCACGCTGGTACTTAGCGGGCCTCAAACTACATAACATCTGAGATTTGATGAGGGCAGGAACAATGAATTGACGGTCGACTGATGGAATCGGGGATTCCCAGCTGGTCGACGGTCACACTCATAAGAATGTGGGTAACAAACTGTGGGGTCCACTTTTTGGCGTTACCTGTTGAAAGAGTGACAAATGTAGTGCTAAATCAACATTTTTGTGAAAAGAAAAAGAACATTTTCAATACGATGGCCTAATTTTATCAAATTCTGTGAAGTACGTGTGGGTTCAAAATGCTCACTATACCGCTAGATAAAATCCTTAAGAATGGGGTCATTTTTGGGAGGTTTCTGCTATTTTGGCACCTTATGGACCCTGCAAATGCAACACATGGTACCCGCAATCTATTTCAGCCAAATTTGCTTTCCAAAATTCCAATATGGCTTCTTCTGTTCCGAGCCCTCCCATTTGTCCAAACAGAGGTTTCTGACCACATGTGGAGTTTCAGCGCGCTCAGAGGAAACTGGGAACACATTTTGGGGTCCATTTTGATGTTATTTCTTCTATAAGTGAATAAATTGGGTCTAGAGCAGGGGTCTCAAACACGCGGCCCCTCAGGCTTCTTCGTGCGGCCCCCAGGCCCGTGCCCCTGTTAACTATTGCGGCCGGTGCAGGGGCCGCAGCCACTGTCTGCACTTTGTTAGATGAATGTTTTGCCGGTGTGCGCTCTCAGAATCAAGGGCTCTGCGCGTGCAGCGCCAGCAAAACAGTCATCTGACATAAATCACTGACAGTGGCTGCGGCCCCTGCACCGGCCACGATAGTGACCAGGGGCATGGGCCTGGGGGCCGCACGAAGCAGAGATGAGGCAGCCGAGGGAGCGCGGGACAGGTGAGAAGAATGGTGTTTTGTGTGTGTGTGTGTATGTATGTATGTATATACGTGTGTGAGTATGTATATACGTGTGTGTGTGTGTGTATGTATATACGTGTGTGTGTGTGTATATATACACGTGTGTGTATATACTTGTGTGTGTATATGTGCATGTGTGTATATATGTGTGTGTGTGTGAAGGACGGCACATTAACCCCTTAGCAACCTATGACTTACTGGGTACGTCATGGCTCCCTGGTACTTAAGGACCCATGACTTACCCAGTATGTCATGGCGAGATTGCGGCCCCGGAGCCCCAGTGGCTGCGATCGCTTTGCATTGCAAATACCTTAGATTCGGGAGGAGGGGACCTCAGGAGGGGTGGATTCTCCTCCCCGGACCTACGGAGGCTGTGATTGGCTGAGCGGCGTTCGTCAGCCAATCACAGCCACTGTAATGTTTCAGCCATCGAAAATGTCTGAAACATTGAAATCCAGCCATATCAGTGCAGCTATAGCACCGATCATTAGCTGGAGCTGGGTGACGTCAGTTTCAACCGCCCGCAGCTCTGATTGGAGAGACCAGCCTTGTGACCGATCTCTCCAATTACTGTGGATCTGGGGCCGGAGACCGCCCCCTCAGCTTCACTCCGGCGTCTATGGAGAGTGAAGGGAGCGATCGGTAAGTTATAGCGCCACTGCCCCCTTTCAGCCGCCGCCTCCACAGCCCCCCACCTATTACTACAGCATGGGGGCATTACTATAGAATAGGGAAAAGGTGGGCACATGATTATAGAATAGGGACAAGGTGGGCACATGACTACAGGATGGGGACAAGGTGGGCACATGTCTATAGAATAGGGACAAGGTGGGCACATTACTAAAGGATGGGGACATTACAAGGATGGGAATAATACTATTCGATGGGGACATTACTATAGAATGGGGACAAGGCTGGGGACATTACTATAGGATGAGGACTAGGATGGGCACAGTAATACAGGATAGGGACATTACTACAAGGGGACAAGGATGAGAAACATTACTATAGGATAGGGATAAGGCTGGGAGTGGGGACATTACTGTAGGATGGGGACAAGGATGGACACATTACTATAGGATGGGCACATTATGATAAGATGGAAACATTACTATAGGATGGGACAGTACTATAGGATGGGGACAAGGTTGGCACATTACTATAGGATAGGGACATTACTGTAGGATGGGCACATTACTATAGAATGGGACAACTATATGATGGGGACAGTACTACATGATAGGGAGATTGCTACAAGGGGACAAAGATGGCGAACATTACTATAAGATGGGAACAAGGCTGGGGACATTACTACAGGATGTGCACGTTACTATAAGATAGGGACAAGGCTGGACACATTACTACAGCTTGTGCACATTACGATAAGATGGGGACAAGGCTGGGGACATTACTACAGGATGTGCACATTATTATAAGATGGGGATAAGGCTGGACATATTACTACAGGATATGCACATTACAATAAGATGGGGACAAGGCTGGGGACATTACTATAAGATGGGGACAAGGCTGAACACATTACTACAGGATGTGCACATTACGATAAGATGTGGACAAGGCTGGGGACATTACTATCAGATGGGGACAAGGCTGGGGACATAACTACAGGATGTGCACATTATTATAAGATGGGGATAAGGCTGGACACATTACTACAGGATGTGCACATTACGATAAGATGGGGACAAGGTTGGGGACATTACTATAAGATGGGGACAAGGCTGGGGACATTACTACAGGATATGCACATTACAATAAGATTGTAATACTACTGTATGAACTGAGGATTTCGATTGCGTTAGGGCAATGATAACCAGAGACGGGTTCTTGGTGCAAAGACGTTTATAATATGCAACCAAAAATATGCACACAAAACAGAACATAAACACAGTAGAACATAAACACAGTAAATAACTGCCAGGGTCGGAGCAAAGGGGAATTCCCGGGGCCACGCACCGGACTCCCCCAGGGAGACCACCAGGAGCGAACCCCTATACAGGGACTGTCTGGCGATCACCCCAGAAGGCCTAAATGCGCAGCAGCCGGGACACGAAAGGGCAACAGGTATAGTCCAAAAATGTCCGTACGTGATGTGAGTCCTAGGGTGGATATGAAACGGAAGGAACCGGGCAGAAGTGCCGACCAGAGACAGCAGACGGAGTCCGGGCACAGCTTGATGAGACCAGGTGAAGTCCAGAGCCGGTGTCGGGTGTTTTCAACAGGATCCAAATATCAATCAGGAACCAAGAGCAGCAGGGCCGGAGTACACAGGAAGCAGTATACTCAGGCAACTAGACTAAGCTTAGGGGCGGGCTTTTAAACAGATGAACAGGAAGTAGGGCAACAGAACAGAAAACTCCATGTTAACAAAGGGCAAGATCCTTCAAAAGAAAACTGGAAATCCTGGAACTCTGACAGTACTCCCCCCCCAGAAACGGCCTCAGGACGGATCAGGGCCAGGCTTGTCCGGGTACCTCCGATGAAACTGAGCAACCTTCCGGGGCGCTCGGATGTTACCCACAGGTTCCCAGGAATCGTCCTCGGGGGAGTACCCCTGCCAACGTACCAGATACTGAAGCCGATGCCGATGGAGCCGGGAGTCAATAATGTCCTCAACCACGAACTGCTCCTGGCCATCAACCATCACCGGCGGAGGAGGAGGCACGATACGACCATGAAACGTATTAGGGGAAACTGGTTTTAGCAGAAAAACGTGAAAGACCGGGTGTACCTTTAAATTGTGCGGCAACCTCAGCCGACAGGCCACAGAGCTCACTATCCCGGTGATCTTGAATGGACCAATGAATTTCTGCCCCAGCTTCTGCGAAGGAACACCTAGTTTCAGATTTTTGGTGGATAACCACACCGAGTCCCCTACCTTATACATGGGTGCCTGTTTCCGGTGAGTGTCTGCCGACTTCTTGTAACGCTCCTGAGCCGAAGCCAAAGAGTCCTTTAAAACCTCCAGATTCCGTCGTAGCTCCGTCAATCTGTCCTCCACCGCTGGCACCAAAATCGCCACCGGTGACCTAGGCAAAATATTCGGATGGTAACCCAAGTTAGCGAAAAAGGGCGTTACCTTAGTGGAGCTGCTCTGAGTGTTGTTATACGAGAACTCCGCCAAAGGAAGCAGCTGCAACCAATCGTCCTGCAGATGGCTGACATAACATCGTAGGTACTGCTCCAGGGTTTGATTAGTCCGTTTGGTTTGCCCATTTGTCTGGGGATGGTATGCAGAAGACAAACAGACATCAATATGGAGTGCCGAACAAAACCCTTTCCAGAACTTAGACGTGAACTGCACGCCCCGGTCAGAGATGATCTCATCCAGTACCCCATGCAATCGAAATATATTCTGGATAACCAAATCCACTGTCTCTGCGGCTGAGGGAAGACCGGTACATGGAATAAAGTGAGCAGCCTTTGTCAACCGATCCACCACCACCAAAATGGTATTGTTACCGCCTGAGACGGGCAACTCCACAATAAAATCCATTGAGATGGATCCCCAAGGGCGAGATGGTACGGGTAACGGTTGAAGGAGTCCCGTAGGAGCCACACGAGGGACCTTGCACCGGGCACAAACCACACATGAGTGGACATAGTCTTTCACATCCTTTAAACAGGTAGGCCACCAGAAAAAACGACTCAGAAATTCCTGCGTCTTCTGTATCCCCCTATGACCTGCCAACACGGAGTCATGGACCAACTTGAGAACCCGAAGTCTTACAGCCTCCGGGACATAAATACGTCGCTCTCTCAACCACACACCATTCCGAAGGACAAGAGTCACATCATTCGGGGGGGCAGCAAGAAATACGTCACCATCATAGGCCAGCTTGATGTCCTTCCACAAGTCCTGGTCCCGGATTACTCCAACAAAATTGGCATCTGATAAAACGGTCTGAGACGGGGTTCCAGGCACGGAGTCCATGGCGTGGATTCGGGACAAGGCATCGGCTTTCCCATTACGTGACCCTGGACGGTATGTAACGATAAAATTAAACTGGTTAAGGAACAGGCTCCAACGGGCTTGCCGTGGAGACAGGCACCTGGCAGATTTAAGGAATTCTAGGTTACGATGGTCTGTGAGAACTATCACTTGTTCCGCTGCTCCCTGTAAGTGGTGTCTCCATTCCTTAAAAGCAGAAATAATCGCCAACAATTCCTTGTCCGCAATGTCATAGTTCTTTTCTGCAGGGGACAACCGGCGAGAAAAGAAAGCACACGGGTGCAAGAGACTCTTGTCCCCAGTCCTTTGTGAAAGGATAGCCCCTAATGCATAATCGGAAGCATCGACTTCCACAATAAAAGGGAGTGCGGGATTCGGGTGTATTAGTATTGGTGCTGAGGTAAAACAAACCTTGAGACGATTGAAAGCTTCCTGGGCCTGGGCGGACCACACAAACTTCTGCCCTTTTTTGGTTAACAGAGTGATAGGACGGACGATCTCTGAAAAGTTACGGATAAAGCGTCTGTAAAAGTTAGCAAAACCGACAAAGCGTTGTACCTCCTTGATGTTTCCCGGTTTCGGCCAGTCTAGAATTGCCCGTATCTTGCCAGACTCCATGTTCAGTCCCTGAGGAGAGATGACATATCCTAAAAATTGTATCTTTGAGCAATGGAATTCGCACTTCTCCAGTTTGATATACAGGTGGTTATCCCTCAGACGGGTAAGTACTGTCTTGACGTGCTCCTGGTGTTCCTGTAGGGAATCAGAAAAGATCAAGATATCATCCAGGTAAATCACCATGAACTGGTCCATTATATCCCTAAATATACGTTGACTAGGTGTTGGAAAGCCGCTGGAGCGTTACAAAGTCCAAAAGGCATCACTAGATACTCATAATGTCCATACCGACATCTGAACGCTGTTTTCCACTCGTCCCTGGGACGTATGCGGAGTAGATTATATGCCCCACGGAGATCCAATTTAGTAAATATTTTGGCCTGTTGTACTCTCTCCAATAGTTCGGGAATCAACGGTAATGGATACCGGTTCCGGATGGTTATCTTATTTAGTTCCCGGTAGTCGATACAAGGTCTCAGAGTCCCCTCTTTCTTTTTCACGAAAAAGATGGGTGCCCCTGCTGGTGAGGTAGAAGGTCGAATAAATCCCTTGGCTAGGCTTTCATCGATATAATCTTTTAGTGCTTGTAACTCAGGTGCCGCCAACGGGTAGACATGACCAAACGGGATCTCTGCTCCTGGGAGTAAGGCGGGGTTTGCACACTAAGACATCGCAGGCCGATGCTGCGATGCCGAGTGCGATAGTCCCCGCCCTCGTCGCAGCAGCGATATGTGGTGATAGCTGGCGTAGCGAATGTTATCGCTACGCCAGCTTCACACACACACTCACCTGCCGTGCGACGTCCCTGTGGCCGGCGACCCGCCTCCTTGTTAAGGGGGCGGGTCGTGCGGCGTCACTGCGACGTCACACGGCAGCCGGCCAATCAGAGCGGAGGGGCGGAGATGAGCAGGATGTAAACATCCTGCCCACCTCCTTCCTTCCGCATATCCTACGGAAGCCGCAGTGAGGCCGGTAGGAGACGTTCCTCGCTCCTGCGACTTCACACACAGCGATGTGTGCTGCCGCAGGAGCGAGGAACAACATCGGACCGTCGCGTCAGCGTAATCATGGATTACGCCGACGCTGCACCGATGATACGATTACGACGCTTTTGCGCTCGTTAATCGTATCATCCAGGCTTTACACACTGCGATGTCGCATGCGATGCCGGAAGTGCGTCATTTTCAATTTGACCCCACCGACATCGCACCTGCGATGTCGCAGTGTGCAAAGTGCCCCTAAGTCTATGGGACAATCATACGGTCTATGCGGGGGAAGCCAATCTGCTTTTCTTTTGTCGCATATATCAGCGAAGTCATTATAAACCGGGGGTAGAACAGGTACCTGTACAGTGCCCTCCACATTCGGTGTTACTGGAACCGGTACAGTTGGACTAATGGTCGGACCACTCTGGGGTGGGAAGGATATTTCTTTAGTCTCCCAATCGATGACTGGATTTGTAGACCGCAGCCAAGGAATTCCTAAAATTATCGGAAAATGGGGAGAAGAAATTAACATGAAAACAAGGGTCTCCTGCTGACCTGGTTTCATCACACATTCAAGGGGTACTGTCTCCCGATCAACTGGTCCGGAAACTAATGGAGAACCGTCTACCGTCTCCATGGTAACTGGTGAAGATCTTTGTTGAGTCTGGATACCGTGTTTCCTGGCAAAAGAAGAGTCCATGAAATTTCCCCCTGCCCCAGAGTCTATCATAGCAGATGTAGGAATTAACTGTCCCTCCCACCGGATCTGAATGGGAAGCGAGCAATGGGTGTATTTCCCTTCTGGGTCCTTAGGTGAAGTTGACATCAATGTCGAGGGAAATACCGCATCCAGGTGTAAACTTGCCTCAGAGATATCGGACTCCGCGTCCGTGTTGTCACACTCTGCCATTGCTGCCAGTACCTTATTCGGGCGATTTGGACGTTTTGGGCAGTCAATCAGAAAATGGTCCGATTGACCACAATAGAAACACAAACGCTCACGGAGCCGGTGTTCACGACGTTCGTTGGTCTCTCGCTTTTGTAGAGAGTCCACTTGCATAGGAACATCCTCGGCCTCCCGTGGCGTCTTATGAGCGGGTTTTCTAGAAGGAAACGCAAAGCTGGTTACCCGGTTTACAGCTGCCCATTTTTCCTGTCTGCGTTCCGTCAAGCGGGTATCTATACGCACACAGTGTTGGAGAAACAGTTCAAAATCCCGTGGAAATTCGGCACGAGCTAACTCGTCCTTGATGGTACCGGACAAACCCTTTCTGAACACTGATAATAGTGCATTATTTCCCCAGTCGGTGTCTACCACTAACCTTTTGAACTCAGTGGCATATTCGACGACAGACTGCTTTCCCTGACGTAAGGAAAGCAGAGCCGATTCAGCGGTAGCACGGCGATTAGGATCATCAAACATTTGCGCCATTGCTGTTAAAAAGTCATCCAGGTTATTTAAACGGATATCACGATTCTCTATCATAGGATTAGCCCAAGCCAGTGCTCGTGAGGTTAACAACATGATTATACATAACACTTTTGACCGGTCAGATCGGTAATAATCAGCATGTACATCAAAAAACAGTATACACTGGTTAACAAACCCACGGACCTGACTTCGATCACCACTGAAACGAAATGGGGGTAACCTAGGCATACCGGGAGCTGATACGGACGTAGTGGGGGTGGCTTCCTGAGCCTTCACTCTAGTTTGCAAATCCTGAATAGCCGGACCCAGTACATGGCCCAGCTGTACCTCCACATCTCTAAGCTTAGTTTGCACCGCCTCCATCTCCTGCTGCAAGGAGTTAATCATGGAGAAAAGCTGATCTACTCGTGTCTCAGTCATTGCCCCAGCGAAATCCTCTTATTGGCCTGAGTATAATGTAATACTACTGTATGAACTGAGGATTTCGATTGCGTTAGGGCAATGATAACCAGAGACGGGTTCTTGGTGCAAAGACGTTTATAATATGCAACCAACAATATGTACACAAAACAGAACATAAACACAGTAGAACATAAACACAGCCTGCCTGCCAGGGTCGGAGCAAAGGGGAATTCCCAGGGCCACGCTCCCCCAGGGAGACCACCAGGAGCGAACCCCTATTCAGGGACTGTCTGGCGATCACCCCAGAAGGCCTAAATGCGCAGCAGCCGGGACACGAAAGGGCAACAGGCATAGTCCAAAAATGTCCATACGTGATGTGAGTCCTAGGGTGGATATGAAACGGAAGGAACCGGGCAGAAGTGCCGACCAGAGACGGCAGACAGAGTCCGGGCACAGCTTGATGAGACCAGGTGAAGTCCAAAGCCGGTGTCGGGTGTTTTCAACAGGATCCAAATATCAATCAGGAACCAAGAGCAGCAGGGCAGGAGTACACAGGAAGCAGTATACTCAGGCAACTAGACTAAGCTTAGGGGCTGGCTTTTAAACAGATGAACAGGAAGTAGGGCAACAGAACAGAAAACTCCATGTTAACAAAGGGCAAGATCCTTCAAAAGAAAACTGGAAATCCTGGAACTCTGACAAAGATGGGGACAAGGCTGGGGAAATTACTATAAGATGGGGACAAGGCTGAACACATTACTACAGGATGTGCACATTACGATAAGATGTGGACAAGGCTGGGGATATTACTATCAGATGGGGACAAGGCTAGACACATTACTACAGGATGTGCACATTACGATAAGATGGGGACAAGGCTGGGGACATTACTATAGGATGGGGACAAAGATGACCACATTACTATAGGATGGGGCACAATACTACAAGGGGGCAAACATGGGCATATTACAAGATGGGGAACATTACTAAAAGATGTTGGCCAAAATTTCTATATAGTGGATAATTGTAACACTATTAGTTACAAGAAAGGGATAAAATGTACAAAAAAAAAAAGGCATGACATTTTTTTTACCATCAATTTTTTTTATATATATATTTAAACAAATAATGTGCACATTTATTATAATAAACAAGTGAAAAATGTTCAAAATCAGTGATACAAAGGTGTTTAAAAAAATATATATGGTACCAATAAAAGTGTCACCTTGTCCTGCAAAGAATGCGGCTGCCCAAATTATTTTTTCCTCTGTGCGGCCCAAACACCCAGCCGAGTTTGAGACCCCTGGTATAGAGCAACATTTTTAGGTAAAATTATATATATTTTTTTTCACTCCACATCGCGTTAGTTTCTGTGAAGCACCACTTCTTGGATGTGATTTTGAGTACTTTGAGGGGTGTAGCTTTTAGAATAGTGTCACTTTTGGGTATTTTCTGTCACCTAGACCTCTTAAAGTCACTTCAAATGTGATGTGGGCCCTAACAAAATGGTTTTGAAAATTTTGTTGAAAAAATGAGAAACTGCTGATGAACTTTGAACCCTTCTAACTTCTTAACCCCATAAAATTTTGTTTAAAAATTGTGCTGATGTAAAGTAGACATGTGGGAAATATAATTTATTAACTATATTGTGGGACAAAACTCTTTGATTTAAGGGCATAAACATTAAAAAAGTTTGAAAATTGCTAAATTTTCAAGATTTTCATCAAATTTCCGATTTTTCCCCAAATAAAAGCAAAAATTATTGTCCTAAATTTACCACTTTCATGAAGTATAATATGTCCCAAAAAAACATCCTGAGAATCACCGAGATCCATTGAAGCATTCCAGAGTTATAACCTCATAAAGTGACACTGGCCAGAATTGGAAAATAATGGCCTGGTCATTAAGTACAAAACTGACTTTGTCCTTAAAGGGCTTGATGTGTGTGACAAAGAAAAAAAAAAGGGAAAAAGTTTTAAATGAATAGATTAAATGAATAAAAAAGTCAATTAAGAAAGATTCAAATACAAACTGAAACATAGAACATATAAATATGTGAATGCATATAATAAAAAAAAAATCAGTAATGAAAGATAATTTCTCTGTGGAAAATATAATAACTATAAAACTACACTGGAAAAATTCAAACCAAATTTGAAACAAAATTCATCTTTATTGCAAAAAATAAAAATTGCACAGCAGTAAAAAAATGAAGTAAATACGTGGCACATAAAAGTATCTCATGGTAACAAGGTGTACATCTGTCTTTATGCGTTAGACCACAAAGAATGTCAACAATTAACATGAAAATTGACGGTGTACAATTATAAATATATTCTTAATGACAAAGTAGTGAAAATATTCAAAATTTACCAGATACAAAATGTGCCACAGACTGATATATGGTAGAAACTACATTTATATAAAGATGACAAAGGCATAATAAAGTAGCAATGTGGAGTAGAAAAAAATAAGATGGCAAATGAAAAATAATAATATATATGTGCCGCCCCCGTGCCAGCAGCCGCCGCTGCTCGAATCTGGGCCTTCAGGATGGTGGCTCGAGGGTCTCCGGACCCGGGGAAGATGCTGACACGCCGAAAAAAAGGGGGGACGTTGATGTACGTGCTAGGCCGTAATAAGTTCGTGACGCCACCCACGGTATGTGGTGAGTTGGGACACCACCGCTGCTGTTATGGGGCGCCCGGGGGAGATGTGGTGGCAGCTAGATGTTAACCCCTCCGTGGGTAGGGATGGTTGCCCCGGGACCCAGTGTCTGGTGCGGGGTATAGCGACGGCAAGGGGATGCTAGTTTACTCACAGTCAATAAATCACACGAGTCTCTGGTAAACCAAGGTGCTGGTGGCCGGCGCTGCGGCCGGTTGCATTCGGGTCCCCCACCCGGGCTGGTGGTCTCTATCCTTTTCCTCTGCACTGACTTTGTGTAGGTGGACTTCCTAGTCTGGAACTCAGGAGTCCGCTCCCGGCTGGATGTGGCCTGAGGAGCCGTGCCTGCAGACGGTGGCCCGTGGGATCTATGGGCCCTGACAGTGACCTCCTATCCCTATCGGTGGGCTGTTGTCTTCTATGAGGGACTTTGGGTGGGACAGGACCTCTAGTCCTGGCCTCAATCGGTAATTAACCAGGCCGCTCATTTCCGGTCCTGGCTTCAGGGTCTGAGTACCCCCCTTGTGCTCGGGTTTCCGGGTCGGTTCCCCATGTCGGTACCGGTGGGCTACATCCCTGTCCCGGTCCACCTCGGTTCTGCCAAGCCATCTTCCCGTCTCCTGCTGACGGAGACCACTGTCTGCCTCCTAGCCAAGGTACCAGGGCTCCTACCCTGGCACCGTTCAACTTGAACCTTCTCTGCTGGAGCTACACTTAGCTCCAGCCCACACTCATTTCCAAAATGAACTCCAAAATTTGACTGCTTGTTTTCCCACCCCAGGCTGTCTAGACCCCTGGGTGGGCGTGTCCAACCACCTGGTCCCGCCCACTGGTGTGTCTATCTTTTCCTAAGGGGGGTTACTAGGGTTTTAGGTCGGCTGCGTGTTTCCTAAGTAGGAGATGGTGTTGTGCGGGGACCTATCTGTGACTACCTGGTTTTGCCAGGGCGTCACATATATATATATATATCAGGAAAAAATAGGTAACCTGATCAGAAAAAAGGGAGCGAGCATGATTTCTAAACTGTACTTATTAATAAATGGAGATTTTTGGCAAAACATTGCAATATTTTGAGCTACCCCGCCATGTCACGGCAAATCTCAAGGGGCAGTCCTACACTAATATTTTATTTTATCTGAAGGGTGCCATGCGGCCTCACACATTTAAAAGCAGAACTATTTGAAACAGCACCTACCTGATGCTTTACATTCCCGTACCTGTGACTAAATCACAGCTGTGGGCGGGACAGGCCAGGCAAGTGCTGCTTGGATTAAATAGCCTGTGGACAGGATTGATGGCTGAGTGTGAACAGTCACCACTTGCCAAAATCAGACAGCTAGAACGACCAAAATAGGGTGCACGTCTTGGTGGAGGCTAACCACCTGCTAATAGAAAAATCAGAAAAAAGGGAGCCAGCATGATTTCTAAATGGTACTTATTAATAAATGGAGATTTGTGGCAAAACATTGCCAAAAATCTCCATTATTAATAAGTACAGTTTAGAAATTCTCCACTACATCCATCTGGACCATCGAGTGTTGCACGGCACTCATCGGTGAACAAAACAGTTTGGAAGTCAGTCTTCATGTATCGTTTGGCCCACTGGAGCCGTTTCTGCTTGTGTGCAGTGGATAGAGGTGGTCGACAGGATGACTTGTGCACAGCTGCAAACCTCTGAAGGACCCTGCATCTTGTTGTTCGGGGGACATTGGAGGCACCAGCAGCTTCAAAAACTTGTCTGCTGCTATGACAAGGCATTTTAGCAGCTGCTCTTTTAACCTGACGCAATTGCCTGTTGGAAAGATTCCTCAATTTGTTCTTATCAGCACGCACACGCGTGTGCTGCGAATCAGCTACATACTTCTTGATTGTGCGATGATCACGATGAAGTATCTTGGCAATGTTGATTGTAGTCATGCCTTGACCTAAATACTCCAGAATTTGTTGCTTCTCAGCAGCCGACACATCCTTTTTCTTTCCCATTTTGGCAAAAAATGTAGGCTGCTTAATAATGTGGAACAACCTTCTTAAGTAGTCTTGCCTTTATTTGGACACACCTTCCAAACTAATTTGCACAGGTATCTGCAATTGCTTTCAGTGATATAAAGAGCCCTGACACACATCATCAGCAATGAGTTTAAATGACAAACAAAAAATTTCTTACCTTATCACTCCTAAACTCTTTTTGCATAATAATTTGGAACACAGTGTAGTTCTGCTTTTAAATGTGTGAGGCCGCGTGGCACCTTTCAGATAAAATCAAATATTAGTGTAGGACTGCCCCTTGGATTTGCCGTGACGTGGCGGGGTAGCTCAAAATATTGCAATGTTTTGCCAACAATCTCCATTATTAATAAGTACAGTTTAGAAATTGTGCTGGCTCCCTCATTCTGATATTAACCTGATAGTGAAATTGAAATTAAACTAACAAGTGCCAACAAATAAATTGTGCTACATTGCTACATATTAACAAAGCCTTACCAATGAGACAACCTGATGCGTTTCGCTGTGGCTTTCTCCAAGGGCATGCCATAATTTATTTCTTAAATAGGATAAGGCACTTCCACACAAAGTTCAATTGCTGTGGGGCTCACGTAGGTTTCCAAGCCATATGTAGTAATAATAGAAATGAGGCACTCCCAGATTAAGTGAAAATAATTAATTAATTCAATATTTAGTGCAGTAAAACTTTGAGGCCCAAACATGGCCTTCATCAGTAGCTGAAATGAAATAAAACATGCCAAAAAATTACGTCAACAAAAGTATAGAAAAAATAGTAAAACAAAAATAATAAGAAAATATACAATTGCTAGGTAAATAGATTCACTATCTATATTCATAGAAAACAGATAAACTGTGGAAAAAGAAGCGCAATAGGGTCTTACCCCGGTAGCAAGGGGGACATGAAGAGGGGTGGTATTACTCACCTATAGGGGTTGTGAAAGTCACAACTCCTATAACAGCATGTACATTACTCCAAGCCATGGCAGCGGTCCCCAAATTGGCAGATAACAGAGAGTAGTAGAATAGGGTGTCCAAGCCACTCCAATGACTAGCCGATCATGAAGATTGTAGATTAATGTTGCTTTTATTCAATGCACAGGTCAACGCGTTTCGGGAGACACAGCTCCCTTCCTCAAGACAGACTGGCAAGAAACATCAAATCTGCTGTACAAGGAATCCTTACAGCATTATATACCTCACTGATGACGTCATGATCCACCCCTTTTTAGAAAAAATCGGCGGGAATCCATACATTATAAAAAACCAAATGACGTAGTATGTTATATTCACCAATTCACATAATGAAACATCTTATCGCTTTTCTCTGTCCCAAGGACTGGAGTATATGAATAAAAAATAAAAAATAGTCGTGCAAAATGTGTGTAAGATTGCTTATTTTTTTAAAAATTAGAGCAGGAATAAAAAAAATATATATATCTAGTGAGAATATGTAGGCAATCCCAACCTTGCCTAGAACACCATATAGTCCGGTGACATTCGATGAAAGTTTTCAGGTATTTCTCATCTGTGCGGCTGGTGCCACCGTTAAGTAGTTATTGGGATGTGTCAGAATCAAGGGAAGTGTTGAAATTGTGAACAATGTGAAACAATTGTAGGGAAAAGAGGGGAAGAAAAGAGGATGTATGAAAGAATGGTAATCAATACCGAGAAATATAGAGACAAGAGAAAGAGAGAAAGGAACGGGAAAAAAACGGGAAAAAAAAGGGAAAAAAATCATGTTGCCTCGTATCCAAAAAAAGTGTACCAATATTTATCCCTAAGAGAACCAGAACCTTGACGTGAATGTGATATAAGCAGAGGTGAAGTGAGTCTGTATAAGCACGGTACGCTATAGCATCTGTGTGTGTCAGTCTAAGAAAAAGACCTATAAATATTTATATATTTATATATATAACCAGGTATGGTGTAATCGTTTAATGTGAGGTTAAAAGACAAAGCTACATAACCGTGTTTGTGAAGATGAAATATAAAACTCTCAGGTATAGTCGTAAGGTTATACCCGGTCAAGAGCGTGGGAAAAAAACACAACGCGCATGCTCCGTAGAAGATATGGAGCTAGTGTGAGGATAGAATACGCTGAAAGGGTGAATAAAGTTCAGAAGCGTGGGAAAATTCCTAGTGCGCATGTCTGAGAGCTATTTCACAAAGAAAAAGTTCTGTATGAAACATATTGTAATATATGTTATGTATAGTGATAAAAAGGGGGGCATTAAAAACTGAAGAGTTTTGTAGAGATTAAAAATCGCGTTATTATGACCCAAATAAAAATTAATTATAGAATTATAAAAATTAATTATAAAAAACTTATAAGGGCATAAAAAAATATATATATATATATATATATATATATATACACAATATCTATTTAGAGGAATATATACATGAAATCTAAGATATAAAATATGAACATAAATTAATATTAACATAAAATAGTGTATGTTAAGAACAATGCTAAAATGACACCAAAACATATAATGATAAAAAATAATCGATTGATAATTAATAATTAATTTCTTAATATACTTAAAGGACAGGAGAATAAGTTGCTAATTTGCTAGTTCCCATACAGGCCAATGAACACATTAGGGTATTTTCATAACTTGATAACACAATTTCATCACCTAACCATACAGAATGGTGAGCATGTTAGGGGAAATTTGATGACTTAATAGAACAAATCCGTCACCTCGTTAAGACCAAAAGGTTTTAGCGTGTTGAGTTTGTAGATCTAATAAGTTTCTTTTCTCTTTAATGCATCAGAAAGGGGTCATTAGGAAGAATTCTCCAATGTTTACGGATGATGCTTTTGATTAAATAACCATCATTACTATATGTAATAAGTAGATTGGAGGAATAATTATAACCCAGGATTGGAGCCCACAGTCCCATTCTTGGTAGAGGATAGGGATCTTTTCCTGTGAAATTTACTGTTAAAAAAGCTTTTATTGTAGCTATTAGATCTGGGTCTACGGTTCAAAGGCTCTCTGGACCTGTCCCTACGGATGGGATCCTGAGATTTATTGGGAATATTATCCTGTCTATCCTTCTGTAATTTTTTCGACTTCCTGAAAATGGTATCTTGTTCAAGTTGGATAAGTTTGGTATTAATATCGGAATTGGCTATTTTGTATTCTGGATGTAGATCAAAATGACTAAGTTCTTTATACAATTCCTTGATTTTGGTCATCGCCTCATTAGCAATAATAGTCCTTTTTTTATATAAGCATTGCAGCATACCTTGCATACAGTTATTTAAAATCTAATCCCATTCCAATGTAAAAACAGGATCCAATGGGAATGGGGAGTCATGTTTGATCCTTAAGCCCCTAGGGCACAATTTTTCATCCATGTAAATGGTAAGAAAACGGGCATCCAACCCGAATCTGAGTTCCTCCTTCAGAAGGTCCTCCAATTGTAAAAAAAAAGTTTTTTCATGCTCAACGTATCCTCCTCTGATTAGACATTAGGTATGTTCAAATCACAGTCAACATTACGAGGTTCAGGGGTACCTACTGTTTGTAGGATTAGTTTCTCCCTGGAGGACAAGCGGTTATTGAAGTTATCCATTATGTGATTATTTTACATTCCAAGATACACTGTATCACCAGTGCTGCGGGACTGCGATGGGGTCAAAGGTCGCGCCTACATTCGTAAATTTTTTTATGGGTATGTTTGAATTGCAGTACATCTTTAACTCTGAACTTTTTAAACACGTGATTGTATATAGAAGGTACATTGATGACCTGTTTCTAATTTGGGACAACTCAGAGGATAATGTGGATAATTTTTTGGGACAGATAAGCAACAACAACTGGGGTCTTACTTTCTCCCCCATTGTGAAAAAGGACAGGATTGATTTTCTAGATCTCACTATTACACATATTGATGGAGTGATCTACACTAAAACCTTCTTTAAAAAGGTATATAGTAATGGCTATATCCATTTCTCCAGCAACCACTATAATAAATGGCTGCAAAATGTCCCAAAAAATCAATTCCAGAGGATTCGAAGGAATTGTACATTAGATGGAGATTTTAATCTACAGGCCAACATCCTGAAAGAGAGATTTTTAGATAAGGACTATCCCCTCTCACTAATTAAAAAAGCGTATCATGATAATAAAAATTTGACACAGATTGATTTGATAAAGCCAAATAACCATCATGTCAAGAACACTGGTTATAATTATTCCTCCAATCTACTTATTACATATAGTAATGATGGTTATTTAATCAAAAGCATCATCCGTAAACATTGGAGAATTCTTCTTAATGACCCCTTTCTGAAGGGTGCTATCCCGGAGATACCTGGTATTACCTATCGTAGAGCTTCCCCCCTAAAAAATCAATTGGCCCCGAGCCGTCTTAGAGAGAATAAAACCTCTGAGTCTGTTAATAAAACTATGGGATCCTTCAAATGTTTCTCTAGGAATTGTTTATGCTGCAAGTCGATTCAACATAAAAGACTCGACTTTAGTTCAATCACAGGGGGGGATGTTTTTCCCATCAAATCACATCTAACGTGCCAATCCGATTATGTTATATATTTGATTGAATGTGAGTGCAATAAGCAATATATTGGGAGAACGATCCAGGCCCTACATAATAGGGTCAATTCCCATAGACACAATATTAAAATAGGATTTATGTTGCATGGCCTGTCAAGACACATTACTATAAATCATAATGTAGATAAAAAAGAACCTGCAGACAAAAAAGCGCAATAGGGTCTTACCCTGACAGACAGGGGGTGATAAAGGAGATGATCCTACTCACCAAAGATGGTTGTGAAAGGCACAACTCCTGTAACAGCATAAATCCGGATCAAAGGGAGCAGTACCCCAGGTGGCTGATAACAGAGAGAAATTGTAGAATTTCCTCAGGACCAAACAGGCATAAGTTACATCAAATCTCTATTTGATGTAATTTATGCCTGTTTGGTCCTGAGGAAGGGAGCAGAGTCTCCTGAAACGCGTAGACCTGTGCAAGAATAAAAAGTTTACATTAATCCAAGATTTCATCAGTGATCTTTGGCGCGGTTTACAAAGCCCCATTCTACAATTTCTCTCTGTTATAAATCATAATGGGAATTCCAAGCTCAGAATCACCCCGATTGAATAAATACCCCCCTTTTCTCATAATCGTATTTTAAAGAGAAAAGAAACTTATTGGATCTACAAACTCAACACGCTAAAACCTTTTGGTCTTAACGAGGTGACAGATTTGTTCTATTAAGTCATCAAATTTCCCCTAACGTGCTCACCATTCTGTATGGTTAGGTGATGAAATTGTGTTATCAAGTTATCAAAATAGCCTAATGTGTTCACTGCCCTGTATGGGAACTAGCAAATTAGCAACTTATTCTCCTGTCCTTTAAGTATATTAAGAAATTAATTATTACTAATTATCAATCGATTATTTTTTATCATTATATGTTTTGGTGTCATTTTAGCATTGTTCTTAACATACACTATTTTATGTTAATATTAATTTATGCTCATATTTTATATCTTAGATTTCATGTATATATTCCTCTAAATAGATATTGTGTATATATATATATATATATATTTATATATATATATTTTTTTTTTGTATATGCCTTTATAAGTTTTTTATAATTAATTTTTATAATTCTATAATTAATTTTTATTTGGGTCATAATAACGCGATTTTTAATCTCTATAATAACTCCTTAATTTTTAGTCTCTACAAAACTCCTCAGTTTTTAATGCCCCCCCTTTTTTTTTCACTATACATAACATATACTACAATATGTTTCATACAGATCTTTTTCTTTGTGAAATAGCTCTCAGACATGCGCACTTGGAATTTTCCCTTGGAACTTTATTCACCCTTTCAGCGTATTCTATCCTCACACTAGCTCCATATCTTCTACGGAGCATGCGCGTTGTGTTTTTTTCCCACGCTCTTGACCGGGTATAACCTTACGACTATACCTGAGAGTTTTATATTTCATCTTCACAAACACGGTTATGTAGCGTTGTTTTTTAATCACACATTGAACGATTACACCATACCTGGTTTTATATATATATATATATATAGATATATACATATATCTATATATATATATATATATATATATATATAGATATATATATATATCTATATATATATATTTATATATATATATATATATAGATATATATATATATAGATATATATATATATCTATATATATATATATATATATATATATGTCTTTTTCTTAGACTGACACACACAGATGCTATAGCGTACCGTGCTTATACAGACTCAATTCACCTCTGCTTATATCACATTCACGTCAAGATTCTGGTTCTCTTAGGGATAAATATTGGTACACTTTTTTTGGATACGAGGCAACATGATTTTTTTCCCGTTCCTTTCGCTCTTTCTCTTGTCTCTATATTTCTCGGTATTGATTACCATTCTTTCATACATCCTCTTTTCTTCCCCTCTTTTCCCTACAATTGTTTCACATTGTTCACAATTTCAACACTTCCCTTGATTCTGACACATCCTGATAACTACTTAACGGTGGCACCAGCCGCACATATGATAATTACCTGAAAACTTTGATCGAATGTCACCGGACTATATGGTGTTCTAGGCAAGGTTGGGATTGCCTACATATTCTCACTAGATATATATATTTTTTTTATTCCTGCTCTAATTTTTAAAAAAATAAGCAATCTTACACATATTTTGCACGACTAGTTTTTATTTTTTTATTTTTTATTCATATATTCCAGTCCTTGGGACAGATAAAAGCGATTATAAGATGTTTTATTATGTGAATTGGTGAATATAACATACTACGTCATTTGGTTTTTTATAATGTATGGATTCCCGCCGATTTTTTCTAAAAAGGGGTGTATCATGACGTCATCAGTGAGGTATATAATGCTGTAAGGATTCCTTGTACAGCAGATTTGATGTTTCTTGCCAGTCTGTCTTGAGGAAGGGAGCTGTGTCTCCCGAAACGCGTTGACCTGTGCGTTGAATAAAAGCAACATTAATCTACAATCTTCATGATCGGCTAGTCATTGGAGTGGCTTGGACACCCTATTCTACTACTGTCTGTTATATTCATAGAGAAAAGAGATACCAAAGGAGAAAAAACAATAAAGTAAGGCTATATAGTGAAAAAAAACTTGCTGTACCTTGTGAATAAGGGATCAAAGGGAAACTAAAGGCCCCGTTACATGCAGTGACGTATCTAACGATATGTCACCGGGGTCATGGATTCCGTGATGCCCTTACGGCATTGTTAGCGACGTTGTTGCATGTGACACTAACGAGCGGCCGTTAACGATGGAAAATACTCACCAAATCGTCCATCGCTGACACATCGTTCAGTTTAAAAAAATTGTTGATTGTTGAGGACGCAGGTTTTTCGTCGTTCTCGAGGCAGCACACATCGCTATGTGTGACACCTCGGGAACGACGAACTACAGCTTACCTGCAGCCGCCGGCAATAAGAAAGGAAGGAGGTGGGCGGGATGCTACAGCCGCTCATCTCCGCCTCTCCACTTCTATTGGGTGGCCGCTTAGTGATGCCGCTGTGACGCCGCACGAACCGCCCCCCTTAGAAAGGAGGCAGTTCGCCGGACACAGCGACATCGCTAGGCAGGTAAGTCCGTGTGACGGCTCCTAACGATGTTGTGCGCCACGGGCAGCAATTTGCCCGTGATGCACAACCGTCGGGGACGGGTGCTTATACCAGAGACATCGCTAGCGATGTCGCTGCGTGTGAAGCCCCCTTAAGGTACATAAAGGCTTTCATGTAAAGGCTGGTAGTGATTAGGAAAAGAAAGGGTTAAAGAGGAAAAAAATGGAAAAAAGAAACTTCACAGAAGTAATTGCTAAACAGCATTGTGATGTGACTGGTGTGGACACTCCTTATCTTACTTAGCACTTAAAGGTCCAGTCACACTAAACAACTTACCAGCGATCCCAACAATGATAGGGATCGCTGGTAAGTTGCTAGGAGGTTGCTGGTGAGATATCACACTGCGACGCTCCAGCGATCCCACCAGCAACCTGACCTGGCAGGGATCGCTGGAGCGTCGCTACACGAGTTGCTGGTGAGCTCACCAGCAACCAGTGACCAGCCCCCAGCGCCGCGTGGAAGATGCTGCGCTTGGTAACTAAGGTAAATATCGGGTAACCAACCCGATATTTACCTTGGTTACCAGCGCACGCAGCTACACGTGCAGAGAGCAGGGAGCAGCGCACACTGAGCGCTGGCTCCCTGATCTCTTAGTTACAGCACACATCGGCTTAATTACCCGATGTGTGCTGCAGCTAAATGTGCACAGAGCAGGGAGCAGCGCACACCGGGTGCAGCTGCACAGGGTACATATAGGTTATAGAGTACAGGGTGCAGCTGCACAGAGCAGGGAGCAGCGCACACCGCTTAGCGCTGGCTCCTTGCTCTCCTAGTTACAGCACACATCGGGTTAATTACCCGATGTGTACTGCAGCTAAATGTGCACAGAGCAGGAGCCGGCACTGACAGTGAGAGCGGCGGAGGCTGGTAACAAAGGTAAATATCGGGTAACCAAGGACAGGGCTTCTTGGTTACCCGATGTTTACTGTGGTTACCAGCCTCCGCAGAAGCCGGCTCCTGCTGCCTGCACATTTAGTTGTTGCTGTCTCGCTGTCACACACAGCGATCTGTGCTTCACAGCGGGACAGCAAGAACTAAAAAATGGCCCAGGACATTCAGCAACAACCAACGACCTCACAGCAGGGGCTAGGTTGTTGCTGGATGTCACACACAGCGACATCACTAGCAACATCGCTGCTACGTCACAAAAGTTGTTCGTTAGCAGCGATGTTGCTAGCGATGTTGCTTAGTGTGACGGGGCCTTAAGATAAGCAAATTTGTAAGGTGTTAGGCACCATTATTGTCATGAAGAGACATGCTTAAGGTCCAGTCACACATAACGAGATCGTTAACAAAGATCGTTACTACGTCACAGTTTCCGTATCGTTGCTAAATCGTTGGTGAGATCGTTGGTGAGATGTCACACAGTCATGTTCCCAACGACTTTAGTAACGATGCAGTGACCTGTATAACGATCTCGTTGGTTGTTGGGACCCTGTCCCACAGCAGCTATGTAACGATTCCGACCTCGAATAGGGGCGTAGTGCTTGACGCTGTAAGCCACGTAGGCGTGCATATGCGTCGCTTTTTCCAAACCCCTCCGCTCCGATTGGTGGCCAATACTGCGTTCTGATTAGGCGACCGGGCTAGAAGGCAACTTTGTATCGCTTCATCCCTTGTCCTTTTTGAGCCTTGCTTTTGAGGATACAACCTTCGACTCCACCCGGATTCATTCGTACTTTGTTCCTGGTTGCTTGCTTGCTTTTCAGATCGAGGCTACATCTGCACCCGGATCCATCCCTCCTTCGTTCCCGAGTGTTTGCTTACTGTTCTCAGCACCAACCAATCGGTGCAGAGGGGGCGCGGAAAAGGTGACGCAACTACATGCCTACGTGTCACACTTTAAGTTCTCATCTAGCTCGTTAACGTGATCATTGGTAGGTGTCAAACATACAGATCCATCCTGCCCAGCAGGACTCCAATGAGCCAAAAATGGCCCAAGACATTCAGCAATGACCAATGATCTCACAGCAGGGGGCAGATCATTGGTACGTGTCAAACATAACGAGATTGCTGGTGAAGTCATTGTTTCGTCACAGAAACTGTGACATAGCAACGATGTTGTTAGCGATCTCGTTATGTGTGAGGTGGCCTTTAGTCTAATGTAAAAGAGGATATCAGTAAATTAGACAAATCATTTGAACAGGAGCCCAGATAATGATCCCAATGCTCACCTTAGGCCGGGGCCACACGGGGCACTAGTGCGATGCTCGCATGACACTCGGCTCGCGCTGGCAGCACAGCAAGAGCTGAGCGTCATGCTAGTATCCCTGCGACTGAGGTCCGACCGTGCGAGCGGACCTCAGCTGCGGGGGGTGGGCCGGCACTGAGGAAGGGAGAGGGGGATTTATCTCCCTCTCTCCTCTGTAGCTGGCTATTGCGATTCTTGCTCTGCATGCGCGGTACACCGGTGTACCACGAATGCAGTACGATTTTTCTCTCGCCCCATTCACATGAATGGGTGAGAGAGAAAAGAGTCTCGCATTGATGAGTCGCCCACCACAGTGCTCTTTGAGACCTTCTCCGGCAACAGGTAGGTCAGTGTTACGGTTGCTGCGAGCGCTGGAGACTAAGTCCAGATTTCTTGCTACTGCACATGTGCGAGCGCTGGAGACTAAGTCCAGATTTCTTGCTACTGCACATGTGCGAGCGCCGGAGACTAAGTCCAATCTTGGAGCCATTGCACATGTGCGGGTGACATCATCGCTGACACGAGGTCACATGTCTCTGACACCTTCTATGCCAATTGGTCGCTGGTCATGTGCTTGTGACGTCTTGCTCGGTGATAGGCCAGCATGACGTCACTCCTGTCGTTCTGGCAGCGGATTGGCTCTGGTGTCCTCCATCTTGGATGAGGCACAGAGTCTATATAAGACCCTGACACACGCCGCATGGTGCTCAGTCCTCTTGGTTCATGCATATGAGTAGACGCTCTGTGCGCGTTCCTCTAGGCATTCCTCTGTCTATGCTAGGTGAGCGCTACCGGCAGGGTAGCGTTCTTATACCTTACAGCTTCGGCTGCTGTCCGTATCCTTACCTCTTAGGGGAGCGGACATAGGCAGGTGCCTGAGGCACATGGTCTGGCTGGGCCTTGTGATTCTACTCGTAGGTGGACGTTGCCGCTAGGGTAACGTTCCTTATACTGCGTCTGGCAGTTGTTCGTATCCTCGCACACTAGGGGAGCGAACAGAGGTAGGAGCTTTGTGCGGCTTACGCTGCTGTTCGTCTCTTTTGCACCACTAGAAGAGCGGACCTAGGTAGGTGCCATTTCGCACACATTGCCTTTGTCTCTGTGATTATTAACAGAGATCATTCCACACACTCTCCAAGTAAGGGAGGAATTGCTTTACTTTCTTATTATATCCTTCTGTGAGTTAACAGAGGTATTGCACTCTGCCATAGTCTGCAGCAAAGTCTTTGCACGGTGGACCCTGACTGTCTGATACTCCTTTCGGTTATTATCAGACAGCCCCCCGTAACAGTCAGGTTGTTTACTTCTGAGTCGTGACGCCACTCTGGGTTTTGCGGTCAGGGTGATGGGTGACCGCCACTGCAGTTTAACGAGTGTCTGGGGCTGATGGCATCTGCAGTTGGATGGTGTGGCCTCCCGAGAGTGAGGCTCGCCCCAGGGGCTCAGGTGTATGGAACAACAGGTCGCAGAATAACTCAGTCGCAGTCTAAAGTGTCTTTCAACTTGTTTACTCACTGTTGGATGTTTTGTTGTGAGGAGCCCAGGCGATGCTGAGATTCAACCAGGTGGAACCAGGAACTCCTTCAGGCTGAACTCAGGGTAGCCGTTAACTCGCCTTCCTAGCACTCCTTTTGTTTCGGATAATTCCTTACTTACAGTACCGTGGGATTCATCCAGGGAAGTTGCTACTGCCTTTTTCCCCTTTCTGGCCCGTTTGCCGGCAGCATGGCCAGGTGAGATGGCTTCTGGTCTTATCTCCTTATGGGTCCCCCTGTTGCTGCTGAGGCTGGAACTCTGTATCTTTGGTGAGGAACCTCTAGTCCCCTCACTGGCAGGTTTAGTAGATCAGTGAATGGATATCTGGCTCTAGGGACCTGTTCCCTGTGCGTGTCCAATCACCAGTAGTCTCCATACTCTACTGCTTCTCTTCAGGTGTCTTTCAGACTAACTTTCTGGTCACTGTACTCCCCCGCTAACAGCTACCACACCTGCAGGGCCTGACTAGCGTGGCTGTATGTCTGCTTCCTTCAGCAACTTCTGTACACTGCTCCAGACTGGCGTGCTCCTCCTCCTTTCCTTACAGCCTCTGCAACCTAGCTTCCAGCCCCTCCACTACACCCCTTGCTGAGAATTGAAAGCTAACCTCTTCCAGAGGCTACCCAAGGGTCCCATCTAATGGTGTGGGAGACTTGGTTGCTATGTGTCTGTGCGTACACACCTCATTTTGGCTTTTTGGAATTGCCTGGAAGCACTGTCCCAGCATGGGTGCAGTACTCTGTGGTGCCTGACTAGGTCAGGGACACCACATTCCCTCTTAGTTATCATCTGCACGTTCTCGGGCTGCAAAGACAAGAAACAAGGTTAAATACAACTTTTCCACACAGTGTGGGTTATTTACATTTAAACATACCAGGTACCATTCCATCACCACCCACCATCCACAAGTCGTGGTCCCACACAACAACTTTCAGGAGGCAGGTCACCGGTCCCTTTGGTGACCAGGTCTGGGCCAGCTCTATCCCAGACCTTTCCTCCAATCTTCCTCTCCTGAGGAGGGTGGTGTAGGGTAGGCCCCATAAACAGGCGTACCAGCTTTCGTGTGTTGGAGAGCAGGCCCCATAAACAAGCGTGCTCCCTGGTGGTGCAGAGCCAGACCCCATAAACAGGCGTGCTCTGAGGTTGGTGCAGAGCCAGGCCCCATAAACAGGCGTGCTCTAAGGTTGGTACTACTGGGGTAACTTTTTACAATGCAAGCGTTTGTGGCTATAGCCAGTTTATAACCTGTGGTCCATTTTTTTAAAGTGCACATAACCTGGTGCTAAATAAAATAAATATTCAGCAGTTCACACAATAGTCCTTGCGGGCACATTTTCTTAAACATTTAAACATTGCTTAACTGTAAACAGGTCAAACATTTTTAAACTAAGCAGGTTCTTTGCAAAGACATTTTAGACTAAACTGTACTTTCTCTATACCGTAATGGGGGCTGACCAAAGTTGCTGCGGGTTGATCTATGCAGTACTATGCTGTCATCTGTCTGAGGTTGTGTCCTCCCACCCGGTGTATGTGTCTCAATGTGAATGTGATGGGTGTACTGGGTGTTTAGACCAGTGCATGGTCTTCTGATTCAGCTTCACTTGGCTCTTCTAGATTCTGAACAGGTTCTTCTTGTCCTCTAACTTCTTCTCTGGGTTGAGGGAAGGTGAATAGTGGAATTACAACGGCTCCATTGTATTGAGGCCAACTTGCAGGGAAATCTCCAAGCACTTATGGATCATCTTCTCTCTTGGTACTTCGACTGGCGAAGGGTTGGGTACTTCTTCAGGGATTCTTAGCTGTTCTGGGCATAAGAGTAGGGTGGTCTCTGGAAACCACAGCTGTTGCCTTTCCACCATCTTTCTGATGAGGCATGTCTTCTCACGGCTAGGTGTTAACGGTAACACGGTGTAGGGTTCTGCTTCACAGTGATTGTCGAGTTTGTGATGTCTTCTCTTTCTCTTGAGGACCACTTCTCCAGGCATCAAAGGAGCAGCAGGTGCATTTTGATTGTAGGCTTTTTCTTGCCTCTCCTGCTGCTGGGTCAAGCTTCGCTCCACACACTCTTGTACTCTCTTTTACTGGGCCTGGCGGGTGGAATCCCAATCAGCACCTTGTAGAGGGAGTTCGGGGGTCTCAATTCCCATTTCCAGATCCACTGGCAGTCTTCCAGGTCTGGCCCTCATCAGATATGCCGGTGTGCAGTTCGTGGAACTCACAGGGATATTGTTATACATGTCCACCAGGTCAGGCAGCTTCTCTGGCCACCGGCATCTTAATTCCAGTGGTAGAGATTTCAGGAGGTCGAGAACAATGTGATTCATCTTCTCGCACATGCCATTGGCCTGAGGATGGTAAGGCGTGGTACGGATCTTCTTGCAGCCATAAAGGTTACAAAACTCCTTGAACACCTCAGCTTCAAAGCCTGAGCCTTGGTCAGTGAGCACGGTGAGTAATGATCAACCATACTGAGAGCATAGTTGTAGCCTTGTCTGCTGGGCGCCAACTTTACATGGTCCAGGGCCACTATTTCCCGGGTTCGCTTGGTTTGGATCAGCTGGAGCGGTGCTCTCTGGCTGCGATGGTCTTTTCTCCTGAGATTGCAGGGGCCGCAGTCTTGACACCACTTCTCCAGGGCAGATCTCATACCCACCCAGTAGAATCTTTCTTTAAGTTGTGCCTCCAGTTTCTTCCAACCAAAGTGGCCTGCGCCATTGTGATAGGCTTCCAGCACCATCCGAGCATCCTTCTGTGGTATAATCACCTGCCACACCTTCTCATGTGTCTTCGGGTTAATGATGCTCCTGTAGAGTTTGTCTTGGTAGAGGAATAATCAACCCCTCTCTCTCCACAAGTGCTGTGCTTCAGGTGGGGCTTCTGGATCGAGGCTGGCGCCAGGTTGAGTAATCAGCTTTTTCACTAAGTCAACCGCTGGATCATTCTCCTGAGTCTCCCTCCAATTGTAGTGAGGGAGAGGATTCAGGACCACTTCTTGGTGGCTGGTGTGTGACTGCTGACACTGGTTGGCTCCACGGTGATGGAACGCTGGCAGCTCAATCTCTTCAAGGTCATCTACATCTTCACCCTCGTCTGCTAGGTGAGGCATCCTTGACAGAGCATCTGCATTGCCATTCTTGCGACCAGCTCGATACTTGACAGTAAAATCATAAATTGCTAGTCGGGCTACCCAACGTTGCTCCATGGCACCCAATTTAGCAGTATCCAAGTGGTTTAGGGGGTTGTTATTCATGAAGACGGTGAATTTGGCGGCTGCCAGGTAGTGCTTGAATCGCTCTGTGATAGCCCAGACCATGGCCAGGAACTCTAGCTTGAATGAACTATAGTTTTCTGGTTTTCTTTCCGTAGGCCAGAGCTTCCTGCTGGCGTAAGTGATCACACGTTCCTTGCCTTTCTGTATCTGTGAAAGCACTGGTGCCAGCCCCGCATTGCAGGCATCTGTATACAGCACGAATGGTAGACTGTAATCAGGGTAGGCTAGAATCTCTTCAGCTGTCAGGGCCCTTTTCATTTGTCTGAAGGAGTGTTCTTCTGCTTCTGCCCAGGTGAACGGTGGGCCGGAGGTCTGTCCCATCTTTGCTCGGCCTATCAGGAGCTCTTGCAAAGGCGCCACCATCTTCGTATAGCCCTTGATGAACCTTCTGTAGTAGGCTACCAAGCCAAGGAACTGACGTACCTCCTGGACGGTGGTGGGTGTGGGACATTCCTGGATGACTGTGATCTTCTCTGGGTCCGGTGCTACTCCTTCTGCACTGACCACATGACTTAAGTAGTGGACCTTCAGCTTCTGTAAATGGCACTTAGATGGCTTCAGTTTCATCCCATATCGGGATAGTGCTTCAAAGACTTCAGCCAGGTGTTTCAGGTGGTCCTCATAGGTGTTGGAGTACACGATGACATCATCCAGGTAGAGCAGGACGGTTTCAAAGTTGAGGTGCCCCAAGCAGCACTCCATCAACCTCTGGAAGGTCCCGGGTGTATTGCAGATTCTAAATGGCATGCTCTTGAACTCACAGAGGCCCATGGGGGTGGTAAAGGCTGTCTTCTCCCGATCTTTTTTTGCTACAGATACTTGCCACTTGCTAGTGGGATCTAGGGTAGAAAAGTAGTTAGAAGCTTTTAAGGCAGCAAGGGATTCCTATATCCGTGGCAAAGGGTAGGCATTCTTGTGTGTTATCTGATTTATCTATCTGTAGTCTACACTAGTGATGAGCGAGTACTAAAAAGCTCGGGTGCTCGAAGCTCGGGCCGAGCCTCCCAAGATACTCGTGTACTCGGCCCGAGCAACGAGCCCAATGTTATCCTATGGGAGACCCGAGTATTTTTGTGAAATGACCCCCCGGCAGCATGTAGAAACCCTAAAAATGTCACAAAAGTCTCAGAAGAGTGCTCAAATGACATGGCAACAGCATGGGGAAGACCCCTTGAAGCATTTATCACTCAAAAGTCACAGCTGTGAACAATTTTGTCCGCGTTTCACGCCATTTTTACGGACTCACCAGAAAACCTTCCAAAATGACCCCAAAATGATTTTTCATGGCAGAAATGTTAAGGGCACATACCCAATAGTGAGATAGAGCTGGTGTATGTTACTTTTTGAGATTAATACATGAAAGATTTTACGTGAAAACATTGTGTGGCACTCCGATGTCCCTGACAAGAGACGTACATGAAGGCCTCTTGAGTCTAATGTGCCCATTTTGAGGAAGTGAGTCTTTGTAGTATTTTCCTTTGCCAGGGCAGTCCAAAATTGTGAGGTTCACCAATGCCCCTGCATACAGACGTGCATGAGGGCCTGTAAACCTGAAGTGCCCATTGTAAGGAAGTGGGTCTATTGTAGTATAGCCCTTAGGCAGGGCAGCCAAAAATTGGGAGGCTCCACGTTGTCCCTGGATAGAGACGTGCATGATGGCCTGTAAACCTGAAGTGCCCATTGTCAGGAAGTGGGTGTATTATAGTATAGCCCTTAGGCAGGGCAGCCAAAAATTGGGAGGCTCCACATTGTCCCTGGATAGAGACGTGCATGATGGCCTGTAAACCTGAAGTGCCCATTGTAAGGAAGTGGGTCTATTGTAGTATAGCCCTTTGCCAGGGCAGCCAAAAATTGGGAGGCTCCACGTTGTCCCTGGATAGAGACGTGCATGATGGCCTGTAAACCTGAAGTGCCCATTGTAAGGAAGTGGGTCTATTGTAGTATAGCCCTTAGGCAGGGAAGCCAAAAATTGGGAGGCTCCACATTGTCCCTGGATAGAGACGTGCATGATGGCCTGTAAACCTGAAGTGCCCATTGTCAGGAAGTGGGTGTATTATAGTATAGCCCTTAGGCAGGGCAGCCAAAAATTGGGAGGCTCCACATTGTCCCTGGATAGAGACGTGCATGATGGCCTGTAAACCTGAAGTGCCCATTGTAAGGAAGTGGGTCTATTGTAGTATAGCCCTTAGGCAGGGCAGCCAAAAATTGGGAGGCTCCACATTGTCCCTGGATAGAGATGTGCATGATGGCCTGTAAACCTGAAGTGCCCATTGTAAGGAAGTGGGTCTATTGTAGTATAGCCCTTAGGCAGGGCAGCCAAAAATTGGGAGGCTCCACATTGTCCCTGGATAGAGACGTGCATGATGGCCTGTAAACCTGAAGTGCCCATTGTAAGGAAGTGGGTCTATTGTAGTATAGCCCTTAGGCAGGGCAGCCAAAAATTGGGAGGCTCCACGTTGTCCCTGGGTAGAGACGTGCATGAGGGCCTCAAAACATTAAGTGTCCATTGTCAGGAAGTGGGTGTATTATAGTATAGCCCTTAGGCAGGGCAGCCAAAAATTGGGAGGCTCCACGTTGTCCCTGGGTAGAGACGTGCATGAGGGCCTCAAAACATTGTTCCCATTGCAAAGGAGCGGGTCTCCTGTCGTTGTAATGTCCATTCTGCAAAGAATGGGCGAAAAAATTTACCACTGGGGGTATACCTGAAACAAAGGCCTAAGTATTGCAATTTGTAACGGTCATCATCATGGTGGCGCATGAGGAGAAGGAGGAGCAGTCCAGCGATTATCCAAAGTCCAGAAGTGTGTACCCATGGGTGAGTGGAGGTACATGGCAAACTTTAAATTCCGCTCTCATTTGCTGGTAGTGTGGTGAAGTCTGGCCCAATCCAACCCTTGTTCATCTTGATCAGAGTCAGCCTGTCAGCATTTTCAGTTGACAGGCGGGTGCGTTTATCTGTAATGATTCCACCTGCGGCACTAAAAACACGCTCTGACAAAACGCTAGCAGCAGGGCAGGCCAGGACTTCCAAGGCGTAGAGAGCCAATTCATGCCACGTGTCCAGCTTGGATACCCAATAATTGTAAGGCACAGAGGAATGTCGGAGTACAGTTGTTCGATCTGCAAGGTACTCCTTCAGCATCTGGGCAAACTTAGGATTTCTTGTGGCACTACCCCGCACCTCAGGGGCTGTGGTACGTGAGGGGCTGAGAAAACTGTCCCACATCTTAAAGACTGTTCCCCTACCTCTGGCAGATTGGACTTGTGCCTCTCTCGGCTGTACGCCTCGGTTGTCCACTGATTCCTGACCTATGCCGCTAGCGTTTTGTGAGGGGAATGCTTTGCCTACTTCCGTGACTATGGCCTTCCGGAACTGCTGCATTTTGGTTGACCTCTCCTCCATGGGAATAAGAGACAAAAAGTTCTCCTTGTAGCGTGGGTCTAACAGTGTTACCAACCAGTAATGATTGTCGGCCAAGATGTTCTTAACGCGAGGGTCACGAGACAGGCAGCTTACCATAAAGTCAGCCATGTGCGCCAGACTCTTAACAGCCAGGACTTCAGTAGCCTGACCAACAAGATGACTGAACATGCTGTCCTCCTCCTCCTCCTCCTCCTCCTCCTCATCTACCCTGTCCTCTGGCCAGCCACGCTGAACCGAGGATATGACTGGGGTGCATGTCATATCCTCAATTTGGCCGGAGAGTTGCTCCATGTCTTCATCCTCCTCCTCGTCATAGTCCTCCACTGCACGTTGTGATGAGACGAGGCTGGGCTGTGTGTTATCACCCACACCCACTACTGTTTCTTGCTGCAACTCATCGCGCTCCGCCTGCAATGCATCATGTTTGTTTTTCAGCAGAGACCGTTTTAGAAGGCAGAGTAGCGGTATGGTGACGCTAATAATGGCGTCATCACCACTCACCATCTTGGTGGAGTCCTCAAAGTTTTGGAGGATGGTACATAGGTCTGACATCCATCTCCACTCCTCAGGTGTTATGTGTGGAGTTTGACCCATTTCCCGACGGCTTAGGTGATGCAGGTACTCAACAACTGCCCTCTTCTGCTCACATATCCTGACCAACATGTGCAGAGTTGAATTCCAACGCGTGGGGACATCACACACCAGTCTGTGAGCCGGAAGATGCAAACTGCGCTGAAAGCCGGCAAGGCCGTCTGAAGCAGTAGGTGACTTTCGAAAATGTGCAGACAGGCGGCGAACTTTTACCAGCAGATCAGACAGCTCTGGGTATGACTTTAGAAACCGCTGAACCACGAGGTTGAGCACATGGGCCACGCATGGAACATGTGTCAGCTGGCCTCGCCTCAAAGCCGCCACCAGGTTCCGGCCATTGTCACACACGACCTTTCCTGGCTTTAGGTTCAGAGGTGTGAGCCAGTGATCTGCCTGCTGTTTCAGAGCTGTCCACAGCTCTTCTGCATTGTGGGGTTTGTCACCTATGCAGATTAGCTTCAGCACAGCCTGTTGCCGCTTCGCCGAGGCAGTGCTGCAGTGCTTCCAGCTTGTGACTGGTGTGGAGGGTACAGTGGATGAGGATGCGCAGGAGGAGGAGGAGGCTGAAGAGCATGACATTCCGGAGCTGTAGAGTGTGGGTGAAACACTGACTGAGGTAGGGCCTGCAAACCTTGGTGTGGGAAGGATGTGTTCCGTCCCTCGCTCAGACTGGGTCCCAGCTTCCACAATATTAACCCAGTGTGCCGTCAACGAGATGTAGCGGCCTTGCCCACAAGCACTTGTCCACGTGTCTGTGGTTAGGTGGACCTTGGGTGAAACAGCGTTGTTCAGGGCACGTGTGATGTTTTGTGACACGTGGTTATGCAACGCGGGGACGGCACACCGGGAGAAATAGTGGCGGCTGGGGACCGAGTAACGTGGGACCACTGCCGCCATCAGGTCACGGAATGCTTCTGTCTCCACCAGCCTAAAAGGCAACATTTCCAGCGCAAGCAGTCGCGAAATGTTAGAATTTAGAACTGTGGCATGTGGGGTGTTGGCAGTGTATTTGCGCCTGCGTTCAAAGGTTTGCTGAATGGATAACTGAACGCTGCGCTGGGACAAGGACGTGCTTGATGATGGTGTTCTTTCTGCGTAGGCAACTGCAGGTGCAGGAGTGGAGGAGGCTTGTTCGCAGGCAGCATGGACAGGGGATTGGCTCGCATGCACAACCAGCGAAGACGTAGCAGTGACATCAGCAAGCACTGCTCCTCGACTCTGTTGTACTTCCCACAAAGTCGGGTGCTTGGCTGACATGTGCCTGATCATGCTGGTGGTGGTCAGGCTGCTAGTTTTGGTACCCCTGCTGATGCTGGCACGGCAGGTGTTGCAAATGGCCTTTTTTGAATCATCTGGATCCAACTTAAAAAACTGCCAGACTCGGGAAGACCTAACATTTGTACAGGCACCTTGTGTCGTCGTGTTGTTCCGGGGAACGGTTGCCTGACTTCTGCCTGGGGCCACCACCCTGCTTCTTACTGCCTGTTGTGATGCTACGCCTCCCTCCCCCTGTGCACTGCTGTCCTCGCTCTGCATATCCTCCTGCCAGGTTGGGTCAGTTACTGGATCATCCACCACGTCGTCTTCCTCTTCCGCACCCTGCTCCTCCTCCTGACTTCCTGACAATTGTGTCTCATCATCGTCCACCACTTGTTGAGACACGTTGCCAACTTCGTGAGAACGTGGCTGCTCAAATATTTGGCCATCTGTACAGACGATCTCCTCATGACCCACTTCAATATGAGCTGGCGAGAGGCCAGAATGTGTGAATGGAAACGTGAACAGCTCTTCCGAGTGTCCAAGTGTGGGATCATTAATGTCCGAGGAGGACGTGTACTCAGCCTGGTGGTAGGAAGGAGGATCAGGTTCAGAAATGTGCGGTGCAGTATCACGGCTACTGACACTTGACCGTGTGGAAGACAGAGTGTTTGTGGTGGTGCCAATCTGACTGGAAGCATTATCTGCTATCCAACTAACAACCTGTTGACACTGGTCTTGGTTCAAGAGCGGTGTACTGCTGCGGTCCCCAAGAATTTGGGACAGGACGTGCGAGCGACTAGATGTGGCCCTTTGTTGTGGCGAAATTAGAGCTTGCCCACGACCTCGGCCTCTGCCTGCACCACCATCACGTCCACTTCCTTGTTCCTTGCCAATGCCCTTGCGCATTTTGCAATGCTGTGCACTGCTGACGTGTATATTCACTACTTGTGCGTTATATCAAAGTTTGTGGAAATTGCACACAAGTGCACCTGTACGCTGCCACCAACAGGCACACACGTGCGGTTTTAAAAACCAAGCACGGACGCAATAAGAACCTAACAGGTTTTTTTGGGGAGCGACAATTACAGACAAGTCAGACACTATCTGGACTGTTTTACACTGTGTACACCAGCCCCAGATATGATGAAGGCTGGTATACGGTCACCACTACCCTGCCTGCCTGCCTGCCTGTATACTGGTACAATAGTCCTGACAAGGACTCTTCTGGTCACTAGCCTGTATTAAGACCTGGCTATACCCTGCCTGTATATAGCAACAATAGTCCTGAGAAGGACTCTGCTACTGTACTCCGACCTGGCTATACCCTGCCTGCCTGTATACAACTAGAATAGTCCTGAGAAGGACTTTTGGTCACACTGTTTGCAGCCCTGCAACTGAAAAAGCTATAAAGGGCCGCAAAGCTTTCCCTGAATCAGCGACACTCTCCCTGCACTGACTGTCTGGATAGCTGTGAGCAGAGCACAGCGCGCCGGCCGGTATAAAGGCTCGGTCACGCTGTGCAGGCCGGCCAATCACTGCAATTCCACAACTAACAGGGCTGTGGCATTGCAGTGGTCTGCCAGCCAATCCCTGCATGAGGGCTGTCTCTCAAAAGAGCGCCAACATGCAGAAATGAAGACCACGAGTACAGCACGAGTATCGCGAGATTACTCGGTCCCCGCCGAGCAGCCCGAGTACAGCGATACTCGTGCGAGTACCGAGTAGTTACAAGCATGCTCGCTCATCACTAGTCTACACACATCCTCATTGTGCCATCCTTCTTTTTGACGAGGACCAGGGGAGCTGCCCAAGGGCTGTAACTGTCCCTAATGACTCCTGCCTCTTTCATGTTTTTCAGCATGTCTTTGGTACTCTGGTAATGGGCTGGTGGTATAGGCCTATGTCTTTCCTTAATGGGAGGATGACTGCGTGTGGGTATGTGATGTTGCACCCCTTTGATCCTACCAAAGTCCAGTGGGTTCTCACTAAAAACCTGCTCGTATTCCTGCACGACCCGGTGAACCCCGTATTTCTGGTAAGTGGGGGTAGAGTCAGTTCCCACATAGAGTTGTTGGCACCAGTCCTCTAACTGCTTTTGGGAGGTCTTGTCCTCTTTTGAATCAGCTTGTGTCAGGGGAACCACAGGTTGTATAGTGTCGTTTGGGCAAGTAATCAGTTTGGCAATGGTAGCGTATCTTGGTAGTCTGGCTTCCTTCTCACCCAAAGTTCAGCACTCGTACATGTACTTGTCCTTTGTGTACGTCAACTACCCCTCTGGCTGTCAGAATCGTGGACCAGTGTTCTGAATGAGTGGGCTCTACTACAGCCTGGCAATTCCGTCCTCTGAGACCTACCGTTGCTCTACACCACATCATCATTTCACTCCGTGGGAGTATCACAATGGGGTTAGCATCCATCACCCGTACATTACCAATTTCACCGCCAATCTGCTTTACCTGTTGCTTCCTCAGAATGACTCGGATCTCTTTCTGCAAGGCTCTCCGTTGTCCGCCCTCAACACCTTCAGCAATCTGGTGAAGCAACAACAACACTTCCCCTAGGCAATTTTCTATTACATTAGTGCCTAAAATCATTTGTGTATTCCTTTCCCTTGCATCATTATCTACAACAATCAGTCCTTGTCCCTTCATTTCCTGCCTTCCCACCTTTATGGTTACCTCTTTGACCCCAATCTGGTCTATAGGTTGTCCATTGGCTGCATATATGGTAAGGTCAGGGTCCGGTTGTCGGAGATCGTCGTTCGACCAAAACCTGCGATAAAGGACATACAGGATTGTCGTTACCTGGGAACCGGTGTCCAATAATGCCAAGGTTGGGATCCCGTCCAGGGTGATGGACAGGAACGGGCGTCCACCCACATACTGATAACGGCAGTCAGCTGGGCCTGGTTTCCTTAATCCAGGGGACTAGCCCCAGGTTTGACCTGTTTAAAGGACAGGCCCTTGCATAGTGGCCTGCTTCCCGGCAATGGCAGCAGATGGGTTGTCCAGACGAGTCATAGAGATCGCCGCTCCTCCCTCGGGATGAGGGACCTCTTCTCCCCCGCATCCAGGGGACGTCCGCTGGGCTGTCAGCTAGCAGGATCCTATGAGGGGCTTTGTGTTCTGGTGGAAGTTGCATCGCTTTCAGGATGCGGGTGACGTCCTTGCTGAGATATTGCACCTGGGAGGACAGAGTGTCGGTGACACCGGCTGAGGTGGTGGGTCCTTTTGCAGCTACAGGGCCTGCGAGGAGGATTCTGCTCGCTGGTAGGCCATACTGGTTGGATGGGGTCCGTGTCAACGGGGGGTTGGAGTGCTTTCACGGCCCTGTCTTTCAAAAGGGCAAAGTCCACATCACTGTGTTCGAGGGACCACAGCCTCATCTGTTTTCTATCCTCAGGGGAGTGCAGGCCCTGCAAGAACTGTTCTGTCATCATCTGGTTTCCTTCCTGATCACTGACAGGGTTCACGAGCTTGAGAGCCCACAGGGCGGCTTGCAGCCTGAGGGCATAGTCTCTTATGCTATCTTGGGGCTTCTGGCAGCAGTTATAGAAGCCCACTCTCAGCTCTGCTTCTGTGCGGTTTTCAAAGGCAGCTTTCAATTTGGCAAAAATGGCTTCTACAGAGCTCTGGTCACCACTGGTCCAGGCCTCAGCCTCTAATTCTGCTGCTCCAGTCAGTTGTCCCAGCACCACGGCGGCCCTCTGGTTACCGGTCATTGCGTACATGTCCAGCAGGGTGCTAATCTTCTTCTTGAACCTGTTCACGGTGTCTGCTTTGCCAGAATATTGGGGCAGCCAGGTTGAACCGGGGACGTACGGCAAGGAGATCGGCATGATTGGGGAAATTTCGGCCGGCGCAGCTGCGACCGCCGCACTGGAACAAGGCACTGCTGTGTTTACCGCGCTGGGGCCTGGCATCACTGCGTCGCCTTGGCTGGGGGCATTAGCACTTTCGGCGTCCATCTTCACTCCGTCACTGTGTCAGAGCGCTCCGGGGATTCCGGGTCAGCCACACCTCTTCGTGGGCAGTTCCCTTTTTTTTGCGCAGGCTGCAGCTTCCAACTTCGCGCGCTTTTAACATCAACAAAATGGCGGCGGTCCAAATTTTCTGATTGGACCTCCAAGGCGCACGGTCACCTGTCTTAACAGGTCTAGTCCTTATCCTGTTCGTGACGCCAGAAGAGTCGCCCACCACAGTGCTGCAGTGGTCACCTCCGGGGCACTGCAGAGACGGCTCTTTGGGACCTTCTCCGGCAACAGGTAGGTCAGGTTGTTTACTTCTTAGTCGTGATGCCACTCTCGGTTTTGCGGTCAGGGTGATGGGTGAACGCCACTGCAGTTTGAGTGTCTGGGGCTGATGGCATATGCAGTTGGATGGTGTGGCCTCCTGAGAGTGAGGCTGGCCCCAGGGGCTCAGGTGTATGGAACAACAGGTCGCAGAATAACTCAGTCGCAGTCTAAAGTGTCTTTCAACTTGTTTACTCACTGTTGGATGTTTTGTTGTGAGGAGCCCGAGCGATGCTGAGATTCAACAAGGTGGAACCAGGAACTCCTTCAGGCCGAACTGAGGGTAGCCGTTAACTCGCTTTCCTAGCACTCCTTTTGTTTCGGATAACCCCTTACTTGCAGTACCGTGGGATCTATCCAGGAAAGTCGCTACTGCCTTTTCTCCACTTTCTGGCCCGTTTGCCGGCAGGGTGGACCAGGTGAGATGGCTTCTGGCCCTATCTCCTTATGGGTCCCCTTGTTGCTGCTGAGGCTTGAACTCTGTATCTTTGGTGAGAAACCTCTAGTCCCCTCACCGGCAGGTTTAGCAGATCAGTGAATGGATGTCTGGCTCTAGGGACCTGTTCCCTGTGCGTGTCCAATCATCAGGAGTCCCCGTTCTCGACTGCCTCTCTTCAGGTGTCTTTCAGACTGACTTTCTGGTCATTGTACTCCCCCGCTAACAGCTACCACACCTGCAGGGTCTGACTAGCATGGCTGTACGTCTGCTTCCTTCAGCAACTTCTGTACACTGCTCCAGACTGGCTTGCTCCTCCTCCTTTCCTTACAGCCTCTGCAACCTAGCTTCCAGCCCCTCCACTACACCCCTTGCTGAGAATTGAAAGCTAACCTCTTCCAGAGGCTACCCAAGGGTCCCATCTAATGGTGTGGGAGACCTGGTTGCGATTGTGTCTGCAGGGCTGTATTTTGCCTTCATGCTGCCCTAGGCACTTTAAGTGGTCGCGCCCCTTAGTGACAACGTAAAACTGAGTTTTCGCACACGACATCTGTTTAAGGAAATTCTACTCTGTAAAACACTTTAAAAAGTATCAATGAGAAATGAAGGGCACTACCCCCCCCCCCCAATGGGGATCACCAAAGACACATCAAAACATAGCATGAGTATAAAATATTCCCATCACACCGTCCCCACTTATATACTGTGACACTGCCCCTAATAGACTAAAACACCACACTGCCCTCACTTATAAATTACTGTATACCCACCACACCTTCCTTGATTATGAAATATGATCTGTACATTGTGAAGAGGGAGCAGCATGATGTGAGGACAATGTCCCATGCATACTGCCTCCTCCTCACAATGTCCCATGCATGCTTCCCCCTCACAATGTTGCATGCATACTGCTCCATCCTCACAATGTCCCATGCATGCTGCCCCCTCCTCACAGTGTCCCATGCATGCTGCCCCCTCCTCACAATGTCCCATGCATGCTGCCCCCTCCTCACAATGTCCCATGCATGCTGCCCCCTCCTCACAATGTCCCATGCATACTGCCCCCTCCTCACAATGTCCCATGCATACTGCCCCCTCCTCACAATGTCCCATGCATACTGCCCCCTCCTCACAATGTCCATGCACACTGCCTCCTCCTCACAGTGTCCTATGCATGCTGCCCCCTCCTCACAATGTACCATACATGCTGCCCCCTCCTCACAATGTCTCATGCATGCTGCTCCCTCCTCACAGTGTCCCATGCCTGCTGCCCCCTCCTCACAGTGTCCCATGCATGCTGCCCCCTCCTCACAATGTCCCATGCATGCTGCCCCCTCCTCACAATGTCCCATGCATGCTGCCCCCTCCTCACAATGTCCCATGCATACTGCCCCCTCCTCACAATGTCCCATGCATGCTTCCCCTTCACAATGTCCCATGCATACTGCCTCCTCCTCACAATGTCCCATGCATGCTTCCCCCTCACAATGTTCCATGCATACTGCTCCATCCTCACAATGTCCCATGCATGCTGCCCCCTCCTCACAGTGTCCCATGCATGCTGCCCCCTCCTCACAATGCCCCATGCATGCTGCCCCCTCCTCACAATGTCCCATGCATGCTGCCCCCTCCTCACAATGTCCCATGCATACTGCTCCCTCCTCACAATGTCCCATGCATACTGCCCCCTCCTCACAATGTCCATGCATACTGCCTCCTCCTCACAGTGTCCTATGCATGCTGCCCCCTCCTCACAATGTACCATACATGCTGCCCCCTCCTCACAATGTCTCATGCATGCTGCTCCCTCCTCACAGTGTCCCATGCCTGCTGCCCCCTCCTCACAGTGTCCCATGCATGCTGCCCCCTCCTCACAATGTCCCATGCATGCTGCCCCCTCCTCACAATGTCCCATGCATGCTGCCCCCTCCTCACAATGTCCCATGCATGCTGCCCCTCTCCATGAGCTCCTAATGCTGCCTTCCTCTTTTCCATAAGGACACCTTCATGTTGCCCCACTCATACTAAGACCACCACACTAACGTTTATGCTGAGACACCCCCCCACACACACACTACTTCACTCTTGATATTGACTCCCCTACATTGCTCCACCCCATACTGAGCCCACACATGCTGCCCCTTCTCCATAATGAGCTCCCAATGCTGCCCCCCTCTTATTCTGAGTCCTTACACTCCCCCCACCCAATCGATTTTGTCATTGCACTATCCCTCAACCCTTGTCCTCTATCTCTAGCATTAGCCCCTCTTTCCCCCAGCATCAGCCTCTCTCCCCCAGCATCAGCCTCTCTCCCCCAGCATCAGTCTCTCTCCCCCAGCATCAGCCTCTATCTTCCCTAGCATCAGCCTCTCTCCCCCAGCCTCCCCAAGCATCAGTCTCTATCTTCCCTCAGCATCAGCCTCTCTTCCCCAGTCTCAGCCTCTGACTCCCCCCAGCCTCAGCCTGCCCCAGTCTCCGCCTCAGCCTCCCTCCAGCCTCCCCCAGTCTCAGCCTCAGCCTCCCTCCCGCCTCCCCCAGTCTCAGCCTCCCTCCTGCCTCCCCCCAGTCTCAGCCTCCCTCCCGCCTCCCCCCAGTCTCAGCCTCCCTCCAGCCTCCCCTCAGTCTCAGCCTCCCTCCAGCCTCCCTCCAGCCTCCCCTCAGTCTCAGCCTCCATCCAGCCTCTGCCTCTGCCTCCCTTCAGCCTCCCCCAGTCTCAGCCTCAGCCTCCCTCCCGCCTCCCCCAGTCTCAGCCTCCCTCCTGCCTCCCCCCAGTCTCAGCCTCCCTCCCGCCTCCCCCAGTCTCAGCCTCCCTCCAGCCTCCCCTCAGTCTCAGCCTCCCTCCAGCCTCCCTCCAGCCTCCCCCCAGTCTCAGCCTCCATCCAGCCTCCGCCTCTGCCTCCCTCCAGCCTACCTCCAGTCTCAGCCTCTGCCTCCCTCCAGCCTACCTCCAGTCTCAGTCTCTGCCTCCCTTCAGCCTCCCTCCAGTCTCAGCCTCTGCCTCCATCTAGCCTCCCCCCAGTCTCAGCCTCTGCCTCCCTCTAGCCTCCCCCAGTCTCAGCCTCTGCCTCCCCCCAGTCTCAGCCTGCCTCCCCCCAGTCTCAGCCTCTGCCTCCCTCCAGCTTCCCCTCAGTCTCAGCCTCCCTCCCCCCAGTATCAGCCTCTGCCTCCCTCCCCCCGTATCAGCCTCTGCCTCCCTCCCCCCAGTATCAGCCTCTGCCTCCCTCCCCCCAGTATCAGCCTCTGCCTCCCTCCCCCCAGTATCAGCCTCTGCCTCCCTCCAGCCTCCCCCCAGTATCAGCCTCTGCCTCCCTCCAGCCTCCCCCCGGTATCAGCCTCTGCCTCCCTCCAGACTCCCTCCAGTCTCAGCCTCTGCCTCCCTCTAGCCTCCCCCCAGTCTCAGGCTCTGCCTCCCCCTAGTCTCAGCCTCTGCCTCCCCCCAGTCTCAGCCTCTGCCTCCCTCCAGCCTCCCCCCAGTATCAGCCTCTGCCTCCCTCCCAGTATCAGCCTCTGCCTCCCTCCAGTATCAGCCTCTGCCTCCCTCCAGTATCAGCCTCTGCCTCCCTCCAGCCTTCCCCCGGTATCAGCCTCTGCCTCCCTCCAGCCTCCCCCTGGTATCAGCCTCTGCCTCCCTCCAGCCTCCCCCCGGTATCAGCCTCTGCCTCCCTCCAGCCTCCCCCCGGTATCAGCCTCTGCCTCCCTCCAGCCTCCCCCCAGTATCAGCCTCTGCCTCCCTCCAGCCTCCCCCCAGTATCAGCCTCTGCCTCCCTCCAGCCTCCCTCCAGTATCAGCCTCTGCCTCCCTCCAGCCTCCCCCCAGTATCAGCCTCTGCCTCCCTCCAGCCTCCCCCCAGTATCAGCCTCTGCCTCCCCCCCCCCGCATGCGCAGATCTCCGGTCTGCATTAGACCCCCACGCTCCTTTATGAATTTTCAGCTCTGCGAGCACTTACCTGATCCAGTGCCCGCCGCCATCTTCCTGGCTCACGTGAGTATCCTTTTCTGATACCGGCTTCTATCGCGTCGTCCTCCGTGGCGTCCTGCTGTGAACTCTGCATGTGACGTCCACACAGCAGTGGACGCAGCACAGATGAAGGAGCTGATTGGCGCACCTGTGACCCCGGAGGTGCAGGCGCCGGCAGTTCCGGGGTCAATCAGCTCCCTGTGCTCGGCGGCCGCAGTTTGTTTGTATTCGCGTCTTAATTGACGTGGACACAAATAAATAGATGTGCGCCTCTCCCCCCCCTCCCCCTTCTGGAAAAATAAGAAAAAAAAATTTAAAAAAAAAAATGTTTTTTTTTTGCTGCCTGAAGGTGCTGCCCCCCGCAACCTGCCGCCCCAGTCACCGGACCACGGGTGCCTAATGGTAAATACGGCCCTGTGTGTCTGTGCATGCACACCTCATTCTGGCCTTTTGTAATTACCTGTAAGCACTGTCTCAGTATGGGTGCAGTACTCTGTGGTGCCTGACTAGGTCAGGGGCGCCACTGTTATGATCCGGAACCATGGAACATCACCACAAATCATTGGCAAAAAGGTGACAAGAGCCTTGGCAACTAATCTGGCCGCCATCCCCTTACTAACCAACACAACTAGAAGTAGCCGAGTGGTGAACTAACATCCTGTGCACCGCGAACCCAGCCGGAGAACTAACTATCCTAAAGGTAGGAAAGATGAATAACTCTCTGCCTCAGAAAATAGACAAGAATAGCAAGCCCCCCACATTCAAAGACTGCGGTGATATAGGAAAAACACAATACACAGGTAGATGACAGGATTAGCAAAAGGTGAGGCCCCCACTGACTAAAATAGGAAAGGACAGGAAAGGGACTGATGGTAGCCAGAGAAAAACCCTGCAAAATACCAACTTCCTGATAGTACAAAAAGGCCCTCAGATCGCTCGATCTGAACTCCGTCCTATACCAGGTGCCCTTGTCATACCAATGAACAGAAAACAAGAATTATAACAAATTCAACAAGCCACAAACACATGGACCCAAAGGAGCTAAATTCCACACAGAACTGCAGGGAGTTCCTCAACAATCCACTGAGGGGGAAAATCCCTGGAAGGAAATAAACTGAAACCAACCACAACAAATGACAAACCCAGATAAGCAAAAGAACCAGGCAATAAATAAAGAGCAAGAACTTATCTGGAGTGGATGTGATGTAGAGCAGGATTAAGCAGGCTGGAGATACAAAGAACAACTGCCATCCGGCAACAGCCTGCAATCAGACCAGGACTTAAATAAGCAGAGAGTTAGGAAAGGAAACACCCACTGCACAACCCACCTGGTCTCTGTCCAAACCCTTCCTGGCCACCAGAGGGAGCCTCCCAGCAGCCAAGACATAACTAACATTCACAACAGTACCCCCCCCCTTGAGGAGGGGTCACCGAACCCTCACCCACGCCACCGGGTCGCTCGGGATGAGCATGATGGAAGGCGCGAACCAACCTGTCCGCATGAATGTCAGAAGCCACAACCCAAGAGTTATCCTCCTGCCCATAACCCTTCCATTTCACAAGGTACTGAAGCTGACGCCTACTGCGACGGGAATCCAGAATTTTTTCAACCTCATACTCCAGATCCCCTTGTACCAAAACAGGGTCAGGAGGCGCTGCTGCAGGAACTGCCGGCTCCACATGTTTCTTCAACAAGGACTTATGGAAGACATTGTGAATCTTAAATGACGCAGGCAGAGTCAAACGGAAAGATACAGGATTAATAATCTCCAAAATCTTATAAGGTCCAATAAATCTGGGCTTAAATTTAGGAGACGGAACTCATATAGGAATATTTTTAGAGGACAACCACACCATGTCCCCTACTTTAAACCGGGGACCAACAGTCCGACGCCGGTTGGCTAACTTTTGGGCAGTTTCTTGGGACTGAAACAATTTATCCACTACCTGCCCCCAAATCTGCTGCATTCTGTCGACCACCGAATCCACCCCCGGACAGTCAGACGCCTCAAGCTGCCCTGAGAGGAACCTAGGGTGATACCCAAAATTGCAGAAAAAGGGGGACACCAACGTGGTAGAGCTAGCTCTATTGTTAAGGGCAAATTCAGCCAAAGGCAAAAACGAAACCCAGTCATCCTGATCCGCAGAAACAAAACACCGTAAATAGGTCTCCAGGGTCTGGTTAGCCCTTTCAGTCTGACCGTTGGTCTGAGGATGAAACGCCGAGGAGAAAGACAGCTGAACACCCAATTTGGAGCAAAAAATCCTCCAAAACCTGGATACAAACTGCACCCCTCTGTCAGAAACAATGTTTTCGGGAATACCATGCAAACGGACAACATGTTGCAAAAACAAAGGCACCAACTCTGATGAAGACGGCAACTTAGATAGGGGAACCAAGTGGACCATCTTGGAGAATCTGTCACAGATCACCCAAATCACAGTCATTTTCTGAGAGACGGGAAGCTCTGAAATAAAATCCATAGAGATGTGCGTCCAAGGTTTCTTAAGTACAGGCAAAGGCAATAATAGCCCACTAGAACGTGAACAAGAGGGCTTGGACCTAGAACAAACTCCACACGACTGCACAAAACGACGGACATCTCGGGACAGGGAAGGCCACCAAAAAGAGCGTCTCACCAGATCCCGAGTACCAAAAATGCCAGGATGACCCGCCAAAACAGAGCAATGAACCTCAGAGACAACTCGGTCTCTCCATTGGTCTGGGACAAACAGTTTCCCTGTAGGACATCTCTCAGGTTTATCCCCCTGAAATTCTGCCAGTGCCAACCGCAGATCAGGTGAAATAGCCGAGAAAACTACACCATCATTCAGGATAGTAGACGGTTCGACAACCTCCAAAGAGTCAGCGCAGAAACTCCTGGAAAGGGCATCGGCCTTAACATTCTTGGTGCCCGGCAAAAAAGAGACCACAAAATTAAACCGGGTAAAAAACAAAGCCCACCTGGCCTGCCGAGGATTCAACCTCTTGGCCGATTCCAGATAGATGAGATTCTTGTGGTCCGTAAGCACCACAACTTGATGCCTAGCCCCCTCCAACCAATGCCTCCACTCTTCAAATGCCCACTTCATAGCCAATAATTCCCGGTTCCCCACATCATAATTCCGTTCAGAAGGAGCAAACTTCCGAGAGAAAAAGGCACAGGGCTTAAGTTTACCCGAAGTAGCGTCTCGTTGAGACAGAACAGCACCTGCTCCGATCTCTGAGGCATCGATCTCAACTTGAAATGGGCGAGACACATCAGGTTGCTGAAGAACTGGGGCAGAAGTGAATCGCCTTTTAAGCTCCTGGAAGGCCACAATAGCCTCAGGGGTCCAATGCTCAGCATCAGCTCCCTTCTTTGTCAAATCTGTCAGAGGTTTGACAATGGCAGAAAAATTGGCTATAAATTTACGGTAAAAATTAGCAAACCCCAAAAACCGCTGCAGGGATTTTAGAGAAGTCGGTTGCACCCAGTCGTAAATAGCCTGAACCTTAACCGGGTCCATTTCAATAGCGGAGCGAACTGTAATGGGGGAGAAAAAAGGCGTAATAGGGTTTTACCCGGTTTACAGAGTAAAAGAGGAAAAAGACAGTGCACTCACCTGGCCGGGTTGTGCCAGTCACAACCCCTTTGTTAGCGTGGATGAGCGCTTAGGTGGTTCTGCAGTGGCCCTGTTATAGAGCAAATTTTTAGATATAAAGGACTGGAGAAAACGGGTTTAATGCCGCGCTAAAAACCACGAGCATGTATAAATCAAATTATTCTCTTTATTTAGATCATTCCTACGCGTTTCAGAGGCTCATCTGCCTCCTTCCTCAGGGAAAAGAATCTTACAGACAGAAAGGGTTTATCCTTATGAAGCAGCAAACAGAGAAAAAAAAATGTGAAAGCAACCAATCATGACATCATCATTACATATGTTCCTAGGCGATGACTCATTGCCTCGTGGAATAAGGCTATGTCATAACATATACAACACAAATTTCAGGATATTTCGCATAAGAGGCAATAAACAATAATAAAGGATAAAAATAAAAATGAATAAAAATTTTTTTTATTTGAATGAATGCTTGTCTGTGTTTCATTTTTAGAAAACAAGTCTTTTAATGTGTATGAAAAAGAGGGAGAAGTTTTTATTTGTATTTTATTTATTTATTTTATTTTATTTATTTTATATATATAAAGAAAAGAAAAAAAAAGGAAGAAAAAGTTTTAATTATATGTGAAAATATATATGTAGAAACAATGGAAAAGAGGGTTAATTCCCGTATCCAAGACAGATTCAAACCCATAGATTTGTGTCTGTGTTCTCATATGCTATTAAGCTACCAATGCTCCATATAAACAGCTTGGTGTTGAAAGCAAACACAGGTAAACACCTGAACATTTAGGGGATTAGAAAAAGGTATATATTTATGAGACCTATAAATATAAAAAGATTCAGGTTTGTGATATACTATTTAGTATATGTGAGATTCAGTATATATAAAATAGAATATGTGATGATTTATTATATTGCATTCTAAAAAAGGATGCATTTAATATAGTTCAAATTGGTGATATGTAGAGAGAGAGAAGAAAAATTTGATGGTGTATTTATAGATATATAAGAATGAGTGATATTAACCAAAATGATTTCGTTGTGAGAGATGACATAAAAGAAAAAGGAACATGCATATTTAGAACTAGAAAAAGAAAAAAATGAGAAAAATGATGAAGAACGATGAATTGAAATGCACATACATGAAGAGACAATTACTTTGTCTGGAAAGGTGAAGTGAGTTCAGACCGTGGGAAAGAGATGAACCGCGCATGATCACGATGTGTATAAGGAGCAAGTACCTCACCAAAGGGGGTGATGTGAGGTCAAACCGTGAGGAAAGAAATGAGTGCGCAAAGTGCCGATTCATGGAGAAACATGAATCACGATATTAGAAATGAAATTAGAAATGAAACAAAAGAAAGAGATGCACGGGGTATTAGCCGACAATAAGAGATGGGGGAATAAAATCTAATTAGATTACAAGGATATGTAAATATTAAAAAATATGAATAAAGTCTGATTGGATTACAAGAAAATGTGAATATTAATATAAGCTGTGATATAAAATATTATGTGCAAAGGTGTGGATTAAACATAAAGGTCTCTGAGACAGAACAATGACATCTATAAATACATATATATAAATACATACACATATATATACATACATGCATACACACATACATATACGTAAAATCAGAGTTAAAACAAATGACAAAAATACTGAGGGTCTGAAAGTGAAGAATATATGAAAAATATATCCTGATTGTGTCACAAAAATATGTGAATGTGTATAAAAATATATCAATATGAAGATATATCAAGACATAATAAAAATATTATGCAAGAAGATAAAAAAACATGAAGATGTCTGAAAGCAGGACAAATATGTATTATCCCAAAAAAATATATATATAATGAATATATATCTGAAAGCAGGACATATGTCATATACAGTTAGGTCCAGAAATATTTGGACAGTGACACAATTTTCGCGAGTTGGGCTCTGCATGCCACCACATTGGATTTGAAATGAAATCTCTACAACAGAATTCAAGTGCAGATTGTAACGTTTAATTTGAAGGTTTGAACAAAAATATCTGATAGAAATTGTAGGAATTGTACACATTTCTTTACAAACACTCCACATTTTAGGAGGTCAAAAATAATTGGACAAATAAACCAAACCCAAACAAAATATTTTTATTTTCAATATTTTGTTGCGAATCCTTTGGAGGCAATCACTGCCTTAAGTCTGGAACCCATGGACATCACCAAACGCTGGGTTTCCTCCTTCTTAATGCTTTGCCAGGCCTTTACAGCCGCAGCCTTCAGGTCTTGCTTGTTTGTGGGTCTTTCCGTCTTAAGTCTGGATTTGAGCAAGTGAAATGCATGCTCAATTGGGTTAAGATCTGGTGATTGACTTGGCCATTGCAGAATGTTCCACTTTTTTGCACTCATGAACTCCTGGGTAGCTTTGGCTGTATGCTTGGGGTCATTGTCCATCTGTACTATGAAGCGCCGACCGATCAACTTTGCGGCATTTGGCTGAATCTGGGCTGAAAGTATATCCCGGTACACTTCAGAATTCATCCAGCTACTCTTGTCTGCTGTTATGTCATCAATAAACACAAGTGACCCAGTGCCATTGAAAGCCATGCATGCCCATGCCATCACGTTGCCTCCACCATGTTTTACAGAGGATGTGGTGTGCCTTGGATCATGTGCCGTTCCCTTTCTTCTCCAAACTTTTTTCTTCCCATCATTCTGGTACAGGTTGATCTTTGTCTCATCTGTCCATAGAATACTTTTCCAGAACTGAGCTGGCTTCATGAGGTGTTTTTCAGCAAATTTAACTCTGGCCTGTCTATTTTTGGAATTGATGAATGGTTTGCATCTAGATGTGAACCTTTTGTATTTACTTTCATGGAGTCTTCTCCTTACTGTTGACTTAGAGACAGATACACCTACTTCACTGAGAGTGTTCTGGACTTCAGTTGATGTTGTGAACGGGTTCTTCTTCACCAAAGAAAGTATGCGGCGATCATCCACCACTGTTGTCATCCGTGGACGCCCAGGCCTTTTTGAGTTCCCAAGCTCACCAGTCAATTCCTTTTTTCTCAGAATGTACCCGACTGTTGATTTTGCTACTCCAAGCATGTCTGCTATCTCTCTGATGGATTTTTTCTTTTTTTTCAGCCTCAGAATGTTCTGCTTCACCTCAATTGAGAGTTCCTTAGACCGCATGTTGTCTGGTCACAGCAACAGCTAGCAAATGCAAAACCACACACCTGTAATCAACCCCAGACCTTTTAACTACTTCATTGATTACAGGTTAACGAGGGAGACGCCTTCAGAGTTAATTACAGCCCTTAGAGTCCCTTGTCCAATTACTTTTGGTCCCTTGAAAAAGAGGAGGCTATGTATTACAGAGCTATGATTCCTAAACCCTTTCTCCGATTTGGATGTGAAAACTCTCATATTGCAGCTGGGAGTGTGCACTTTCAGCCCATATTATATATATAATTGTATTTCTGAATATGTTTTTGTAAACAGCTAAAATAACAAAACTTGTGTCACTGTCCAAATATTTTTGGACCTAACTGTATATTCATTATATATATATTTTTTTGGGATAATACATATTTGTCCTGCTTTCAGACATCTTCATGTTTTTTTATCTTCTTGCATAATATTTTTTATTATGTCTTGATATATCTTCATATTGATATATTTTTATACACATTCACATATTTTTGTGACACAATCAGGATATATTTTTCATATATTCTTCACTTTCAGACCCTCAGTATTTTTGTCATTTGTTTTAACTCTGATTTTACGTATATGTATGTGTGTATGCATGTATGTATATATATGTGTATGTATTTATATATATGTATTTATAGATGTCATTGTTCTGTCTCAGAGACCTTTATGTTTAATCCACACCTTTACACATAATATTTTATATCACAGCTTATATTAATATTCACATTTTCTTGTAATCCAATCAGACTTTATTCATATTTTTTAATATTTACATATCGTTGTAATCTAATTAGATTTTATTCCCCGATCTCTTATTGTCGGCTAATACCCCGTGCATCTCTTTCTTTTGTTTCATTTCTAATATCGTGATTCATGTTTCTCCATGAATCGGCACTTTGCGCACTCATTTCTTTCCTCACGGTTTGACCTCACATCACCCCCTTTGGTGAGGTACTTGCTCCTTATACACGTCGTGATCATGCGCGGTTCATCTCTTTCCCACGGTCTGAACTCACTTCACCTTTCCAGACAAAGTAATTGTCTCTTCATGTATGTGCATTTCAATTCATCGTTCTTCATCATTTTTCTCATTTTTTTCTTTTTCTAGTTCTAAATATGCATGTTCCTTTTTCTTTTATGTCATCTCTCACAACGAAATCATTTTGGTTAATATCACTCATTCTTATATATCTATAAATACACCATCAAATTTTTCTTCTCTCTCTCTACATATCACCAATTTGAACTATATTAAATGCATCCTTTTTTAGAATGCAATATAATAAATCATCACATATTCTATTTTATATATACTGAATCTCACATATACTAAATAGTATATCACAAACCTGAATCTTTTTATATTTATAGGTCTCATAAATATATACCTTTTTCTAATCCCCTAATTGTTCAGGTGTTTACCTGTGTTTGCTTTCAACACCAAGCTGTTTATATGGAGCATTGGTAGCTTAATAGCATATGAGAACACAGACACAAATCTATGGGTTTGAATCTGTCTTGGATACGGGAATTAACCCTCTTTTCCTCTGTCCATTGTTTCTACATATATATTTTCACATATAATTAAAACTTTTTCTTCCTTTTTTTTTCTTTTCTTTATATATATAAAATAAATAAAATAAAATAAATAAATAAAATACAAATAAAAACTTCTCCCTCTTTTTCATACACATTAAAAGACTTTTTTTCTAAAAATGAAACACAGACAAGCATTCATTCAAATAAAAAATTTTTTTATTCATTTTTCTTTTTATCCTTTATTATTGTTTATTGCCTCTTATGCGAAATATCCTGAAATTTGTGTTGTATATGTTATGACATAGCCTTATTCCACAAGGCAATGAGTCATCGCCTAGGAACATATGTAATGATGATGTCATGATTGGTTGCTTTCACGTTTTTTTTTTCTCTGTTTGCTGCTTCATAAGGATAAACCCTTTCTGTCTGTAAGATTCTTTTCCCTGAGGAAGGAGGCAGATGAGCCTCTGAAACGCGTAGGAATGATCTAAATAAAGAGAATAATTTGATTTATACATGCTCGTGGTTTTTAGCGCGGCATTAAACCCGTTTTCTCCAGTCCTTTATATCTAAAAATAGCGGAGGGAGACAGGATGAAGCCCAAAAAGGAAATCCTTTTCACCCCAAAGAGGCACTTTGACCCCTTAACGTACATTGCATTATCCTTAAATATCTGAAAAACCTCCTGTACTTGCCCCACATGAGAGTCCCAATCATCAGAAAAAATCAAGATGTCATCCAAATACACAATCAAAAATTTACCAATAAGGTCCCGAAAAATATCATTCATGAAGGCCTGGAAGACGGAGGGTGCATTAGTGAGCCCAAAAGGCATCACTAGGTACTCAAAATGCCCCTCAGGAGTATTAAAAGCCGTCTTCCATTCATCACCCTCCTTAATACGGATGAGATTATACGCACCCTTGAGATCCAGTTTCGTAAACCATTTGGCACTCTGCACTCTAGAAAACAGATCAGACATCAGAGGCAGAGGGTACTGATATTTGACTGTAATTTTATTAAGAAGATGGTAATCAATACAAGGCCTCAACGAACCATCTTTCTTAGCAACAAAGAAGAAGCCAGCACCCAAAGGAGAAGATGAGGGCCGAATGTGCCCCTTCTCCAATGATTCTCTGATGTATGACCGCATGGCATCATGTTCGGGCACAGACAAGTTGAAAATCCGCCCCTTGGGAAATTTACAACCGGGCACCAACTCAATGGCACAGTCACAGTCCCGGTGTGGGGGCAGAGAATCAGATTCCTGGTCATTAAATACATCACGGAAATCAGACAAGAAAGCCGGAACATCAACTGCCTGAGCAGACGTGGATGACATGGAAAGGTCCTGATGCAAACCTTGACAACCCCAACTAACTACCGACAAGGATCTCCAGTCAAGAACCGGATTATGGGTCTGCAACCACGGAAATCCCAGTACCAAGGTATCCTGTAGATTATGCAATACTAAAAATGTACAAGTTTCCTGATGCGCTGGTGCAACTCTCATAGGCACCTGGGTCCAAAATTGGGGTTTATGTTCTGCCAAAGGGGTAGCATCAATGCCCCTTAAAGGAATAGGAGTTTGCAAAGGAACCATGGGAAAACCACAATCCCTAGCAAACCCAAAATCCATCAAATTGAGCGCTGCCCCTGAGTCCACAAAGGCAAATGCAGAAAAGGAACACAATGAGCAAATCAATGTGACAGACAAAAGAAACTTTGGTTGCAAAGAACCCACAGTAACAGAAGTAGCCAATCTCCTTTCACGTTTAGGGCAGACAGAGATGTTATGAGAAGCGTCTCCACAATAGAAGCACAGTCTATTCTTCCATCTGAACCCCTGCCGACTAGCATTAGAAAGGACCCTATCACACTCCATAGGCTCCAAAGGCTGTTCCACAGGCACAAAACCAGCAGGTATCTTCCTGCGCTCACGTAAACGCCTATCAATCTGAATGGCCAAGGTCATAGAGGCATCAAGACCAGAAGGGACGGGAAATCCTACCATTACATCCTTCACAGCATCCGCAATATCCTTGCGAAAAAGAGCCGCAAGCGCATCATCATTCCATTTGGTAAGGACCGCCCAATTACGAAATTTCTGACAAAACGTTTCTGCAGAATCCAAACCCTGAATTAAGGACAACAAGACCTTTTCTGCTTGGTCCACAATATTGGGTTCGTCATATAATAATCCCAAGGCCTGAAAAAAGGAGTCCACATCATTGAGAATCGGATCATCAGACGCTAAAGAGAAGGCCCAGTCCTGAGGGTCACCACGCAGCAAGGAGATGACAATCTTAACCTGCTGTATGGGATTCCCTGAGGACTTAAAGCGCAGGTCAAAAAATAATTACAATTATTTTTGAAGCTCAAAAATCTCGACCTATCTCCCGAAAAAAATTCAGGAACGGGAATTTTAGGCTCTGCAAGGGGAGTCTGTGCAAGATAAGACTCTATACAACGAACCTTAGCATCAAGATGAGCAACACGCTCACCCAATTCATCCATGCTAGACAAAAGAAATCTTCCACAGAACCCAAAGAAGAAGAGGAAAAACACCAAAAAAAAAAAAATGTTCTCAGCAGCTTTTTTTTTTTTCCCCTTCTTAAGAGTACCCTTTAAATTTGTTTGGCCGGATGTACTGTTATGATCCGGAACCATGGAAGATCACCACAAATCATTGGTAAAAAGGTGACAAGAGCCTTGGCAACTAATCTGGCCGCCATCCCCTTACTAACCAACACAACTAGAAATAGCCGAGGGGTGAACTAACATCCTGTGCACCGCGAACCCAGCCGGAGAACTAACTATCCTAAAGGTAGGAAAGATGAATAACTCTCTGCCTCAGAAAATAGACAAGCATAGCAAGCCCCCCACATTCAAAGACTGCGGTGATATAGGAAAATCACAATACACAGGTAGATGACAGGATTAGCAAAAGGTGAGGCCCCCACTGACTAAAATAGGAAAGGACAGGAAAGGGACTGATGGTAGCCAGAGAAAAACCCTGCAAAATACCAACTTCCTGATAGTACAAAAAGGCCCTCAGATCGCTCGATCTGAACTCCGTCCTATACCAGGTGCCCTTGTCATACCAATGAACAGAAAACAAGAATTATAACAAATTCAACAAGCCACAAACACATGGACCCAAAGGAGCTAAACTCCACACAGAACTGCAGGGAGTTCCTCAACAATCCACTGAGGGGGAAAATCCCTGGAAGGAAATAAACTGAAACCAACCACAACAAATGAAAAACCCAGATAAGCAAAAGAACCAGGCAATAAATCATAGTATCATATTATCATAGTTTTTAAGGTTGAAGGGAGACTCTTAAACGATGAGTACACGATGGCCGAATTTCAAACGATTAGGCATCGGTTGAACTCGCAAGGAGCTGTCACATGAGGAGATGTCTTTACGAATGACGGAAGTGCGTCACAAAATCCGTGACCCCAACGATGCATCGCACAATAGATCGACTCGTGTAAAGCAGCCTTAAGTCCATCTAGTTCAACCTGTAGCCTAACATGTTGATCCAGAGGAAGGCAAAAAAACCCCAATGTGGCAATCAAGTTCCAATGGGGAAAAAATTTCCTTCCTGACTCCACATCCGGCAATCAGACTAGTTCCCTGGATCAATACCCTGTCATAAAATCTAATATACATAACTGGTAATATTAAATTTTTCAAGAAAGGCGTCCAGGCTCTGCTTAAATGTTAGTAGTGAATCACTCATTACAACATCATGCGGCAGAGAGTTCCACAGTCTCACTGCTTGTACAGTAAAGAATCCTCGTCTGTGATTATGATTAAACCTTCTTTCCTCAAGACGTAGCGGATGCCCCCGTGTTCCAGTCGCAGGCCTAGGTGTAAAAAGATCTTTGGAAAGGTCTCTGTACTGTCCCCTCATATATTTATACATTGTGATTAGATCCCCCCTAAGCCTTCGTTTTTCCAAACTAAATAACCCCAAGTTTAATAACCTGTCTTGGTATTGCAGCCCACCCATTCCTCTAATAATCTTGGTCGCTCTTCTCTGCACCTTCTCCAGTTCAGCTATGTCCTTCTTATATATTGGTGACCAGAATTGTACACAGTATTCTAAGTGCGGTCGCACTAGGAACTTCTACAGAGGTAGAACTATATTTTTTTCATGAACACTTATACCTCTTTTAATACATCCCATTATTTTATTAGCCCTGGCAGCAGTTGCCTGACACTGTCCACTAAAGTGAAGTTTACCATCCACCCATACACTCAAGTCTTTTTCTGTGTCTGTTTTACCCAGTGTTCTACAATTAAGTACATAATCATAAATGTTATTTCCTCTACCCAAGTGCATGACCTTACATTTATCTACATTAAACTTCAATTGCCACTTCTCAGCCCAATCCTGCAATTTACATAAATCTCCCTGTAATATAAAATTATCCTCCTCTGTATTGATTACCCTGCAGAGTTTAGTATCATCTGCAAATATTGAAATTCTACTCCGCATGCCCCCAACAAGGTCATTTATAAATATGTTGAAAAGAAGTGGGCCCAATACTGACCCCTGTGGTACCCCACTATGAACTGAGACCCAGTCCGAGTACGTACAATTAATAACCACCCTTTGTTTCCTATCACTGAGCCAGTTTTTAACCCAGTTACACATATTTTCCCCTATCCCCATTATTCTCATTTTATGTACCAACCTTTTGTGTGGCACCGTATCAAAAGCTTTTGAAACGTCCATATACACAACATCCACTGCATTTCCCTGGTCCAGGCTTGAACTTACCTCTTCATAGAAGCTGATCAAATTAGTTTGACAGGATCGATCCCTCATAAACCCATGTTGATACTCTGTCATAAGGTTATTTTTCTTGAGATACTCCAGTATAGCATCTCTCAAGAAACCCTCAAGGATTTTACCAACCGTAGAGGTTAAACTTACCGGCCTATAATTTCCCGGCTCAGTTTTTGTCCCCTTTTTGAATATTGGCACCACATTTGCTATGCGCCAGTCCTGCGGTACCGACCCTGTTATTAAGGAATCTGAGAAGATTAAAAATAATGGTCTATCTATCACAGAACTCAATTCCTGTAGTACTCTGGGGTGTATGCCATCCGGGCCCGGAGATTTGTCAACCTTAGTGATTTCGAGGCGGCGGCGTACTTCCTGCTGGGTTAAGCATGTAATATTCAAGGGTGAATTTATGGTATCACTGGTCATGTCATCTGCCATGGCATTTTCTTGTATAAAAACCGTAGAAAAAAAGTCATTCAGCAGGTTGGCTTTACCCTCATCCCCTTCCACCATTTCACCAAGACTATTTTTAAGGGGGCCAACACTATCGCTTTTCAGTTTTTTACTGTTTATGGAGTTAAAGAATATTTTAGGATTATTTTTACTTTCTCTCGCAATGAGTCTCTCTGTCTCAAACTTAGCTAACTTAATTTGCTTTTTACATATTTTATTTAATTTTCTATAATTATATAATGCCTCATCACTACCTACCTAAATAAAGAGCAAGAACTTATCTGGAGTGGATGTGATGTAGAGCAGGATTAAGCAGGCTGGAGATACAAAGAACAACTGCCATCCGGCAACAGCCTGCAATCAGACCAGGACTTAAATAAGCAGAGAGTTAGGAAAGAAAACACCCACTGCACAACCCACCTGGTCTCTGTCCAAACCCTTCCTGGTCACCAGAGGGAGCCTCCCAGCAGCCAAGACATAACTAACATTCACAACACGCCACATTACAATCGCAGCATGGTGCGATTGTTTTCTCGGTCCGATTAGAGCTGAGAAAAAAATCGCTCATGTGCGCTGACACACAGGCTAAAATTGGTCCAAGTGGAATGCGATGTTTTATCGCACTCCACTCGCACCGATTTTCTCGCCTTGTGGCTTAGACCTAATAGGTATTTGCCAGCTGCTAGGGGTCTGTCAGAGCGGTGTCCACCGCTGTGTACATACATTAAGTCTAATGCAAGGAGAAGTGTCAGAAAATTAGACTAATTCAGTGGGGAGTAACTCAGATAAAGTCTCCCAAGCTTACCTAGTAAGAATTCGTCAGCTGCTGGCAGTCTGTTATAAGTGGTATCCGCCGCTGTGTAGTGGAAATAGCTGGGCATAGTGTCAGGGTTAAAGACCAGCAGTAACCAATCACAAGGGAGGGGGCGGATCTGGCTACGTGGCATAGCGTGTCGTTAGTGGGACGGGGCCTAAAGGGGCTCGTGTTGATCCACCCAGTGAGGTAGGACTGGGTGTGTCATGCAGACACAAGCACCGTAGGTGAATAAACAAACTGAGGCTACATTCACATGACCATTCCGTTTTTGCGGTCTGCAAAACACGGTCTGTTTTTTTCACGAATGCATCCGTGTGGCATCCGTGTGACATCCATTCCATTTATGAGACGTGTGTCATCCATGTGTCATCAGTGTGCCTTCCGTTTTTTGCGGACCGCAAAACAAAGAAGCAGCTAGATAGATAAATAGATGGATAGCTAGATATAGATAGAGGGATAGATAGAGGGATAGATAGAGAGACAGAGAGATAGAAAGAGGGATAAATAAAGAAATGAATGAATGAATGAATGAATGAATGGAGCTAGAGGGATAGATTGATAATAGATGAGAAAGACATATAATGTCCCACTCCCCAGCATTTTTTACTCTTGCACCCTTTAGTGACTTTCATGAGGCACTAAAGGGTGCTTAGCCTTGTAGTTAGCCACAAAATAAGTAATTAAAAAAAATGATGTGGGGTCCCCCTATTTTTTGTAGCCAGCTCGGGTAAAGCAGATGGCTGCAGCCTGCAGACCACAGCTGGCAGCTTCACCTTGGCTGGTAATCCAAAATAAAGGGCACCCCACGCTGTTATTTTAAATTAAATTAAATAAATAATTTAAAACAAAAAACGTGGAGTCCGCCCAAATTGGATCACCAGTAGTGTTGAGCCACCCCCCTAGCGTTCGAGTTCGGTTCGTCGAACACCTTCAAACCCCATTGAAAACAATGGCAGGCAAACTCAAACACATAAAAACACATTATACATATACACATACAGTTAATAAACATTTCCATTACACTTACAGGTCCCCGCGACGCGTCCTGCACTCGGTCTCCCGCCGCTTTTCCTTCCGATAATCGCTGCGTCCTCCCGGAAACCAGCACTGATGAAAGGACCTTCCGTGACGTCATCATAGCATGTGACCAGTCACGTTTCTATTATCTCATTGGCTACAGACTGGTCACATGGCTAGACGTCATGCTGATGTGGGGCCTAGCAGCTGCGGTCGCCTCAGGGACTTCACTCCACCTTCGGGGACGCCACAGGGTCTCCACTTTTGCAACTCTGGCAACAGGTGTGTTAGTTTTATGTACATAGGAGTCGTGACGCCACTCACGATTTGCGGTCTGGAGTATGGGTGACCACTACTGCAGCTTTAACGAGCGTCTGGGGCTGATGGAGTCTGCAGTCTGGTGGTGTGGCCTCCCGTGAGTGAGGCTGGCCCCAGGGGCTCGGGTGTGTGGAACAACAGGACCCAGAATAACTCAGGCACAGTCCAAAATGCCTTTCAACTTGTTTACTCACTTTCAGGTGTTTTTGTGAGGTAACCCGGGCGATGCTGAGATAAACCAGGTGGAACCAGGAACTCTTTCAGGCTGGTCTAAGGGTAACCGTTAACTCACCTTCCTAGCGCTTCTTGTTTCGGATAACCCCTGAATTGAAGTACCATCTTTGCTACTAGAGATGAGCCACCCTCTAGAGGCTCGAGTTCGGTTTGGTTCGCCGAACGGAGGCCGCGTTCGAGTTCAGTTCGGCGAGCTGTTCGACGAACCTCTCGAACCCCATTGAAACCAATGGGAGGCAAACACAAACACATAAAAACACATTTTAAATGTACACATACAGTTAATAAACATTGCCATAACACTTACAGGTACCCGTGACGCGTCCTGCACTCTGTCTCCCGCCGCTTTTCCTTCCAAAAATCGTTGCGTCCTCCCGGTAACCAGCACCAGCATAGGACCTATCGTGATGTCAAAATAGCCATGTGACCAGTCACGTGTCTATTATCTCATTGGCTACAGACTGGTCACATGGCTAGATATCATTGCAAGGTCCAAGTCCTGTCAGTACATCTCTCCGGTACGCGGTGCTCGTTTGTGCATCCCCGTGTACCGGCGATATGCTCTGGCACATGATCGGCTCCCCGTTCTGCTTCCCCATTCTGTTATTCACTGGCTCCCACAGCCGGTCAATAGCAGAGATCACCGTTGCTATAGCAATGCGCCTGTCAGCGGTGACATCACTGCTTACAGCACACAGCTGCTGCTCACTCACTGAGTGATATAGACTGCATGGGGCAGCAGCGTCTTACCCCATGCAACGCTGCTGATGTAGCAGAGCTGCATAGGTTGAAGGAGAAAGAAGATAGAAGAACAGGATCATAGGGGGCTGACAGGGAGTAATAAACATGGAGTCTCTAATGTGTCTGTGTATTTATTTCTATTAAAGTATTTTTTCTCTGTGTGGTGTGTTTTCTTTAACCCTTTATTGGAGATTCTTAATGGCCGGGTCAAACTTGCCAGACATTAAGAATCTCTCACTTAATACTAGCTAGTAAAACAAAGCTAGTATTAACTCATAATTACCCAGCAAGCCACCATCACCAGGGCAGCTGGAAGAGTTGGATACAGTGCCAGATGATGGCGCTTCTATGAAAGCGCCATTTTCTGGGGCGGCTGCGGACTGCAATTCGCAGCAGAGACGCCCAGAACGCTCGGACTAACCTGTGCTGCGGATTCCAATCCCCAGCTGCCTAGTTGTACCCGGCTGGACACAAAAATAGAGCGAAGCTCACGTCGTTTTTTTTTAATTATTTCATGAAATTCATGAAATAATTAAAAAAAAGGGCTTCCCTATATTTTTGTTTCCCAGTCGGGTATAAATAGGCAGCTTGGGGTTGGGGGCAGCCGTACCTGCCTGCTGTACCTGGCTAGCATACAAAAATATGGCGAAGCTCACAACATTTTTTTTTTTTAGTTTTTTAGCAAAAAAAAAATGCTTCCCTGGATTTTCCATTGCCAGTGAAGGTAACACCTAGCAGTGGGGGTTAGCAGCCAGTAGCTGCTTGGATTACCCTTTGCTAGCAAAAAATGCAGCGGGAGCCCATATATATTTTTTTAATTATTTATTTAAATAACTAAAAAAAAAAAATGGGCTTCCCTGTATTTTGATTGCCTGACATGACAGTACTGTAAAAATAAATCATTAAAAAACATGACGTAGCACTCCGCGGTATTTTTGATTCTTAGCGCAGATAAAGCAGTCAGCTACAGGATGCCACCCCCATCTGCCTGGCGTTACCTTGGCTGACAATCAAAATACAGGGAAGCCCATTAATTTTTTTTTATTTAAAAAAATAGTTTAAAAAAAAAATGACGTGGGGTCCCCCCATTTTTGATAGCCAGCTAGGGTAAAGCAGACGGCTGTAGCCTGAAAACCATAGCTGGCAGCTTTACCGTGGTTGGTGATCCAATGTGGAGGTCACCCCTGGCTCTTTTTTATAATTATTTTATAAATAATAATAATTACAAAAAAAAAGTAGGGTTCCCCCCAAATTGGATTACTAGCCAAGGTAAAGCGGAGAGCTGTGGTCTGGTATTCTCAGAGTGGGAAGGTCCATAGTTATTGGCCCTTCACAGCCTAAAAATAGCAGGCCGCAGGCGCCCCAGAAGTGGCGCATTCACTAGATGCGCCAATCCTGGCGCCTCACCCCAGCTCATCCCGTGCCCTGGTGCAGTGGCAAACGGGGTAACAAATGGGGTTGATACTAACTGTAAGATCACCTGACATCAAGCACAGCAGTTTGTGATGTCATGGCATCTATCAGATACCCGACATAACAAACTGTCAGTACTAACAAAAAAATAGACAAAAAAAAAATTATTTGAAAAAAACACTCCCCAAAACATTCCCTCTTTCACCAATTTATTGTAAGAATAAAAAATAAGGGGGTCCCACGACGACTCTGGACCATATAGAATATGGGGGGACACGCTCAGGGAACGTATCCCACATTTTCTAGGAGTGCAGACCCTCCATATGAGGAGTGTGGGTGCAATGAATCTGCACCCACTCTCCCTGGGTCCACAGCAGCAGAGTCCATGTCGTAACTGTTGCTACCAAAGCTGCAATGCCCTGCTCATGAGATAAGGGCATGCCTAATCAGGAGAACTGTTCTACGTTTCCAAATATTGGTATTTGCTGATATTATTGCTATTCCGCCTACTATATATTGGTGGATAGGATCTTGGAGAGGGAATACCCCTTTAAGTCCAGTTATCCAACTGAATGATTGCTAAACAACAGAGCTCGCTATTTAGATGTGTTTTCTTGTGGCGTAAAACGGACTCTCATGTTTGGTAGTTGTTCAGCAGGGCAACTATAAAATCAAATACCTCCATTTGGAAATGTAGTATAGCTCTCCTGATCAACTATGTTCCTTACCTCATGAGCAGGGCATTACAGTAGCTTACAGATGCATGGTTACCGCCACTCACTGTGACTGAAGACAGGAAGCTGAGCTGACAAACGCTTTGTGCATGCGGCAGCGTCTATTGTGAAGGAGGGATCAACGCTGCACAGGTTCCATGGGACACCGGGGAACACTGGTGGGGTTATAGGGGGTGTCCTGGCAGGGCCTGGGGAGGAGTTTTCTGTTGCATGTGTCATGGCACATGCGACAGAAATCAGAGGAGTAGGGTGAATGCGGCTGGCGCGCTGCTGTGCGCGCAGCCATCTTGGATTTACGGGAAGGGGTCGGGGGGGGCACTTTGGCGACACTGGGGGACCGGAGGGGACCAGGGAGGAGATTTATCTCCCATTTGAGATGTTTTTTCATGCCAGATGGGAGATAAATAATTTTTTACCGGCGCTGTCATTTACTGTAACGTGGTCATTGGTATACGGTGTATACCAGTAATTACGTGACCACGTGAGCAGGGACCGGAAAAATCGGCCTGAATCATGATTTCCAGGGTCTCAGCTACCCTGTGAAACCCCGGAGATTTTCTGACGCTGGGGGGCGCTATTCACTTATTTCTGCCTGCTGTTTATAAATGGCAGATCAGAATAAGGCTACATTCACACGACCGATCCGTTTTTGCGGTCCGCAAAAAACGGTCGTTTTTTTCCACGGGTGCATCCGTGTGGCATCCGTTTCCGTTCCATATACGGTCCGTATGTCATCCGTTTGTCATCCATGTGCCTTCCATTTTTTTGCGTACTGCAAAATAACTGAAGGAGGGAAAATACATACATTTACCCAGGATCTATAGCTTCAACCTACATGAGGTGGTCACATGTTCACTCCAGTGCCATTTTCAACTGCTTTTCACAGCATAGAGCACTCTGGTGATTTTCCTGTGCTTGTACACTTCATATCAGTCTTTTCTGTCATTATAATGGCAGAAAGACACTCTCCTGCATTTTGTAATTTTGCACCCTTTGGTGCCTTTCATGTGGCACTAAGGGGTGCTTAGCCTTGTATTTAGCCAAAAAAATAAATACATTTAAAAAAAAAAAAATGACGTGGGGTTCCCCCTATTTTTGATAGCCAGCTAGGGTAAAGCAGACGGCTGAAGCCACAGCTGGCAGCTTCACCTTGACTGGTAATCCAAAACTGAGGGCACCCCACGCTGGTTTTTTAATTAAATAAATAATTAAATAAAAAAGCACGTGGGGGTCCCCCCCAAAATTGGATCACCAGCCAAGGTAAAGCGGACAGCTGGGGTCTGATATTCTCAGAATAGGGAGGTCCATGGTTATTGGACTCTCCCCAGCCTAAAAATAGCAGGCCGCTGCCGCCCCAGAATTGGCGCATCTATTAGATGCGCCAATCCTGGTGCTTCGCTCCAGCTCATCCTGTTGCCCTGGTGCATTGGCAAATGGGGCAATATATGGGGTTAATACCAGATGTGTAATGTCACCTGGCATCAAGCCCTGGGGTTCGTGATGTCAGGCATCTATCAGATACCCGACATCACCAACCCAGTCAGTAATAAAAAAAAAATAGACGACAAACACATTTTTATTTGAAAAACCAGTCCCCAAAACATTCCCTCTTTCACCAATTTATTAGAAAGAAAAACAAATCCAGGTCTGGAGTAAACCAAGGGGTTCCTATGACGATCCACACCATAGTCAATGTCCCAGCCAATGAAGAACAGAATGTTCCATATTGGCTGGGAGAGCAATGCAGTGACATGAGCTAACATCAATAGGTCAGCCCAGGTCACTGCAGAGCATGACAAGTGTTGCTGTCAGGAGGATATCGAGGTACATTACCTGTGGTGATCACTGCACTCCTGATAGCAGAGCTGTCACTGCAGGGCTCCACCCACCTCGCACTCCGCCACCCGCAGACATGGCGGAATGTGAGGTGGGTGGAGCCAAGTGGGCCATGTGTGCGGGCAGCGGAGTGCAAGGTGGGTGGAGTCAAGCGGGGCCAAGTGTGCGTGTGGCGGAGTGCGAGGTGGGTGGAGCCGAGCGGGGCCATGTGTGCGGGCGGCGCAGTGCAAGGTGGGTGGAGCCGAGCGGGGCCATGGGTGGTGCCGAGTGGGGCTATGTGTGCGGGCGGCGCAGTGCGAGGTGGGTGGAGCCGAGCGGGGCCATGTGTGCGGGCGGCAGAGTACGAGGTGGGTGGAGCATAGCGGGGCCATGTGTTTGGGTGGCGGAGTGCGAGGTGGGTGAAGCCGAGCGGGGCCATGTGTCACTGAGGACATCAGTGCCGGGGACTGCATGGCTGGGGACAGGTGAGTGTGAGTGTGTGTGTGTACATGCCGAGTGCAGGAGGGAGCGGAGCCGAACGGGTAAGTGTCGGCTCCCTGTACACGTAGCCAGGGTAAATATCAGGTTACTAAGCAAAGTGCTTTGCTTGGATACCCGATATTTACCTTGGTTACCAGCTTACCGCTGGCTGCCAGTGATGGCTCCCTGCACACTGTAGCTGTAAAAAAACACGCTTTTGGTAATCAAACCATTCTCGAATGTAACTCGAACTGTCGAGCATTTAGCAAAAAGCTCGAGTTCGAGTTCGATCTCGAGCACCCCCGAAAATCACTCGAACATGAAATTGGTGAACCTCGAACTTTGAACATCGCTCAACTCTAGTCGCTACTGCGTTTTCTCCCCTTTTTGGCCTGTTTGCTGGCAGCATGGACCAAGGAAGATGGTTCCAGGCTCGATCCTCCTTATGGGCCCCCTCGTTGCTGCTGATGCTCGGACTCTAGTTGGTTGGTGTGGGACTTGTGGTTCCCCTCACCGGCAGGTTTAGCAGATCAATTAAATGGACATCTACTCTAGGGACCTGTTCCCCATGTGTGCCTAGCTACCAGAATTCTCCATACTCGACCAGCTGACTTCCTCAGCATCTTTCTGACCGACTTGCTGGTAACCGTTCTCCCCTGCTAACGGCTACTACACGTGCAGGGTCTGACTAGCGTGTCCGTGCGCCTGCTCACTTCTTTCTGTGCTCCCCGCTTCAGACTGGCTCTTCTCCTACTTTCCTGACTGCCACTGCCACCTTAGCTTCCAGCCCCTCCCCTACACCCCTAGCTGAGATGTGGAGGCACGCCCCCTCTTGGGTCTGCTCAAGGGTCCCCTCTAAGGTGTGGGAGACCTGGTTGCTATGTGTCTGTGCGTACACACCCTATTTCAGCCTTTGGAATTACCTGGAAGTACTGTCCCAGCATCGGTGCAGTACTTAGTGGTGCCTGACCAGGTCAGGGGCGCCACATTCCCCCTTGGTTATCAACAGCATGTCCTCGGGCTGCAAAGACAAGAAAAGGGTAAATACAACTTTTCCCACACAGGGGGTACATTTAAAATGTAAAACATACCAGATTCCATTCCACCACCACCCACAAGTCCTAGTCCCACCCAGAAACTTCCAGGAGGCAGGTCACCGGTCCCTTTGGAGACCAGGTGTGGGCCATCTGTATTTTAGACCTTTCCTCCAATCTTCCTCTCCTGAGGAGGGTGGTGCAGGGTAGGCCTCATAAACAGGCGTACCAGCTTCCGTGTGTTGGAGAGCAGGCCCCATAAACAGGCGTGCTCTGGTGTTGCAGAGCCAGGCCCCATCAACAGGCGTGCTCTGGTGTTGGTACCACTGAGGTTACTTTTTACAATGCGAGAGTTGTGGCTATAGCCAGTTCATAGCCTGTGCTCCATTTTTAAAGTGCACGTAACCTGGTGCTAAAACAAATGATTACTCAAACAGTTCACACAAAAGTTCTTGTGGGCCCATTCTTAAACTTTTAAACGTTGCTTAACTGGTTACAAACATTCTCTGGAAACTCTTTTGACTTTCTTTTTTTACTGAAGAATTTAGATGGACTTCCATCTCCCAGGACCAGTGCTTGGCACTTCAGTGCACTGATCCTTGGAGGTTGTGTCTTGGGCGTCCCCTGGTGGCGATGACTCTGGGGACCTGGTAGAAGCAGTGGGGGTGTAGTCTGAGTGCCCTAAGGTTTCCCTTGGACATTGAACCACGTCCAAGGCAAACCAGCCTCTCTCCCGCATATGCCTGGTAAACTCTACCACATCCCCCATGTAGAGATCACGATCAGGGTGACCCCGCTGTAGGTGGGACTGCACATGCCATCTGGAGACAAAGATGCCTTCCTTAACCCCGGCCTCTACAATAAACCCATACCCCGTTCGGCAGTTGAATTCTTAAACTACCCCACGGTGGAGGGGACCTCTGGCCTGGTGTCTGGCCTGCCGCAGGGATTGCTTCTCCTGCAGGTCCCTGGCCTCCACTTGCTCTTTCTCTGGGGTGGGCTTCTCAAGGGGGTGTCTGGATCTCACACTCCGCTGTACTCTGCGGGCTGGTCTCCGCATTACCGTCACCTGGTCGTCAGCAGGTAACCAGGTCACATACATGCCGGGGCTATAGGCGACCAGGTCTTCCTCCATGGCAGGGAATGCTGCATCCTTCTCTGGTTGTTGGGGGGACAGCAGCGCGACCTCTTGGCCTCCCTCTCTCGCACAGTGTGCTGCGACCTCCACCGGTCGGCTGGGGATCAGCAATGATGGTGGCTGGACCTCTTCTCCCTCCCTGGCGGAGCGTGTTGCAACCTCTTCCAGTCGTTGGGGGAACAGCAGCGCGACCTCATGGCCTCCCTTTCTCCCAAAGAGTGCTGCGACCTCCTCTACTCAGTTAAGGAGCAGCTCTGGGGACGAGCTTCCATCAGCCTGGCAGGACGGTGAATCCCTCTCCAGCGGAGAGGGTGCTGTGACTGCTTCTGGTTGGTATGGCAGCTTGCGGCCCATACACTTGGCAAACAGGTCAGCCCTGGCAAAGGCTTCGATTATCCCTCTGGCTGAGGGGGCACTGTACCCACTTCAGATCAGGGCGCAGGTCCTGGTTCCCCAGTCAGCGACTGGGGCGCTGTGACCACCTCTGGTCAGGCAACTGGGACAGGAGGCGTTGTGGCCTGGTCTGGTCTGGCCAGGACAGGAGGCGTTGCGGCCTGGTTTGGTCTGGCCAGGACAGGAGGCGTTGCGGCCTTGTTTGGTTTAGCCTCGGGCATCGCACCGGACGTTGCACCGAACATCGCATCGGGCATCACACTGGACATCACATCATATGTCGCATCGGGTATCGCATCAGGCATCGCAGCGGGCATCGCACCAGACATCGCACCGGACATCGCAACGGGCATCGCACCTGACATCGCATCAGGCATCACATCGGCCTCTGATGACAACGCCGGTGGGGTCAGCATACCAGGTTGGGCAGTGTGGGACTCACCTAGGGTTGGGCCGGAGATGTCCTGCAGCAGGGTCGCCATTGCTGATGATGACTCTAGCGGGGCTTGGGCGGCACCTCCAGGTGGGCCTCACTGTAAAAAATAATCATAAAATTTAACTTTTACTTCAATCACTAAAAATGTGGTCAGAATCACAATTACAAGACAAACAACAACCAACATGAATTAAAATAAATTTGGCCCTTCCTATAGTGGCCCAAATAAAACCGCAAGTAAAAATTGGATTTATCTCACCAACTTATTCTCTTCAATGAAGTTTATAGGGTCCATTTATTAGCAGAACCCCAAAACAAAAGGTCTGAAGTATCTCCCGACGCATTTCAATCAACTCTTCAGGGGAGTATTAGAATGCCTCTTAGGTCCCATAAATAGAGTTGAGCGCGGTTCTAGGTTTGAGGTTCTCCAGTTCTAGGCTCGAGTGATTTTGGGGCCTGTTCTAGATCGAACTAGAACTCGAGCTTTTTGCAAAAGCTCGATAGTTCTAGAAACGTTTGATAATGGTTCTAGCAGCAAAAAAACAGCTAATTCCTAGCTGGCTTTCCGCTGTAATAGTGTAAGTCACTCTGTGACTCACACTATTATGAAATTTCAGTGTATAGTGTGCGTGAACAGCGCCTTCAGATCACTGCTGTTTGTATAATGGCGATCGCCATTTTTTTTTTTTTTTCCTTGTCTTCCTTCCCTAAGCGCGAGCGTCTTGTGGGGCGGGCCAGCATGTCAGCCAATCCCAGACACACCCACAGCTAAGTGGACTTTTACCCAGAGAAGCAACGGCATGTGTGATAGGATGTCCATGTCACATGTCCCTGCATTATAAAACCGGACATTTTCCTCCAGCACGCCATTATCTGCCTTTTGCGTCCTTGGTGTCAGACATCACTGGCGCAGCTCCGTCCTTTGTCCTATCGCCGATACTGCTGTATGCGCTCCATACACAGCGCTGGACAGCTTAGGGATAGCACTTTCTATAAGTCCTTTTAAGGGCTCGTACCGGCAGAGTCAGAGCCATAGGTGACAGGTCCTAAAAACAGAGACAGCGTCTGTGTAGCTAAGGTCAGGGATTTCGTCGCTGCATTTCCCCATTAGGAGGGAATAGAAAGGCAGGCTTCCTTTCCTCTACCCAGAGCCCCACAACCCTGGCACTGTACCCTCCTGTCCTCTGCACACTCCAACTCATTATAACTAAGCCATTATACTAGCAAACACTCAGTGTACCTAGTGGCACCCTAAACGTGGCTATTGGACTTTTGTCTAGTCCCACTAGTGCAAAGATATTTGCAGCACGTCTGCCTGCATTGCACACTCCAACTCATTATAACTAAGCCATTATACTAGCAAACACTCAGTGTACCTAGTGGCATCCTAAACGTGGCTATTGGACTTTTGTCTAGTCACACTAGTGCAAAGATTATTGCAGCACGTCTGCCTGCATTGCACACTCCAACTCATTATAACTAAGTCATTATACTAGCAAACACTCAGTGTACATAGTGGCATCCTAAACGTGGCTATTGGACTTTTGTCTAGTCACACTAGTGCAAAGACATTTGCAGCACGTCTGCCTGCATTGCACACTCCAACTCATTATAACTAAGACATTATACTAGCAAACACTCAGTGTACCTAGTGGCATCCTAAACGTGGCTATTGGACTTTTGTCTAGTCCCACTAGTGCAAAGACATTTGCAGCACGTCTGCTTGCATTGCACACTCCAACTCATTATAACTAAGCCATTATACTAGCAAACACTCAGTGTGCCTAGTGGAATCCTAAACGTGGCTATTGGACTTTTGTCTAGTCCCACTAGTGCAAAGACATTTGCAGCACGTCTGCCTGCATTGAACACTCCAACTCATTATAACTAAGCCATTATACTAGCAAACACTCAGTGTACCTAGTGGCATCCTAAACGTGGCTATTGGACTTTTGTCTAGTCCCACTAGTGCAAAGATATTTGCAGCACGTCTGCCTGCATTGCACACTCCAACTCATAACTAAGCCATTATACTAGCAAACACTCAGTGTACCTAGTGGCATCCTAAACGTGGCTATTGGACTTTTGTCTAGTCCCACTAGTGCAAAGACATTTGCAGCACGTCTGCTTGCATTGCACACTCCAACTCATTATAACTAAGCCATTATACTAGCAAACACACAGTGTACCTAGTGGAATCCTAAACGTGGCTATTGGACTTTTGTCTAGTCCCACTAGTGCAAAGACATTTGCAGCACGTCTGCCTGCATTGCACACTCTAACTCATTATAACTAAGCCATTATACTAGCAAACACTCAGTGTACCTAGTGGCATCCTAAACGTGGCTATTGGACTTTTGCCTAGTCCCACTAGTGCAAAGATATTTGCAGCACGTCTGCCTGCATTGCACACTCCAACTCATAACTAAGCCATTATACTAGAAAACACTCAGTGTACCTAGTGGCATCCTAAACGTGTCTATTGGACTTTTGTCTAGTCCCACTAGTGCAAAGACATTTGCAGCACGTCTGCCTGCATTGCACACTCCAACTCATTATAACTAAGCCATTATACTAGCAAACACTCCGTGTACCTAGTGGCATCCTAAACGTGGCTATTGGACTTTTGTCTAGTCCCACTAGTGCAAAGACATTTGCAGCACGTCTGCCTGCATTGCACACTCCAACTCATTATAACTAAGACATTATACTAGCAAACACTCAGTGTACCTAGTGGCATCCTAAACGTGGCTATTGGACTTTTGTCTAGTCCCACTAGTGCAAAGACATTTGCAGCACGTCTGCCTGCATTGTACACTCCAACTCATTATAACTAAGCCATTATACTAGCAAACACTCAGTGTACCTAGTGGCATCCTAAACGTGGCTATTGGACTTTTTTCTAGTCCCACTAGTGCAAAGACATTTGCAGCACGTCTGCCTGCATTGCACACTCCAACTCATTATAACTAAGCCATTATACTAGCAAACACTCAGTGTACCTAGTGGCATCCTAAACGTGGCTATTGGACTTTTGTCTAGTCCCACTAGTGCAAAGATATTTGCAGCACGTCTGCCTGCATTGCACACTCCAACTCATAACTAAGCCATTATACTAGCAAACACTCAGTGTACCTAGTGGCATCCTAAACGTGGCTATTGGACTTTTGTCTAGTCCCACTAGTGCAAAGACATTTGCAACACGTCTGCCTGCATTGCACACTCCAACTCATTATAACTAAGCCATTAAACTAGCAAACACTCAGTGTACCTAGTGGCATCCTAAACGTGGCTATTGGACTTTTGTCTAGTCTCACTAGTGCAAAGATATTTGCAGCACATCTGCCTGCATTGCACACTCCAACTCATAACTAAGCCATTATACTAGCAAACACTCAGTGTACCTAGTGGCATCCTAAACGTGGCTATTGGACTTTTGTCTAGTCCCACTAGTGCAAAGACATTTGCAGCACGTCTGCCTGCATTGCACACTCCAACTCATTAAAACTAAGCCATTATACTAGCAAACACTCAGTGTACCTAGTGGCATCCTAAACGTGGCTATTGGACTTTTGTCTAGTCACACTAGTGCAAAGACATTTGCAGCACGTCTGCCTGCATTGCACACTCCAACTCATTATAACTAAGCCATTATACTAGCAAACACTCAGTGTACCTAGTGGCATCCTAAACGTGGCTATTGGACTTTTGTCTAGTCCCACTAGTGCAAAGACACTTGCAGCACGTCTGCCTGCATTGCACACTCCAACTCATTATAACTAAGCCATTATACTAGCAAACACTCAGTGTACCTAGTGGCATCCTAAACGTGGCTATTGGACTTTTGTCTAGTCCCACTAGTGCAAAGATATTTGCAGCACGTCTGCCTGCATTGCACACTCCAACTCATTATAACTAAGCCATTATACTAGCAAACACTCAGTGTACCTAGTGACATCCTAAACGTGGCTATTGGACTTTTGTCTAGTCAAACTAGTGCAAAGATATTTGCAGCACGTCTGCCTGCATTGTACACTCCAACTCATTATAACTAAGCCATTATACTAGCAAATACTCAGTGTACCTAGTGGCATCCTAAACATGGCTATTGGACTTTTGTCTGGTCCCACTAGTGCAAAGACATTTGCAGCACGTCTGCCTGCACTGCACACTCCAACTCATTATAAATAAGCCATTATACTAGCAAACATTCAGTGTACCTAGTGGCATCCTAAACGTGGCTATTGGACTTTTGTCTAGTCCCACTAGTGCAAAGACATTTGCAGCACGTCTGCCTGCATTGCACACTCCAACTCATTATAACTAAGCCATTATACTAGCAAACATTCAGTGTACCTAGTGGCATCCTAAACGTGGCTATTGGACTTTTGTCTAGTACCACTAGTGCAAAGATATTTGCAGCACGTCTGCCTGCATTGCACACTCCAACTCATAACTAAGCCATTATACTAGCAAACACTCAGTGTACCTAGTGGCATCCTAAACGTGGCTATTGGACTTTTGTCTAGTCCCACTAGTGCAAAGACATTTGCAGCACGTCTGCCTGCATTGCACACTCCAACTCATTATAACTAATCCATTATACTAGCAAACACTCAGTGTACCTAGTGGCATCCTAAACGTGGCTATTGGACTTTTGTCTAGTCCCACTAGTGCAAAGATATTTGCAGCACGTCTGCCTGCATTGCACACTCCAACTCATAACTAAGCCATTATACTAGCAAACACTCAGTGTACCTAGTGGCATCCTAAACGTGGCTATTGGACTTTTGTCTAGTCCCACTAGTGCAAAGATATTTGCAGCACGTCTGCCTGCATTGCACACTCAAACTCACTAAAACTAAGCCATTATACTAGCAAACACTCAGTGTACCTAGTGGCATCCTAAACGTGGCTATTGGACTTTTGTCTAGTCACACTAGTGCAAAGACATTTGCAGCACATCTGCCTGCATTGCACACTCCAACTCATTATAACTAAGCCATTATACTAGCAAACACTCAGTGTACCTAGTGGCATCCTAAACGTGGCTATTGGACTTTTGTCTAGTCCCACTAGTGCAAAGACACTTGCAGCACGTCTGCCTGCATTGCACACTCCAACTCATTATAACTAAGCCATTATACTAGCAAACACTCAGTGTACCTAGTGGCATCCTAAACGTGGCTATTGGACTTTTGTCTAGTCCCACTAGTGCAAAGATATTTGCAGCACGTCTGCCTGCATTGCACACTCCAACTCATTATAACTAAGCCATTATACTAGCAAACACTCAGTGTACCTGGTGGCATCCTAAACGTGGCTATTGGACTTTTGTCTAGTCCCACTAGTGCAAAGACATTTGCAGCACGTCTGCCTGCATTGCACACTCCAACTCATTATAACTAAGCCATTATACTAGCAAACATTCAGTGTACCTAGTGGCATCCTAAACGTGGCTATTGGACTTTTGTCTAGTCCCACTAGTGCAAAGATATTTGCAGCACGTCTGCCTGCATTGCACACTCCAACTCATTATAACTAAGCCATTATACTAGCAAACACTCAGTGTACCTAGTGGCATCCTAAGCGTGGCTATTGGACTTTTGTCTAGTCCCACTAGTGCAAAGATATTTGCAGCACGTCTGCCTGCATTGCACACTCCAACTCATAACTAAGCCATTATACTAGCAAACACTCAGTGTACCTAGTGGCATCCTAAACGTGGCTATTGGACTTTTGTCTAGTCCCACTAGTGCAAAGACATTTCTAGCACGTCTGCCTGCATTGCACACTCCAACTCATTATAACTAAGCCATTATACTAGCAAATACTCAGTGTACCTAGTGGCATCTTAAACGTGGCTATTGGACTTTTGTCTAGTCCCACTAGTGCAAAGATATTTGCAGCACGTCTGCCTGCATTGCACACTCCAACTCATTATAACTAAGCCATTATACTAGCAAACACTCAGTGTACCTAGTAGCATCCTAAACGTGGCTATTGGACTTTTGTCTAGTCCCACTAGTGCAAAGACATTTGCAGCACGTCTGCCTGCATTGCACACTCCAACTCATTATAACTAAGCCATTATACCAGCAAACACTCAGTGTACCTAGTGGCATCCTAAACGTGGCTATTGGACTTTTGTCTAGTCCCACTAGTGCAAAGACACTTGCAGCACGTCTGCCTGCATTGCACACTCCAACTCATTATAACTAAGCCATTATACTAGCAAACACTCAGTGTACCTAGTGGCATCCTAAACGTGGCTATTGGACTTTTGTCTAGTCCCACTAGTGCAAAGATATTTGCAGCACGTCTGCCTGCATTGCACACTCCAACTCATTATAACTAAGCCATTATACTAGCAAACACTCAGTGTACCTAGTGGCATCCTAAACGTGGCTATTGGACTTTTGTCTAGTCCCACTAGTGCAAAGACATTTGCAGCACGTCTGCCTGCATTGCACACTCCAAATCATTATAACTAATCCATTATACTAGCAAACATTCAGTGTACCTAGTGGCATCCTAAACGTGGCTATTGGACTTTTGTCTAGTCCCACTAGTGCAAAGATATTTGCAGCACGTCTGCCTGCATTGCACACTCCAACTCATTATAACTAAGCCATTATACTAGCAAACACTCAGTGTACCTAGTGGCATCCTAAACGTGGCTATTGGACTTTTGTCTAGTCCCACTAGTGCAAAGATATTTGCAGCACGTCTGCCTGCATTGCACACTCCAACTCATAACTAAGCCATTATACTAGCAAACACTCAGTGTACCTAGTGGCATCCTAAACGTGGCTATTGGACTTTTGTCTAGTCCCACTAGTGCAAAGAGATTTCTAGCACGTCTGCCTGCATTGCACACTCCAACTCATTATAACTAAGCCATTATACTAGCAAATACTCAGTGTACCTAGTGGCATCCTAAACGTGGCTATTGGACTTTTGTCTAGTCCCACTAGTGCAAAGATATTTGCAGCACGTCTGCCTGCATTGCACACTCCAACTCATTATAACTAAGCCATTATACTAGCAAACACTCAGTGTACCTAGTAGCATCCTAAACGTGGCTATTGGACTTTTGTCTAGTCCCACTAGTGCAAAGACATTTGCAGCACGTCTGCCTGCATTGCACACTCCAACTCATTATAACTAAGCCATTATACCAGCAAACACTCAGTGTACCTAGTGGCATCCTAAACGTGGCTATTGGACTTTTGTCTAGTCCCACTAGTGCAAAGATATTTGCAGCACGTCTGCCTGCATTGCACACTCCAACTCATAACTAAGCCATTATACTAGCAAACACTCAGTGTACCTAGTGGCATCCTAAACGTGGCTATTGGACTTTTGTCTAGTCCCACTAGTGCAAAGACATTTGCAGCACGTCTGCCTGCATTGCATACTCCAACTCATTATAACTAAGCAATTATACTATCAAACACTCAGTGTACCTAGTGGCATCCTAAACGTGGCTAATGGACTTTTGTCTAGTCCCACTAGTGCAAAGATATTTGCAGCACGTCTGCCTGCATTGCACACTCCAACTCATAACTAAGCCATTATAATAGAAAGAAGGGTTTCCAGCGCCAGGAATAGATTAAAAATCCTTTTTTTATTGAAAATAAGGTAATAAAAATCCAGCAGGTACCATAATAGATGTCAGAAAGATGTCAGAACAACGCGTTTCGACGCTTCAGGTCTTAGTCATGTTCTAGAACATGAACATGACTAAGACCTGAAGCGTCGAAACGCGTTGTTCTGCCATCTTTCTGACATCTATTATGGTATCTGCTGGATTTTTATTACCTTATTTTCAATAAAAAAGGATTTTTAATCTATTCCTGGCGCTGGAAACCCTTCTTTCTATTTTCAATTGGATGGCTGCCGAGCCTCATTCCTTGCGCAGGATCCATGATTGCAGCCAGCAGGTCAGTCCTTGGTGAGCTGGACTCTCCCTTATCTTCTAAGCCATTATACTAGCAAACACTCAGTGTACCTAGTGGCATCCTGCGTGTATCATAGTATCATAGTATCATATCATCATAGTATCATAGTTTTAGGTTGAAGGGAGACTCTAAGTCCATCTAGTTCAACCCGTAGCCTAACATGTTGATCCAGAGGAAGGCAAAAAACCCCAATGTGGCAAACAAGTTCCAATGGGGAAAAAATTTCCTTCCTGACTCCACATCCGGCAATCAGACTAGTTCCCTGGATCAATACCCTGTCATAAAATCTAATATACATAACTGGTTATATTAAATTTTTCAAGAAAGGCATCCAGGCTCTGCTTAAATGTTAGTAGTGAATCACTCATTACAACATCATGCGGCAGAGAATTCCATAGTCTCACTGCTCGTACAGTAAAGAATCCTCGTCTGTGATTATGATTAAACCTTCTTTCCTCAAGACGTAGCGGATGCCCCCGTGTTCCAGTCGCAGGCCTAGGTGTAAATAGATCTTTGGAAAGGTCTCTGTACTGTCCCCTCATATATTTATACATTGTGATTAGATCTCCCCTAAGCCTTCGTTTTTCCAGACTAAATAACCCCAAGTTTAATAACCTGTCTTCGTATTGCAGCCCCCCCATTCCTCTAATAATCTTGGTCGCTCTTCTTTGCACCCTCTCCAGTTCAGCTATGTCCTTCTTATATATCGGTGACCAGAATTGTACACAGTATTCTACGTGCGGTCGCACTAGTGACTTGTACAGAGGTAGAACTATATTTTTTTCATGAACACTTATACCTCTTTTAATACATCCCATTATTTTATTAGCCCTGGCAGCAGCTGCCTGACACTGTCCACTAAAGTGAAGTTTACCATCCACCCATACACCCAAGTCTTTTTCTGTCTGTTTTACCCAGTGTTCTACAATTAAGTACATAATCATAAATGTTATTTCCTCTACCCAAGTGCATGACCTTACATTTATCTACATTAAACTTCAATTGCCACTTCTCAGCCCAATCCTCCAATTTACATAAATCTCCCTGTAATATAAAATTATCCTCCTCTGTATTGATTACCCTGCAGAGTTTAGTATCATCTGCAAATATTGAAATTCTACTCCGCATGCCCCCAACAAGGTCATTTATAAATATGTTGAAAAGAAGCGGGCCCAATACTGACCCCTGTGGTACCCCACTATGAACTGAGACCCAGTCCGAGTACGTACCATTAATAACCACCCTTTGTTTCCTATCACTGAGCCAGTTTTTAACCCAGTTACACATATTTTCCCCTATCCCCATTATTCTCATTTTATGTACCAACCTTTTGTGTGGCACCGTATCAAAAGCTTTTGAAAAGTCCATATACACAACATCCACTGCATTTCCCTGGTCCAGGCTTGAACTTACCTCTTCATAGAAGCTGATCAAATTAGTTTGACAGGATCGATCCCTCATAAACCCATGTTGATACTCTGTCATAAGGTTATTTTTCTTGAGATACTCCAGTATAGCATCTCTCAAGAAACCCTCAAGGATTTTACCAACCGTAGAGGTTAAACTTACCGGCCTATAATTTCCCGGCTCAGTTTTTGTCCCCTTTTTGAATATTGGCACCACATTTGCTATGCACCAGTCCTGCGGTACCGACCCTGTTATTAAGGAATCTGAGAAGATTAAAAATAATGGTCTATCTATCACAGAACTCAATTCCTGTAGTACTCTGGGGTGTATGCCATCCGGGCCCGGAGATTTGTCAACCTTAGTGATTTCGAGGCGGCGGCGTACTTCCTGCTGGGTTAAGCAGGTAATATTCAAGGGTGAATTTATGGCATCACTGGTCATGTCATCTGCCATGGCATTTTCTTGTATAAAAACCGTAGAAAAAAAGTCATTCAGCAGGTTGGCTTTACCCTCATCCCCTTCCACCATTTCACCGTGTAGACGGTGTTGAGTAGGGTGTCCCTGGAAAAATGCAGGTTTGTGAGGAAAGTGCAGGCGTAGACATGATGTCGCCTTCATCCAACGTTGGTGCTATCGATGTCTGAGAGAGCTGTACACACGTACTTGTTTCCCCTTCCAAACCAACTGACGACCTACCAAGCAAACTGCCTGTTGCGGTTACAGTGGTGGAAGTTGTGCGTGGAAAACCAGGTGTGACAGCTGTCCCCACAGTCCTAGAAGATGAAGAGCGCGTGGATGCACCAGAAGGGGCAGGCGGTGGATGGTTCGCTCCGCTAGGCCGCATTGCAGCACGGTGAGCTTCCCACCGGGACATATTATATTTATTCATGTGACGATTCATGGAAGAAGTTGTCAAACTGCTGAGGTTTTGCCCTCTACTAACAGAATCATGACAAATTTTACAGATCACATAATTTGGGCGATCTTTTGCTATGTCAAAAAAGGACCAGGCTAGGCAAGGCTTAGAGGGCATGCGACCTGCTGATCCACCCCGACTAGTGCTCAGAGGCACAGTGGTGGCTGAGGATGCAGTTGTAGACGTGCTACCAGTACTCCTACTCTGTCCAGGAAGGCGCAAGGTAACTTCGTCGTCAGTTGCATCCTCCTCCACCGTCTCTGTTGACCTCCTCGAGGGCCTGACTGTGGGTTGACAGTAGGTGGGATCTAGAACTTCCTCATCAATTGTTGTGTTTGCACTCCCCTCACCCTCAGACCGAGCCTCTTCAAGCCCTGACCGAATATTTAAGTTGTCATCCCAATCTGGTATCTGCGTCTCATTGTCATCAGTATGTTTCTCATTGTCTATAACAACAGGTGTTACAGTTTGTGAAAAAGGGTCAACATTATGCTCAGAAACTTGGTCCTCACGGCCTGAATCAGAGTCACAAAGGTTCTGGGCATCACTGCAGACCATTTCCTGGTCTGTACTCACTGTAGCTTGGGAGCAGACCTCTGATTCCGGGGCTATAGTGTGACTGAACAGCTCTGCAGACTAAGCCATCTCAGTTCCACCATACTGTGCAGGGCGGATGGAGACTTCAGAGCTGGGAGAAAGCAAGTTTGATTGGGATGACAACTCAGAGGACTGGTGTTTTTTGGATGCGGTAGTTGAGGTGGCGGAGAGGGCACTTGTTGGACCACTTGAGATCCATTCAAGCATTTTCCTTTTTTGGCCATCATCTACCTTTGTTCCAGTTGTTCGTGTCCGTTAAAAATGGAGCACATCGGATTGTCCACGGTAAGTAGTAGACATCTTACTTTTGCTGGAAGATGGTCTATCTTCAGTAGATGTTAAAGGAGCTTTGCCACCTTCCCCACGGACAAACCCTTTTTTTCCTTTTCCAACACGCCTCTTCCCCTTTCACCAGCATCTGTCATTTTGTCACTCATTTTGATTGCGACAAGATTGTGCACTTAAAATGTGGTAGTAAAAATTGAGAGGTGGTGTAGATTTCAGCGGTGGTCTAGCTTTATTAACAGCAGAACAAACAACAATAATTATCCCTGACAATGCAACTACGGCCCTTAAACTGCCAGCAGTGTTTGATAGTATAATGGCTTAGTAACAATGAGTTTGAGTGAGCAATGCAGGCACACGTGCTGCAAATATCTTTGCACTAGTGGGACAATACAGACGTCCAACAGCCACGTTTAGGATGCCACTAAGATCACTCAGTGTTTGCTAGTATAATGGCTTAGTAACAATGAGTTTGAGTGTGCAATGCAGGCAGACGTGCTGCAAATATCTTTGCACTAGTGGGACAATACAGAAGTCCAACAGCCACTTTTATGATGCCACTAAGTTCACTCAGTGTTTGCTAGTATAATGGCATAGTAACAATGAGTTTGAGTGTGCAATACAGGTAGACGTGCTGCAAATATCTTTGCACTAGTGGGACAATACAGAAGTCCAACAGCCACGTTTAGGATGCCACTAAGTTCACTCAGTGTTTGCTAGTATAATGGCTTAGTAACAATGAGTTTGAGTGTGCAATGCAGGTAGACGTGCTGCAAATATCTTTGCACTAGTGGGACACTACAGAAGTCCAACAGCCACGTTTAGGATGCCACTAAGTTCACTCAGTGTTTGCTAGTATAATGGCTTAGTAACAATGAGTTTGAGTGTGCAATGCAGGCAGACGTGCTGCAAATATCTTTGCACTAGTGGGACAATACAGAAGTCCAACAGCCACTTTTATGATGCCACTAAGTTCACTCAGTGTTTGCTAGTATAATGGCTTAGTAACAATGAGTTTGAGTGCGCAATGCAGGTAGACGTGCTGCAAATATCTTTGCACTAGTGGGACAATACAGAAGTCCAACAGCCACGTTTAGGATGCCACTAAGTTCACTCAGTGTTTGCTAGTATAATGGCTTAGTAACAATGAGTTTGAGTGTGCAATGCAGGCAGACGTGCTGCAAATATCTTTGCACTAGTGGGACAATACAGAAGTCCAACAGCCACTTTTATGATGCCACTAAGTTCACTCAGTGTTTGCTAGTATAATGGCTTAGTAACAATGAGTTTGAGTGTGCAATGCAGGTAGACGTGCTGCAAATATCTTTGCACTAGTGGGACAATACAGAAGTCCAACAGCCACGTTTAGGATGCCACTAAGTTCACTCAGTGTTTGCTAGTATAATGGCTTAGTAACAATGAGTTTGAGTGTGTAATGCAGGCAGACGTGCTGCAAATATCTTTGCACTAGTGAGACAATACAGAAGTCCAACAGCCACTTTTATGATGCCACTAAGTTCACTCAGTGTTTGCTAGTATAATGGCTTAGTAACAATGAGTTTGAGTGTGCAATGCAGGCAGACGTGCTGCGAATATCTTTGCACTAGTGGGACAATACAGAAGTCCAACAGCCACTTTTATGATGCCACGAAGTTCACTCAGTGTTTGCTAGTATAATGGCTTAGTAACAATGAGTTTGAGTGTGCAAAGGGCAGGAGGGTACAGTGGCAGGGTTGTGGGTCTCTGGGTAGAGGAAAGGAAGCCTGCCTTTTTATCCCTCCTAATGGGGAAATGCAGCGAGGAAATCCCTGACCTTAGCTACACAGACGCTGTCATCTTGTGTAGCTGTTAAACTCTATTTTCACGGACCTGTCACCTATGGCTCTGACCCTGCCGGTATTAGCCCTTAAAAGGACTGATAGGAAGTGATATCCCTATGCTGTACAGCGCTGTGTATAGAGCGTACACAGCAGTATCGGAGATAGGCGCTGCGCCAGCGGTGACTGACACCAAGGACGGAGAAGAGATAATGGCGTCCGGACGGGCAGATACTCGTTTTTATAATGCAGGGACATGTGACATGGACATCCTATCACACATGCCGTTGCTTCTCTGGCTAAAAGTCCACTTAGCTGTGTGTGTGTCTGGGATTGGATGACATGCTGGCCCACCCCACTACACGTGCGCGCTTAGGGAAGGAAGACAAGGGAAAAAAAAAAATTGCGATAATTATCCATACAGCAGTGATCTGAATGCGCTGTTCCCGCACACTATACACTGAAATTTCATAATAGTGTGAGTCACAGAGTGACTTACACTATTACAGCGGAAAGCCAGCTAGTAATTAGCTGGACTTTTTGCTGCTAGAACCATTCTCGAACGTATCTAGAACTATCGAGCTTTAGCAAAAAGCTCGAGTTCTAGTTCTATCTAGAACAACCCCCAAAATCACTGGAGCCGCGAACTGGAGAACCTCGAACCGCGAACCGCGCTCAACTCTAATAAGCACACAGCTTGGGGTTGCAGCCTGTAGCTGTAGGCTTTATCTGTGCTGGTTATCATAATATGGGGGAATATACATCATTTTTTTAATTTATTTATTTTTTTATTGTAGGATAGACCCACAGACTCCAGTGGTGGGGGGAAGCAGTGAATATGCATAAAGCTAATGAGTGACAGCGGAAGTAGGAGGGGCCGCGGGAGCAGGTATGGATGATCCTAGAATGTATGGGCTCCTTCCAGGTTAGTGGGCGTGACCAGCTGGGTTAGTGGGGGGGGAACGGCTTGGTTAGTGAGCCTGGCGATGTTTTCTCCCTTCCACTACAATCATGCTTCGACCCCCCTGCCGCCCATGTGATAGGAACCTGTTGAATGACGTCATACCTGGATGAAGCCCATACACTCTAGCATCGAACGGAGACTGGAAAGTATAGCGTACTTGCTGTTTGTTTTTTTCTTTTTTTTCTACCTTTTTTTTCTTACTACCTGAGTGCCGGATCCTGGTCATGCCCAGCCCAGCCCAGCACTTGGGTACTCTTGAACCCTTGCTGGTCTTAACATCACAGAAAAAACACTGTAAAAACATCACAAAAAACACACCAAAATCATACCAAGACTGCAGATGACTCCCAGGAGACATCCTGCCACAAGATCAGGTTTTGGTCAAGTTTTGGTCAGGAAAAAAATACTGCAAAAATGTCCTGTGTAAACATAGCCTAATAGTTCCACATTTACAGTGTTCCCGAGTAATCTTTTGTAACTGACTTTTTGATTTATTTAATCTATTCATTTAAATCTCCCCCCACCTTTTTTTTTTCTATGCTCACACACATCCAGACATTCTGTGACTCTGGGATAATTTTTCTTACCTAGTATATATCATGTGATTTATTTGCAACACTCCCTCTTTTTCTTCATTTTTCAAGTGTATTTAAAATCTCCTGTTCATTATTGTTTTTAGCTTGAAAGAGGACACATTGCAGTGTTTGAAACATGTTGCTTTCATCATGATTTTAATATCCATTTTTTTAATAAACTTTTGGAATTTTAGAAGCTGGAATTTTTTCTTAATTTCTCGTTATTCCTGCTAGCTTGTGAATTTCTGCTAGGGTCACAGGTTGCTGAAGAACTATCACAGCTGCTTCCACTCTTTAAAAGATGGTAAAAACATGTTGCTCAATGCTGATTATAGCTCTAGCTTTGCTCTAGTGATACCAGTCATTGTGTGTTATTATCCAGCTATTGGTGAACTGATGAGTATTATTTAGTGTGCTGTGGAAATATCCTTGCTATTTGTTTATTTCCTCCCTCAGCACAAATTGTTTTTACCATTGTGTGTGCTTGCAGTGAATTTGAGCCTTGATTCTCTCCTGTCTGTCTGTTTTTGTGTTATTCATCACTCGTGTTCTGTCCCTCCCTGGGGGTGAAAGAGAGGGGGTATTAGACCAAGGCTGTTCAAGAGCTATGGCTACACTGGCGGTACAGACCTCTTCACCATCTCAAATACCTCTGGAATATGGGACAGCTTAGGATCCCTCGCTTGAGGGCCACTCTAGGCTCCCCATTCCAAGTTACCTTGTCATATCCACTGATATAATCGGCTACATTTATATTTCCCCATGGACTCCATTACTTCACATGCAAAGCAGATGCAGGCGCTATCACTCCAGGTAGCGGAGGAGTTGGTTTTGTTACAGGTTCAGTCTTCTACCTTAGCGCAGTCCAGGTTGGTTGTCAGATCACCTGAATCTAAACTGCTTCTTCCAGAGCGGTTTGCTTCCAGGAGGCATGAAAGTTGTATTTCTCCTGTATCCTCTTTCTTCTGGAAGCGAGAGACAGCACTTGGGTATTGTGATCATACTGCTGAGTGGTGACCCAATATCATGGGAATTCTCTTTGCTTTCTGATTTACCTGTGTTTGGGTCTTTTTTTTTGCACTCAATCTACAATGACCCTGATAAGGTCCAATGTCATTGTATCAATAAACAAATAGTCTGTATATATAAGTACTCATATACAATAATGAATGTAAATATAAGGTTTGTCCTCAGCCATACGCAAGTCAAAACCTTGCTAGAGCCAAATATCAAACAAAAGAGGCTAGGCACCACCTACTATCAAGATGAAGCTATTTGCTATGTACCACAATGAGCCTGCACAACCAAAAAGATTAGTACTTTAAAGGCACCAAGCTTTTTATATATAAGGTAAATAAATGATACCCGACATGGACCTGTATAGTGCAAATACATGTAGAAATTTTATTTATGTAAAAAGAGTGGTGGCAAAAAACACATACATTTAAAATAATTTAAGATAGAGCAAATACAAAACAGCTACCATCCTAAATAACCCAGTATATATAACACAGATAGCTCCATACATAGAGTCCCTATACATACAAATATAAGTTAAATACCAATATAATAAAACTATATTATTTGGACATTCAACATATAATTAATATACATGTGTATGTATAAGTTGCTATAGTAAAGCACCCAACATCTGTGAACGCAACCAAACGGCTACAGAGAAGCCACCCATACATGTAATCAGCAGGTGTAATACTATTCCTGCTATATGACTGTATTACCTACACCGCCGCCAAATTCAGGGAGAATGTCCTAAAGAATGTTATGGTTAGGAGACCACAAAAGATCTTGCAAAAATCCCATAAAAAATGGTAGAAGATAATACACCAGAGTAGTTGAAAACTTAGCTGGCTGCAATCCACACAATACACTACACAATCACAACTAGAAGTAGCGGTGGAGCGTTCCTAACAAACCTAGATGCCTCGTCACCGTCGGAGAGCTAACTAACCTCAAAGATGGAATGAGGTATCCTGACTTGCCTCAGAACAGCCCCCAAGGAAAGTCAAAGCCCCCAACAAATAATGACGTGATGTAAGAAAAAACAACACACAGATGGTAGATATAGAATTAAGCAAAGTGAGGCTCTGCTAGCTAGATACAAAAGTATAGGATAGATTACTGGTTGCAGCCAGTAAAAACCCTGAATAATATCAACACCTGATAATCAAAAATTTCCTTAATGATCACACAATCTTCCTCCCACTATATCAGGAACTCATAGGCAAATACATTTAAATAGAAAATGCAAGTATAATAGAAAAGATCTTAACTACAAAAACACATGAGATACAAAAATACAAAACTCCTGAACAAACAAGAAAGTAAAAACTCCCCTTCTTGCTGTCATGATTCGCCTCCCTATACACATGGCTAGGGGGCGGAGCCTTCTCTCGGGCCTCACTTCGGGCCCCTGGATGCCTTAAAAGCTGACACTTCCAGTGAACCAGCGCCGGCTATAAGCTTTGCTCTGCTTTGCCTGTGATTGCTGGTCCTGTGAGTGATATCCTGATCTGTCTGTTCCTGTGCCCCTGTGCCCTTGTCTGTGTTCTGTCCCCTGGTCGTCCCTCCTGTCCTGTGTCCCCCCTCCTATTTCCCCACTCGGTTGCTTCCTCCGGTACTGACCTTAGCCTGACTTTGACTTCGCTTCTGCTCGCTCCTCCGGTCCTGCTTCTGCCCGTACGGTGTTTTGACCCAGCCTGTCTCACTATTCCTCACATACCCTGCAGTTCTGCCTCTCAGCTGTGCTGATTAGGCAGTGCATGAGAACGCTGTGCATTTCCTTCCTGGTTCTCATTGCTCTGTGTAGTGTCGTCTGCTGCAGAGCTCTGGCTCCCCCTGGTGGCAGCATTACAGTATAGTCGGCCCCAATAGGCTTTATCTCCCATAGGGGAAAAAAAGAAAAAAAAAAAGCCATTTAATTCTTGGTAGTGGGATCCAACTTTGCAGGATACCAGACTGTAATGGATCCACTCAGTACTTTGTGCAAGCAAGTAGCCAACCTTACGCAGCTGGTGCAGGATTTGGCTGCAGAGCATCGTACCCTGGTAGCTTCCCACAACATTCTGCAGAGTGAGGTTTCTGCTTCTGCGAGGGCCACCTCAGTGGCAGTTACCTCACAAACCGTAGGACAGCATAGTCCCACTGATGTCCAACTGACCTCCCCCGAACCCACGGTGATGCTCCCCGATAAATTCTCGGGGGAGAAAAACCTATTTCGGACATTTAGGGAGAGTTGCAGGCTTCTTTTCACTCTCCGGCCTCGGTCCTCGGGGAATGAGATCCAGCGGGTGGGGATCATCATGTCGTTACTTAGAGGGGGTCCCCACACCTGGGCGTTTTCCCTACCCCCTTCGGCCCCGGAACGGCATTCGGTTGACCTCTTCTTTGACTCCCTCGGGGTCATATATGACGAACCAGATCGTGTACGGGTGGCTGAGGACAGGATCATGTGTCTCACTCAGGGAAACCACACTGCTGAGCTATATTGTTCTGAGTTTTGGCAGTGGTCCACTGAGGTACGGTGGAATGATTCTGCACTCAGGTGCCAATTCCGGAGAGGTCTTTCGGACTCCCTGAAAGACGCTTTGGCTCTGCACCCTCCTCCCAGCACCTTGGATGATGCAATGACGGAGGCATTTCGTATAGACGGCAGATTACGGGAAAGAAGGGGAACCATGCGTGAGATTCTGCCCCCTCTACCTAGGGCACCTTCTTTGCCGGCTATGGAACAGATGGAAGTTGGAGCCATCAGTCCGGATGAGAAGGAGAGGAGAAGATGCCGGGATCTCAATCTGTGCTTCTATTGTGGACACCATGGACACTGGAGGAAAGACTGCCCGGCTTGCCCCTCCGCTAAACAGTCGTCGGGAAACTTCTAAGTCTGAGTAACGGTCGAGGAGGTTGCCCAGACTATCAGGTACCTTTCCAATCCTCCAATAAGATACTTCTGAATGTCGACCTCCGGGTCAAGGAGTCGGTCTGGTCTGCTACTGCCTTTGTTGACTGTGGGTCCGCCATGAGCTTCATTGATTCTGAGTTGGTCCAAAGATTAGAGTTAGGAACAGTGAGGTTAGAAGGACCCATTCAACTCCTGGCAATTGATAAAACACTGCTGCCTCAAAACCTCATTCGGTTTGCTACAGAAAAATTTACTCTGGTGATCGGGTCTCTGCATTCTGAAACGATTTCTTGTTTTGTAATGGCCAATCTCCCTGCTGGATTAGTGTTGGGGTATCCATGGTTAAGGTTACATAATCCCGTTATTGATTGGGAGTGTCGTACCATAGTCAAATGGAGTCCTGCTTGTCATAAAAGGACCGGTTCATGTCCGCCCCAGTCCTGGTACAGCCTGACCTCGAGGTGCCGTTTGTTGTGGAGGTGGACGCCTCAGAGGTGGGGGTGGGAGCTGTTCTCTCTCAGGGCCCTGCTACTCTGACTAATCTGCGACCATGTGCGTTCTTCTCCAAGAAATTCACTCCGGCTGAGAGGAACTATGATGTGGGTAACCGTGAATTATTGGCGGTAAAGTTGGCATTCGAAGAATGGAGGCATTTTTTGGAGGGTGCTGTTCACCATATTACTGTCATCACTGATCATAAAAACCTCGCGTATATCGAGTCCGCCAAGAGATTTACGCCTCGACAAGCGAGGTGGGCTCTTTTCTTTTCTAGATTTCATTTTTGTATTACTTTTCGGCCGGGGTCTAAAAACGTGAGGGCAGATGCACTGTCTCGTAGTTTGGACCCGGTGTCACCTCCAGAGCCTCCTTCCTCCATTCTTCCACGAGGGGTGGTGGTCGCTGCCTTGTCGTCCGAGTTAGAGGCTGAGGTCAGGGAGGCCCAGTCCTCAGTGCCATCTTCCACTCCAGACACTAAACTGTTTGTCCCTTTGCACCTCCGGTTACGGGTACTTCAAGAGTTCCATGAGTCCGTACTTAGTGGCCATCTCTTCACTCAGATGCTGCTCGGTTTGTGTCTGACTGTGCTACATGTGCCCGTGCTAAGGTATGTCGTAACCAGCCAGCCGGGGAACTGGTTCCATTACCTGTTCCTGAAAGACAATGGACCCACTTGTTCATGGATTTCATTACGGACCTCCCTGTCTGAAATGGTATGACTGTGATCTGGGTGGTGGTGGATCGTTTTAGTAAACAGGCCCATTTTGTTCCCCTCTCCAGTCTACCTTCTGCTGCGGCCCTTGCCAACCACTTTATTGACCAGGTGGTTCGGTTACATGGGTTGCCCCTGAATATTGTGTCTGACAGGGGGGTACAATTCATTTCTCGGTTTTGGAGGGCCTTGTGCAGGCTGTTGGAAATTGAGTTGTCCTTCTCGTCCGCCTATCATCCCGAGTCCAATGGGCAGACAGAAAGGATGAATCAGACCCTTGAGCAAATCCTGCGGTGCTTGGTTTCTGCTCAGCAGGAGGATTGGTGTACGTTTTTGCCCCTTGCGAAGTTTGCATTCAATAGCAGAGTCCATCAGTCTACGGGAACTTCTCCCTTCTTCTGTAATTACGGGTTTCACCCTCACTTCGGGACCTTCTCTAGAGTGGATTCAGGGTGTCCAGGGGCTGACTCCATAGTTCAGCATCTGGGGGAAGTGTGGTTGTCCACTCGGAATATCAGGCTCAGGGTTCCGTCTGCTAAGTTGGGTCCTAAGTTTATAGGGCCCTATGAGATCATCGAAGTGATCAACCCGGTGGCCTTTCGGTTGCAACTGCCCCAGACCTTGCGTATTCCCAATGTGTTTCATACCTCCTTGCTTAAGCCATTTGTTCCTTCAGTGGTGGATTCTCAGACCCCTCCGGCTCTGATGCTGGTGGACGGTAAGGAGGAGTACGAAATTCAGCGTATTATCGACTCTCGTTGGGTTCGTAGTTGCCTCCAGTATCTGATTCATTGGAAGGGTTACGGTCCGGAGGACCGGTCCTGGGTGCCGGCTCGATCCGTGTGGGCCGATCGGTTAATTGCGGCTTTCCATCGAAAGTATCCTGGGAAGCCTGGGGGTCCGGTGGCCCCCCCTTGAGGAGGGGGTACTGTCATGATTCGCCTCCCTATACACATGGCTAGGGGGCGGAGCCTTCTCTCGGGCCTCACTTCCGGCCCCTGGATGCCTTAAAAGCTGACACTTCCAGTGAACCAGCGCCGGTTATAAGCTTAGCTCTGCTTTGCCTGTGATTGCTGGTCCTGTGAGTGATATCCTGATCTGTCTGTTCCTGTGCCCCCGTGCGCTTGTCTGTGTTCTGTCCCCTGGTCGTCCCTCCTGTCCTGTCTCCCCCCTTCTATTTCCCCACTCGGTTGCTTCCTCCGGTACTGACCTTAGCCTGACTTTGACTTCGCTTCTGCTCGCTCCTCCGGTCCTGCTTCTGCCCGTACGGTGTTTTGATCCAGCCTGTCTCACTATTCCTTGCATACCCTGCAGTTCTGCCTCTCAGCTGTGCTGATTAGGCAGTGCATGAGAACGCTGTGCATTTCCTTCCTGGTTCTCATTGCTCTGTGTAGTGTCGTCTGCTGCAGAGCTCTGGCTCCCCTTGGTGGCAGCGTTACATTGCTGGGAATAAATAGTCCTCCAAAAATAGTGCAGGAAGAGCACTTATCCACTTGCAAGAAACAAAAAGGGAATATTCTCAAACACAGATTTAGAATAAGACATAAATTAAACAGAAATGCCCTTCAGTGCAAATTCAGCCTTTAACTAAGAACACACTAAGAAAACAAAATACTTATCAGGCATAGCTGCAGACTCAGGATGACATGGAAACAAAACCGATGCAAAGGAACGAAAAACTTCTGTGGAAATCATTCCTGCAATATCCAAAAAGGCGCTGAAAAAAAGGCAAAACAAAACCTAGAGGGAAAGGCAAATGCCTAAAGGCTGGAGGACAAATTTAGGACATCTTTACATGGAGCAGAAACAATTATCACCGGCAAAGGTTAGACAGAGACTACCTTCCTATATCCCCCTAGGCTGGACTCCATAGGCTTCCTGAAACAGCAATCATCTCCAACACCTTTCTGAGTGACAGATGCAGAATCAGACTCACTACCAGCACTAAGCACCAGAGGTAGTCCAGAAAGACTCCCAGGAACAGCACCATTTCTAATGATATTCACAACAGTACTCCCCCTTGAGGAGAGGTCAACTAACAGTCACCAGAGCCAACAGGCCTCTCAGGATGGGCATGATGGAAGGCATGAATCAATCTGTCAGCATGAATGTCCGAAGCGAATATCCAAGAATTGTCCTCCTGGCCGTAACCTTTCCACTTAACAAGGTACTGAAGCCTCAGTCAATTAAGACGGAAATCCAAAATTTTCTCCATTTCATACTCCAGATCCTCCTCTACCAACATAGAGGCAGGAGGTGCAGCAGTAGTAACTGCAGGTTCAACATGTCTATTCAACAGAGACTTGTGAAAAATGTTATGAATCTTAAAAGACTCGGGAAGAGCCAAAATCGAAAAGATACAGGATTAATGATTTCCAAAATTTTGTAAGGACCAATAAATCTTGGCTTGAATTTAGGAGAAGAAATCCTCATAGGAATATTTTTTAGAGGAAACCCAAACCATGTCCCCCACTTTAAAACGGGGACCAATAGTTTTTCGCCACTTGGCAAACCTTTGAGCATTCTTCTGGGACAAAAACAATTTATCCATTACTTGATCCCAAATCTGTTTCATTCTATGGACCACAGTATCAACTCCTGGACAGGCTGAATCCTCAACTTCAATTTTAGTGCAGTGCACATCTTATAATACATGTCATTTTTAGTTGAGCTGGCTTTTTTGTTTTTTCTTCATTGAGTTGGTCGGTGGCTGACCCCCACCTTGCCGTGCACCTCCAATTTGGTTTGTTTTTCCACCTGTCTTGATTTTGGCAATTGGTGGCTGTTCACATTCAGGAGAAGATAGCAGTATACTAATAATTGATCCACAGTAATATCAACAAATTAGCTGGACTGGATAGGAAATTGAAAAAGACAAACGTAAAACATAACTTTTTATCCGCACATAAAGTAAAAGTTAACAATGGCTCACAAGATTAAAACAAAGGTAGCAAAGATCCAACCATATGGACCAAAATGGGCTAAACAAAACACGTAGGCCCAAATACGGACTGCCTCAGTTGGTGTAAAGCAAGGTGGATTAAATCACACAGTACATATATAATGGTAGCTCCGACTGAGGTAGAATCATAAGCACACAGTATAATATATTAATTTCACAACCCCATTCAGGGGAGAATATAAACTTGTGTGTCACAGGCAGATACTCCAGTAACCATGGAAACCGTAAAAAAAAATAAATCCCACATTAAATGGGAATGGTCTTACCAGGTCCAGAGATCATACGCAGGCATTGGTGCAGGTTATCGGCTCATGCAGGGGGCTGTCAATCAGCACATCAAAATCCCATAGAGACCTAAACCCATATCAGGCATATAGTTCCATATACCCACTCCCAACGTTTCAAATGTGGATCATCAGGGGAGTCCAAGTGGGATATAGAGGAGGGCTGTCACTAGGTATCTCCACAATATGGCAGTCCGCAGATGCCCAGGTCACGCACAATGGCGCATATCAAGACCCGATTCAAAGATTGCCGCCAATCTTTGAATCGGGTCTTGATATGCGCCATTGTGCGTGACCTGTGCATCTGCGGATTGTCATATTGTGGAGATACCTAGTGACAGCCCTCCTCTATATCCAACTTGGACTCCCCTGATGATCCACATTTGAAACATTGGGAGTGGGTATTTACAACTATATGCCTGATACAGGTTTAGGTCTCTATGGGATTTTGATGTGCTGATTGACAGCCCCCTGCATGAGCCGATAACCTGCACCAATACCCGCGTATGATCTCTGGACCTGGTAATATCGTTCCCATTTAATGTGGGATTTATTATTTTTTACGGTTTCCATGGTTACCGGAGTATCTGCCTGTGACACACAAGTTTATATTCTCCCCTGAATGGGGTTGTGAAATTAATATATTATACTGTGTGCTTATGATTCTACCTTAGTCGGAGCTACCATTATATATGTACTGTGTGATTTAATCCACCTTGCTTTACACCAACTGAGGCAGTCCGTATTTGGGCCTACGTGTTTTGTTTAGCCCATTTTGGTCCATATGGTTGGATCTTTGCTACCTTGGTTTTAATCTTGTGAGCCATTGTTCACTTTTTCCGCACATAAAGTAAAAGTTATGTTTTAAGTTTGTCTTTTTCAATTTCCTATCCGGTCCAGCTAATTTGCTGTTCACATTCAGCCATCAAACCCTGTCCACAGGCTATTTATTTCATGCAGCATTTACTTGGGCCTGTCCCCCCTACAGCCATGATTCAGTCATGGGTATGGGATTGAAAAACACCAAGTAAGTGCTGATAAGAACAGTTCTACTTTTTCATATGTGAGGCCATATGGCACATTTTATATAAAAATATTTTAGAGTAGGACTGCCCCAAAGAGCTCAAGAAATTGCAATTTTTGTGCCAAAAATCTCAAATTATATAATAGTACAGTTTGGAATTTTAGTGCAGTGCATATCTTATAATACATGCCATTTTGAATTGAGCTGACTTTTTTGTTTTTTCTTCATTGAATCCTCAACCTGCCCAGAAGAAAACCTAGGGTGAAAACCAAAATTACAGAAAAAAGGAGACATCGAAGTAGCAGAGCTAGCCCTATCATTAAGAGCAAACTCTGCCAATGGCAAAAAAGAAACCCAGTCATCCTGATCCACAGATACAAAACACCTCAAATAAGTTTCCAAAGTCTGGTTTGTTCTCTCAGTCTGACCATTGGTCTGAACATGACAAGCAGAAGAGAAGGACAACTCAATTCCCAATTTGGAACAAAATGCTCTCCAAAACCTAGACACAAACTGAACCCCTCTATCCGACACAACATTCTCAGGAATCCCATGGAAACGAACCACATGTTGAAAAAATAAAGGAACCAACTCTGAAGAAGACGGTAACTTGGGCAATGGTACCAAATGGACCATCTCAGAAAATCTATCACCAATAACCCAAATAACCGTCATCCTTTGAGAAACCGGAAGATCCAAAATAAAATCCATAGCAATATAAGTCCAAGGTCTCCTGGGTACAGGCAATGGTGACAACAACCCACTAGAATGTGAGCAACAAGGCTTGGATCTTGAGAGAATCTCACAAGATTGCACAAAACCCCTAGCATCCTTAGATAAAGAAGGCCATCAAAAAGACCTGCTCACCAAATCCCTAGTACCAAAAATCCCTGGATGACCAGCCAAGACCGAGCAATGAACCTCGGACATCACTCTACTTCTCCACTGATCTGGAACATACAATTTTCTTACAGGAAATCTCTCAGGTTTCTCCCTCTGCAACTTTTCAAGTTCTAACCTTAAATCGGGTGAAATAGCAGAGAGAACCACACCATCATTTAAGATGGCAGATGGCTCACTGACATCAAGTGAACAAGCCAAAAAACTTCTAGAGAGGGCATCAGCTTTAACATTCTTGGTACCCAGAAGAAAAGAGAACACAAAATCAAAGGGAGTAAAAAATAAGGCCCACCTAGCCGGCCTAGGATTCAGTCTCTTGGCTGATTCAAGATAAGTCTGATTTTTATGATTGGTGAGCACCACAATTTGATGTCTCGCCCCTTCCAACCAAAGTCTCCATTCTTTAAAAGCCCACTTAATAGCCAATAATTCCCGATTACCCACATCATAGTTTCGTTCAGATGGAGAAAATTTCCAAGAAAAAAAAGTACAAGGTTTCATTTTAGAAGTTACAGGATCTCTTTGAGACAAAACAACTTCTGCTCCAATCTCTGAGGCATCAACCTCCACTTGAAATGGAAGAGAAGTATCAGGTTGCCTCAGGACTGGAGCAGAGGTGAACCTCTCCATAAGCTCTTGAAAGGCCTTAATAGCCTTCGGAGTCCAATTCTCAACATCCGCCCCCTTCTTAGTCAAATCGGTCAAAGGCTTAACAATACTAGAGAAATTGGCTACATATCTTCGATAGAAATTAGCAAAGCCCAAAAATTTCTGAAGGAACTTCAAAGATATGGGCTGAACCCAGTTATGAAAGGCTTGAACCTTGACCGGATCCATCCCAATAGAAGACGGGGACAAAATAAACCCCAAAAATGAAATATTTTGTACACCGAAGAGACACTTAGATCCCTTAACATACAATACATTTTCCCTGAGTACCTGAAAAACCGTACAAACCTGTTTAACATGAAACCCCCTCATCATCAGAGAAGATCAAAATATCATCCAAATATACAACCAGAAATTTGCCAATAAACTCCCGCAAAATATCATTCATGAATGACTGGAAGATGGAGGGGGCATTAGTGAGCCCAAAAGGCATCACTAGGTACTCAAAATGCCCCTCAGAGTTGTTAAAAGCTGTCTTCCATTCATGACCCTCCTTAATTCGAATAAGATTATACGCCCCCCCTAAGGTCAAGATTGGTAAACCATTTAGCATCCTTTACTCTAGATAACAAGTCTGACACAAGAGGCAATGGATACTGATATTTCACATTGATTTTATTAAGCAGGCGATAATGCAGGGTCTTAATGATCTATCATTCTTGGCCACAAAGAAAAAGCCTGCACCATGGAGTTAAGATGACGGTCTAATATGACCTTTCTCCAATGACTCTTTAATATAATTCCTCATAGCATCATGTTCAGGCACTGACAAATTGAAAATCCTTCCTTTAAGAAATTTGGATTTTGGCAATAATTCGATAGCACAATAACATTCCCTATGGGGAGGTAAAAAGTCAGATTTAGTCTCAGTAAACACATCAATGAAATCAGACAAAAATTCAGCTACTCCATCTACTTTAGAAGAAATAGACAAAATAGAGAGGTCATAATGCCTACATTGACAGCCCCAACTAACAACACACAAAGATCTCCAATCTAGGACCGGATTATGGGTCTGCAACCAAGGGAATCCCAACACTAAATCATCATGTAAGTTATGCAATACTAAAAATTTGCATTCCTCCTGATGACCTGGTTCAACCCTCATAGTTAATTACCTAAGTCCAATACCTATACACACTTCAGTAAGATAAAACTACCACAACTTGGCTCCGGAATACCGACCAAGAAAGAAGTGAATCAATACCATTTATTATGAAATCTCATTTTATTCTCAATAAACTCATTCAATTAACAATTTAAACAAGAGAGCCACCTGGGGGGCACATGGTTCCAGAATATCTACACATCATTTCTATCTTGTGCTGAATTATGTAGTTATAAGGTTTCATATAGAACAGTAAAATCTAAAATCAGTACCATCTACTACTTTGCTACTTCAGTGTGGCAAATACTAAGGTAGGGAGGGTACAATGACCTTTTCCTAGAGCAATGATATAGGGCAGCAGGCCACATATATGGCCGGATCGGCTTACCTATTGCTTGTGAATCCTCAGCACAAGCTGATATTCTATACAATAGAAACCGACACTGCCATCATAAGTGCCACGCCACATCCTACCAACCCCAGGTAAATCATCCCACCCTGTCACACTGATTTAGCAACAAGATCTCTATCATCCAACTAAACAAGTACAAGACTGTCTATATAGCATAACACCGCGGAATAATGCCACTAATTAGTCAATGACTAGCACTCAGAGAATTGAAAATTACTTACATTGTACAATGGATTATCTGGCCATGCGTCCCTCCACCCCTGACGTACGTTTCGCCACTCGCTTTATCAAAAGGGGGCGTGTCAGGGTGGGGGAACGTCTGTGTTTATATATTGTGATCCAGCCAACGGCAGTGTTGTAGTGTGCTTTCATCATTACGTAGCGTAAGCTACTTCCGGTATGCTCAGGCGCATGACGATGTTGCCACTTCCTCATTATAAAGAGACTTCCGGGCTGCGCGCGCTGACCCGCAAACATCATTACGCTCTAGGGCACATAATGTACGCACGCCAGGAAGTCTGAGGAGCGGAAAAACAGAGCATGCGCGCTGCCGGCAATGATGTCACATTTTAGACTAGCACTCATATGTAATAGATTCTACGTATAGCCAATACAGCGCATACGGACCTTAACCTCGGTATTCCATATAGACAAAATACAAAATATAATGGGAGGGTGACTACTACAGCCATGATAAATAATCACATGTATCACAACCAATAATCTATAAATTGTAATAAATCATCGCTGTATCAGTAATCCCCCCATATGACACAAGCATCAATAGATTCCAAAATATAGATTCCATATCTATCAGAAAAAGAATTTTACATCCATTATTACATAACTGTAAGGACGTCCTTTTGCATGTACAGTATTCTAATTCAGCATACAGCAGTAAGTAATGATAATAATAGAAAAGCCGGCATATATTATACAACTGACATCATTTACTGCGGATATATCAAGCATATAATTAACAGCTATACATCATTTCAAAATCCATATACGCAGGATGTCATATATTATTTATGTCAAACACACATTTCTTTCTTTTTCATCCAACAAGATAATATAGTGGAAGCCAGCTTATAGTATATCTCAGACATCATTTACCACCAATATATCAGAGCTCATACATTGCAGCTGTATATCATTTCCAAATTTCATATGCACAGGACGTCATAAATTAGTTATGCCAAATACACATTTCTTTATTTTTCTTTTTACTTTTTCTTTTCCATCAAGGTTTATTGCTGAAGCTTCTCAGGAATATTATATTATATCCGATGTTATAGATTGCGATACATGAGTCGCTGTATATGTCATCCCACTTCCATCAATGCAGTCATGCACAACAAGCGACACTAATTCCTTGGCTAGAATAAATCAAATGAAAAAAGTTAAAATCAACCAACACTTAAAAACATAACCCACCCATAAAAACAATCCACTGACAATATAGGCCTATCAGACCTTATTATAGACCTAAATAGTATTCCCTCCTATATTTACTTGCTTGTAATATTCACATGTACATATATACATATATATATACATGTTCATAACTAAAGATGGAGTAGAGCAGAATCCCACTGTAGTTTATCTAAACCTTCACTTCCACCGGAGGTGTTAGACCACTACTTTCACCTATATCTCTCAATATAGTAATCTACAAGTGGGAAATCATCTGATCATAGAAAAGAACTGAAGCCATTACTTTCGTTGAGTCCTTGAGGGGTCATGGAACCAAGACGGTATATCCATTTGCATTCAGGCCTAAATCACCCCCCCTTGGGCCCAAACTGACCTGATCAATGACCCGAAATTTCAACTCCCTGGGGTTACATCCATGCAGTCTGTGAAAATGGCGCGGCAATGTTTTTAAAGTAGATAGATCTTTGGCTGTCTGCGCATTGCGAATATCTTTAAGATGTTCAAGGGCTCGGACTTTAAATTCTCGTGTAGTTAGCCCTATATAGATTTTCGCACATTGGCATTCAGCTTGGTATATAATACCACTAGACGAACAATTCAGTATCTTCCGTATATCATACGTTCTAGATCCGTCATGATTTTTAAATATCTTAGTCTTTACACAATTGCCGCACGCCTTACACAGGCCACATGGATAGAAGCCATTCAGGGGATTGCCGGTAAAAGATTTGATTTTTTAACCGGATTAGTCTCATAATGGCTGTGAATGAGAATGTCGCGCAAATTTCGCGACCATCTCGCCACCATCTGTGTTGTCTGTGACAACTCTCTTTTCAAAATAGGGTCCATCATAAGTACCCTCCAATGTTTATCTATGATAGATTTCATCTCTCTCCATCTTGAGTTGTATGTGGTGATAATACGAGTTGTACCATCTGAGATTTTATCCTGTTTAACACGGGTACCATATAACAGATCATCTCTGTTACTTTTGAGAGCCTTCCCATATCCACTTTTGATGTTACGTTGACTATATCCACGCTCCGCAAACCTACGTGCTATGTCACCCGCCTGTTTTTTGAAGTTATACATGGTGGAGCATAATCTTCTGGCCCTCAGAAATTGGCCCCCAGGTATACCTCGTATAGTTGAGGGCAAGTGAGAGGAGGACGCATGTAGCAGCGAGTTCGTAGCCGTAGGCTTGCGGTACATGTCTGTAGCAATATTCCCATTACTATCTATGCTGACCATAATATCCAAAAATTACAGTTGGGTTCCACGTTTGTAAGTCAGTTTTATATTTTGCTCATTGGTGTTTAAATCCATCATGAACCTGTCCAGCTCCTGACTGGTACCCATCCACAAAAACCATACGTCATCTATATAACGCATCCACTCCTGAACCTTCGACACCGCTGGCAAATCTTCACCCAAAAAAATGTGTCTTTCCCAAAATCCCAAAAATAAATTAGCATACGAGGGGGCACATGAGGCCCCCATCGCAGTACCTTGTAACTGTAGAAATTTTTTTTTATTAAAGGTGAAAAAATTATGACTTAATACGCATTCCAGCAGTGTCAGAAGTAGTTCAGCAGTGGATGCGTCAAGATTGCTGGTGCGGAGAAACCACTCCACCGCTCTAAGACCATCTTTATGATGAATCGAGGTGTACAACGATTCAACATCTGCCGTCACCATGATCATTCCCTCCTCCACATGTATATTCCCGATTCTCCGAAGAGCTGAGGTAGTATCTTTTATATATGAAGGTAGAGTAGCTACAATGGGCTTGAGGAAATGATCAAAGGTGACGGAGACGAGTTCACAAAGGCTACCATTACCTGATATGATTGGTCTTCCCGGTGGATCAGACGGGTTTTTATGTATCTTAGGGATCAGGTACATGGTGGGTAGGCGTGGATGTAATCTCTTAACTGCCTCCAGGAATTTCTTCAGTATCAAACCCTCATTGAAGGCCCTTTCTAAGATATCCACCAACCTGCCCTGGTATTGGGCAGTAGGATTGCTGGGTAAAATCCTATAACATCTAGTATCTCCCAATAGTCTATATGCCTGTTTCTCATAAAGGTCCATGGGCCAAACCACGAGGTTTCCGCCTTTGTCAGCAGGTTTGAATAGAACCCCCCGTAGTTAGCCCAGGTCCTTTAACGCCTTTCTTTCCTCAGATGTTAAGTTAGGTTTTAATGAGAAATTTTTAAAAGGCATCTGCTCAATATCATTAATTACAAGCTTGGTGAACATTTCCACCGCTGGACAAAGAGAGAGGAAAGGAAAGTTCTTAGACCTACCCCACAAATGTGTCGGGAATTTATTAATGGTACTATCATCACTCTCCAAGGCCAAAGATTCCAAAGCCTCTAATGCCTCTTTCTCAGCCTCTGTGTTAAACATCTCACCCCCGCTAGACTTACAATGTAAGCGACGAAGAATTAACTTCCGTGAAAACAAGTGGATGTCTTTAACAGCAACAAATTTGTCCAGAGGTTGAGGAGGGAGAAAAGGTGAGACCTCTTTCCAAAACTGACAAATTGAAAATCCTTCCTTTAGGAAATTTGTATTCCGGCAATAATTCGATAGCACAATCACATTCCCTATGGGGAGGTAAAAAGTCAGATTTAGTCTCAGTAAACACATCAATGAAATCAGACAAAAATTCAGCTACTCCAGCTACTTTAGAAGAAATAGACAAAATAGAGAGGTCATAATGCCTATATTGACAGCCCCAACTAACAACACACAAAGATCTCCAATCTAGAACCAGATTATGGGTCTGCAACCAAGGGAATCCCAACACCAAATCATCATGTAAGTTATGCAATACTAAAAATTTGCATTCCTCCTGATGACCTGGTTCAACCCTCATAGTTACCTGAATCCTAAACTGGGGCTTATTCTGAGCAAGAGGAGTAGCATGAATCCCCTTTAAAGGAATAGAAGTTTGAAGAGGTGCCAAAGGAAAACCACACCTTTTAGCAAATTTAAAATACATCAAGTTCAAAATGGCCCCTGAATCAAGAAAAGCTATAGCAGAAAACGAGGATAGAGAACAAATTAAAGAAACTGACAACAGGAATTTAGTTATGGTACCCACCATACATTATATGAACGAGCAGATCTTCTCTCTCGCTTAGGGCATATAGCAATAGTATAAGAAGCATCCCCACAATAGAAGCAAAGCTTATTTCTCCTTCTAAAAATCTGTCACTCAACATTAGATAGAACCCTATCACACTGCATAGGTTCACAAAACTTTTCCTTCACCAATTCATCAGCTTGTAATGTTTTACGCTTGCGCAAACGTCTATCAATCTGGATGGCCAATGTCATAGACTCATTGAGACCAGTAGGAATAGGAAATCCTACCATTACATCCTTCACTGTATCCGCCAGACCCTTCCTAATGAGTGCCGCAAGACCATCATCATTCCAACTAGTGAGGACAGCCCACTTTTTACACTTCTGACAAAATAATTCAGCCAAATCCTGACCCTGGGACAAGGCCAACAAGGCCCTCTCAGCTTGATCAACAACATTAGGTCCATCATACAACAATCCCAAGGCCTGAAAAAAAGAATCCATATTATCAATAACAGTACTCCAGGAACCAAAGAAAAGGCCCAGTCCTGAGGGTCACCTTGCAAAATGAGATAACAATCTTGACCTGCTGCACGGAACTCCCTGAGGAATTAGGTCTTAATGCAAAAAATAATTTACAATTATTTTTCAAATTCAAAAATTTAGCTCTATACCCTGAGAACAGTTCAGGAATAGGGATTTTATGTTCTAATACAGGACTCTGAGTAAGATAAGCAGATATTCCCTGAACCTCAGCAGCAAGATGACTAACATGATCAGCTAACTGATCAATATCCATGATAACAGAAGATCTCCTACGTGGCCCAGAGAAAAAGAGGAAAAATAAACAGAATAAAAAAAAATTCTCTTCTTTTGAGTACCTATTTTTTGTGTGGCCAGTGATACTGTTATGGGCAGGAGACCACAAAAGATCTTAGAAAAATTCCATAAAAAATGGTAGAAGATAATACACCAGAGTAGATGGAAACTTAGCTGGCTGCAATCCACTGACTACACAAACAGAACTAGAAGTAGCGGTGGAGCGTTCCTAACAATCCTCGATGCCTCATCACCGTCGGAGAACTAACCAACCTCAAAGATGGAATGAGGAAGCCTGACTTGCCTCAGAGCAGCCCCAAAGGAAAGTCAAAGCCCCCAACATATAATGACAGTGATGTAAGAAAAAACAACACACAGATGGTAGATATAGAATTAAGCAAAGTGAGGCCCTGCTAGCTAGATGCAAAAGTATAGGATAATTACTGGTTGCAGCCAGTAAAAACCCTGAATAATATCAACATCTGATAATAAAAAATTTCCTTAACCCCTTCACGACCGCGGGCAGTAAAATTACGTCCTATTTTAACGTGACTTAACGACCAGGGACGTAATTTTACTGCCTAAACTTCATTTGATTGCCGTGGCCATAGCAACGGCTTTCAAATGATGTCCCCTGCTGTTTCTTACAGCAGGGGACCTTTGCTTGACCCCAGGGGGGGTGGCATCGCCACCCCCCATAGGCGATCGATGTGATTGGCTGTTCAAATCGGAACCGCCAATCACATTGATCACGCTGTTTTCGGCAAAAAAAAATGCCAAAAATAGTGTGATCTTGTAAAATCAAGCTAGGACCGGGGCTGCAGCAGCTCCGATCATTGGCTGGAAGCAAGTAGACACCGTGGCCCCCCCCTGCAGCACTGATTGGAGCGATCGTGCGATGACGCGCAATCGCTCCAATCAGTGTGCAGTGGGGCGGTCTGATCTGCCGGTGGCCGCCCTCCCCAGGCCTGTGCTGGTCTGGGGACCCTCCCCCAACATGTCTGCAGCGTGCAGCACTGGCTGGTACTAGTGGTACCACACCACCGCTACTGCTGCCGCTGCTGTCACGTCACGGAGCAGGAGCGGGAGCGGTGAGTATTGTGCTCACCTTGCAGCCCCTGCACGTGCCCCCCTGTGATCTGCCCCCCCCCCAACATCCCGATCTGCCCCCCCGACATCCCGATCTGCCCCCCTGACATACCGATCTGCCCCCCGACATCCCGATCTGCCCCCCGCCATCTCTATTCTGCAGCTCCTCTGGTATCCCTCCTCCCCTGCTCTCTGGCAGCCCCTGCGCGCTCTTGTGATTTGCTCCTGCGCGCTCCCGTAATGGCCCCTGCCCATGCCCCCCTGCGATCTGCCCCCCGCCATCCCAATCTGCCCCCCCGACATCCCAATCTGCCCCCCCACATCCCGATCTGTCCTCCGACATCCCGATCTGCCCCCCCAGACATCCCGATCTGCCCCCAGACATCCCGGTCTGCCCCCAGACATCCCGGTCTGCCCCCAGACATCCCGGTCTGCCCCCAGACATCCCAGTCTGCCCCCCGACATCCCAATCTGCCGGCCTCCCCCGTGATCTCTATTCTGCAGCTCCTCCGGTATCTCCCTCCTCTGCTCTCCCCCTCTGCTCTCCCCCTCCCCCTCTGCTGTCCCCCTCTGCTGTCCCCGTCCCCCTCTGCTGTCCCCTTCTCCCTCTGCTGTCCCCGTCCCCCTCTGCTGTCCCCCCGATGTCCTCTTACCTGTCTTCACCGGCCGATCACATCTGCCTCCATCGCTGGGTCCTTCTTCCTGGGTCTTCTGCTGAGCTGTCCAACTTCCTGCCTGCTGGCTGCTGCTGTAAAGCTCTTCCTCCTGCTAATCCTCTGGGTACTGTGAGTATAACTTTTTTTTTTTTCCTCTATCCCCTTTCTATTTTTACACCTCATGCGTCCGTGCGTCCCGCCGAGCGCTGATCAGGGATGCAGATAACGTATCTGCATCCGTGGTCAGTTTTCGGCGGGACTTTTTTTCCCGTATTCCCGACGCTTTTTGTATCGCATCTGTCCGTGCGTCCCGCCGAGCGCTGATCAGGAATGCACATAACGGATCGGCATCCCTGCTCAATTTTTGGCGTGACAAAAAGCATCGGGGATACGGAAAAAAAAGTCACGCCAAAAATTGAGCAGGGATGCCGATCCGTTATGTGCATCCCTGATCAGCGCTCGGCGGGACGCACGGACTGATGCAATACAAAAAGTGTCGGGGATACGGAAAAAAAAGTATCGCATCTGTCCGTGCGTCCCGCTGAGCGCGGATCAACATCCCTGCTCAATTTTTGGCGTGACTTTTTTTTTTTTTTCCGTATCCCCAGCGCTTTTTGTATCTCATCCAACCGTGGCTCCTGCATCGGCCGATCAGTGCACTGCGTCTGTGCGTTTGAAAAGTCAAATGGCGTTCCTTGTCTTCTGAGCCCCGCCATGCGCCCAAACAATTGATTTCCACCACATGTGAGGTATCTGCGTACTCGGGAAAAATTGCACAATACGTTTTATGGTGCATTTTTTCCTGATACCGTTGTAAAAAGAGAAAAAAAAAACTACCTTGTTGCTGCAAAAATTTAAAACATTTTTTTTAAAAAAAATAAATAATTTTCACGGTTCAACGTTATCAACTTTCAGTGGAGCCCCTGGGGGTACAAGGGGGTCAATAAACATCTAGATAAATTCCTTGAGGGGTCTAGTTCCAAAATGGGGTAATTTGTGGGGGAGCTCCACTGTTTAGGCACCATGGGGGGGGTCTAAAAACGTGACATGGCGTCCGCTAATGATTCCAATCAATTTTGCTGTCAAATGGTGCCCTTCTCTTCTGAGCCCCGCCATGCGCCCAACAATTACTTTCCACCACATGTGAGGTATCTGCGTACTCAGGAGAAAATGGACAATACGTTTTATGGTGCATTTTTTCCTGATACCCTTGTGAAAAAAAAGCTACCTAGTTGAAGCAACAGTTTTGTGGTAAAAAACTTTTTTTTTCTTTTCACGGCTCAACGTTATAAACTTCTGTGAAGCCCCCAGGTGTTCAAAGTGCTCACCAAACATCTAGAAAAATTATTTGAGGGCTCTAGTTTCCAAAATGGGGTCACTTGTGGGGGAGCTCCATTGTTTAGGCACCTCAGGGGGTCTTCAAACCCGACATGGCGTCCGCTAATTAGTGCAGCTAATTTTGCGTTCAAAAATTCAAATGGCGCTCCTTGCCTTCCGAGCACTGCCGTGTGTCCAAACATTTCATTTCCACCACATATGAGGTTTCTGCGTACTCAGGAGAAAATGGACAATACATTTTATGTTGCATTTTTTCCCGATACCCTTGTGAAAAAAAAAGCTACGTAGTTGAAGCAACAGTTTTGTGGTAAAATTTTTTTTTTTTCTTTTCACGGCTCAACGTTATAAACTTCTGTGAAGCCCCCAGGTGTTCAAAGTGCTCATCAAACATCTAGAAAAAATATTTGAGGGCTCTAGTTTCCAAAATGGGGTCACTTGTGGGGGAGCTCCATTGTTTAGGCACCTCAGGGGGTCTTCAAACCCGACATGGCGTCCGCTAATTAGTGCAGCTAATTTTGCGTTCAAAAATTCAAATGGCGCTCCTTGCCTTCCGAGCACTGCCGTGTGTCCAAACATTTTATTTCCACCACATATGAGGTATCTGCGTACTCAGGAGAAAATGGACAATACATTTTATGTTGCATTTTTTCCCGATACCCTTGTGAAAAAAAAGCTACCTAGTTGAAGCAACAGTTTTGTGGTAAAATTTTTTTTTTTTCTTTTCACGGCTCAACGTTATAAACTTCTGTGAAGCCCCCAGGTGTTCAAAGTGCTCATCAAACATCTAGAAAAAATATTTGAGGGCTCTAGTTTCCAAAATGGGGTCACTTGTGGGGGAGCTCCATTGTTTAGGCACCTCAGGGGGTCTTCAAACCCGACATGGCGTCCGCTAATTAGTGCAGCTAATTTTGCGTTCAAAAATTCAAATGGCGCTCCTTGCCTTCCGAGCACTGCCGTGTGTCCAAACATTTGATTTCCACCACATATGAGGTATCTGCGTACTCAGGAGAAAATGGACAATACATTTTATGTTGCATTTTTTCCCGATACCCTTGTGAAAAAAAAGCTACCTAGTTGAAGCAACAGTTTTGTGGTAAAAATTTTTTTTTTTCTTTTCACGGCTCAACGTTATAAACTTCTGTGAAGCCCCCAGGTGTTCAAAGTGCTCATCAAACATCTAGAAAAAATATTTGAGGGCTCTAGTTTCCAAAATGGGGTCACTTGTGGGGGAGCTCCATTGTTTAGGCACCTCAGGGGGTCTTCAAACCCGACATGGCGTCCGCTAATGAGTGCAGCTAATTTTGTGTTCAAAAATTCAAATGGCGCTCCTTGCCTTTCGACCTCTGCCGTGCACCCAAACAATTGATTTTTACCCCATATGGGGTATCAGCGTACTCAGGAGAAAATGCATAATAAATTGTAGGGTGCACTTTCTCTTTTCTCCCTTGTAAAAATGAAAATTTTATGGCTAAAGTAACATTTTTGTGTTAAAAAGTAAAATTTTCATTTTTTCCTTCCACATTGCTTTGGTTCCTGTGACGCACCTAAAGGGTTAATAAACTTCTTGGATGTGGTTTTGAGCAGTGTGAGGGGTGCAGTTTTTAGAATGGGGTCACTTTTTGGTATTTTCTGTCACCTCGGCCTCTCAAAGTCACTTCAAATGTGATGTGGTCCCTAAAAAAAATATTTTGTAAATTTTGTTGGAAAAATTAGAAATTGCTGATGAACCCCTTCTAACCCCTTCTAACCCCTTCTAACTTCCCAACGAAAAAAAAAAATTCTTTCGAAAATTGCGCTGGTGTAAAGTTGACAAGTGGGAAATGTTATTTAGTAACTATTTTGTGTGACATATCTCTCAGATTTATGGCCATAAATTTTCAAAGTTTGAAAATTGCGAAATTTTCGCACAATTTCCTAAATTTTCACAAATAAACGCAAAAAATATCGGCCTAAATTTACCACTGACATGAAGTACAATATGTCACGAAAAAACAATGTCAGAATCGCCAGGATCCGTTGAAGCGTTCCAGAGTTATAACCTGTCAAAGTGACACTGGTCAGAATTGCAAAAAATGGCCCGGTCATTAGGGTGTTTTAGTGGCCGGGGGTGAAGGGGTTAAAGATCACACCATCTTCCTCCCACTATATCAGGAACTCTTGTGCAAATACATTTGAGTAGAAAATGCAAATATAATAGAAAAGATCTTAACTACAAACACAACTACAAAAACTCATGAGATACAAAAATACAAGACCTTCTGATCAAACAGAGATTAAAAACTCCCTTTCTTGCTGATAATAAATAGTCCTCCAAAAATAGTGCAGGAACAGCACTTATTCACTTGCAAGAAACAAAAAGGGAATATTCTCAAACACAGATTTAGAAAAAGACATAGATTAAGCAGAAACACCCTTCAGTGCAAATTCAGCCTTTAACCAAGCCCAGACTAAGAGAACAAAATACTTATCAGGCATAGATGCAGACTCAGGATGATATAGAAACAAAACCGATGCAAAGGAACGAAAAACCTTTGTGGAAATCATTCCTGGAATATCCAAAAAGGCGCTGAAAAAAGGCAAAACAAAACCTACAAGGAAAGACAAAAGCCTAAAAGCTGGAGGACAAATTCAGGACATCTTAACGTGCAGCAGAAACAATTATCGCCAGCAAAGGTTAGACAGAGACTGCCTTCCTATATTCCACTAGGCTGGACTCCATAGGCTTCCTGAAACAGCAATAATCTCCAACACCTTTCTGAGCGACAGATGCAGAATCAGACTCACTACCAGTACTAGCCACCAGAGGGAGTCCAGAAACACTCCCGGAAACAGCACCATCTCTGATGATATTCTGAATAGCCGAGTTCAAAAATAGAGCCCGAGGCCTGAAGTGCGTCCCAGGTTGCATTACCAGGGACCAGGTAAAAGGGTCAGGATGGAAGTAGAAGAACCCGACGCGTTGCATCAGTCAAGCTGGCTTCATCAGGATAATGCCACAAGAGATCATTGAGGGGATATATATATATATACGTGCTCCAGAACATGTAATTGTCCAACCAGGAAGGAAACTAATTAAATCAGACCTCCTGATCAGATTTCATACCTATGTTAACAAGGTGATGATAAGCAGAGACTGTTGGAGCTTTTGATATGGAGCCGCCGCCAAGTGTAATCCCGGAAGTACCTGAGTGACCGATGTTTGTGTCAGTGGAACACAATATGCGTAACACCAGCCGGAACTAGTCTGGCAACCAATATCATGTGATAGATATGGAAAGCAATATGCGTTCCAGCGGCCGGAACAAGTATGGCAGCCAACAGTGCATAGATAGCATGGATCGCAAATTATGTTTCAAACCGGAACTGGAGTATTCTCTATATGTCTCCAGGATGTCCTGCATTAAATTGCACACCTAGGAAACATAGGAGACTAAACTTACGTTCTGTATTTCTCTGGGAACATGATCAGTATGACACATAATAGTGCTAAAAACAGATTCTATATTCAACTATATTCATAATTGTGATCAATCTACAATATACTTATAGATGTTCTACAGCTTCACATCAACCTTAAGCAAACAAATGCTAAAATGCCATTATGGTTATACATAGATACAGTAAAGACCTCCCTGCCTTACACATACTAATAGTGCCTTTTATACAAGGTGACCAAGAGTAAACAACCAGGATTGAAAGGGGGCTTTACACACTGAGACTTTCTAGCGATCCCACCAGCGATCCCAACCTGGCCAGGATCGCTACAAAGTCTCTGGTGAGCTGTCAAACAGGCAGACCTGGCCAACGACGCAACAGCGATCTGGACCTGCAGAATGACCTAGCTAGTCATTGGGGACGTTGTCAGGCCTAAAACACACATCCGCGAAAACCGTGAAAACCACCGTGAAAACTGTCGGCAGACAGAGGAGCGCGATGAGAATGAACTCGGGTGAACTTCACCCGACTTCATTGTCATGCCGCGGCTCTGTCTGTGTGCCGTGTACTGATTAGCGGTCACCTGTGAAGGATTCACCGGTGACCGCTAATCCCCCGAGTGACTGAAGTGTCCCCCCCTCTTTCATACTCACCGATCCCCGATCACCGGCGGTGCACGGCATTCACACTGCTGCAGCGGCTTTTTCTAATTTGAAAAAGCCGGCCGCTCATTAAACAATCTCGTATTCCCTTGCTTTCCCCACCCACCGGCGCCTATGATTGGTTGCAGTGAGACACGCCCCCACGCTGAGTGACAGGTGTCTCACTGCACCCAATCACAGCAGTTGGTGGGCGTGTCACTATGGAGTATATGTGGTTACTAGAGATGGGGAGACAGAAAGCGCAAATAGGGTCTTACCCGATATAACTTGAATGATAAGGAGGAAAAATACACTCACCTGATATGGTTGTGCCAGTCACAACTCCTTAGATCGCTTGTGAGTGTCAGCAAGGTTAAAAGCAGCGGCCCCGAAAAATAGAAGTATATGGAAAAGGGGGAAAAACGGGTTTAAACCGCGCTAAAAACCACAATGCAGGATTAATGAAGAAGTTTCTTTTTTATTTCAGCATTCCAACGCGTTTCGGAGACAAGGACCGTCTCCTTCCTCAGGGAAAAAAGAATCCAAAGGATTCTTTTTTCCCTGAGGAAGGAGACGGTCCTTGTCTCCGAAACGCGTTGGAATGCTGAAATAAAAAAGAAACTTCTTAATTATTCCTGCATTGTGGTTTTTAGCGTGGTTTAAACCCGTTTTTCCCCCTTTTCCATATACTATGGAGTATAGAAATAAATAAATAATTTAAAAAAACGGCGTGCGGTCCCCCCCCATTTTAATACCAGCCAGATAAAACTATACGGCTGAAGGCTGGTATTCTCAGGATGGGGAGCTCCACGTTATGGGGAGCCCCCCAGCCTAACAATATCAGTCAGCAGCCGCCCAGAATGGCCGCATACATTAGATGCGACTGTTCTGGGACAGTACCCGGCTCTTTCCGATTTACCCTGGTGCGTTGGCAAATCGGGGTAATAAGGAGTTATTGGCAGCCCATAGCTGCCAATAAGTCCTAGATTAATCATGTCAGGCGTCTCCAGGAGAAACCTTCCATGATTAATCTGTAAATTACAGTAAATAAACACACACATCCGAACAATCCCTTATTAGAAATAAAAAACACAAACACATTCCCTGGTTCACCACTTTAATCAGCCCCAAAAAGCCCTCAATGTCCGGTGGAATCCAGGATGGTCCAGCGTCGCTTCCAGCTCTGCTGCATGGAGGTGACAGGAGCAGCAGAATACACCGCCGCTCCTGTCACCTCCACGCAGCAAATGAAGAGAGCCGCGTGATCGGCTGAGCTGTCACTGAGGTTACCTGGATCCAGCGGTGGATGCAGCGGTGGCCGCGGGTAACCTCAGTGACAGCTCAGCTGATCGCGATACTAACCTCAGTTGCTGCGTGGAGCTGACCGGAGCGGCGGTGAGTAGCTCGATCAGCTAAGCTGTCACTGAGGTTACCTGCGGCCACCGCTGCATCCACCGCTGGATCCAGGTAACCTCAGTAACAGCTCAGCCGATCACGCGGCTCTCTTCATTTGCTGCGTGGAGGTGACAGGATTGGCTGTGTCTTCTGCAGCTCCGGTCACCTCCATGCAGCAGAGCTGGAAGCAACGCTGTAGCATCCTGGATTACGCCAGACATGGAGGGCTTTTTGAGGCTGATTAAAGTGGTGAACCAGGGAATGTGTTTGTGTTTTTTATTTCTAATAAAGGATTTTTCAGTTGTGTGTGTTTATTTACTGTAATTTACAAATTAATCATGGAAGGTATCTCGTGGAGATGCCTGACATGATTAATCTAGGACTTATTGGCAGCTATGAGGGGGTGTGGGAGGACCTAGCGTCACCTGTTACAGGTGCTCAGGGGGAAAAAAACAGAGAAAAAGGAGATATCCCCGGCACACTGTTATGTTTCCCAAATGAAGTCCAAGAAAAAGTCTTGATATATATTCCAATTTTTATTTTTCAGAAGAAGGGAATAATAGTACAATTTGCAGAGAGTCCGCCTAAAAACGTTTCGGCCTAACCTTGGCCTTCATCTGGTCGGACAGACTGACTAGAAGGATACATAAACATAGAAACATAGAAAATACATCAGTGGAGAATAAAAATCGATACCTGCACAAATTGTATACAATGACAATTATCGTTTGTAGTAAACGGAAGGGGGAGGGAGGAGAAGCAATAGTAAATTAAATGATAAATGGTGTGAGTCGGTGGGACAAGGGGGAAATACCCGAAGGTAAGTGCATAAGTGCCGAGGTGACATGGGAAAAATGGAAAAATGAGGCTCACCTAAATACGTGGGAGATCCCTGGGGCAGAATGCTGGTATGAGCGAGGATATCTAGATATGGGATTATCATAAGTGATTATGTCACAAGAAGGAAAGAGTAAGATGTCAGGAAAGATGTCAGAAAAACGTTATAGAAATAGTTAAATGAAGAAGAATGCAACGTACCTAGTTATAAGGATAGATGAGGATAGTCAGTAATAGAAATTTATCATAGTTATCATGATTCTGGGGATAACAAATGTGAATATAAATATATAATTATATGATATATCAGTGATAGAATATGTTGCTATTCAGTGAAATGGAACAAATAGGAAGGAGATCACTACCTGTATATGAGAAAGGGCTACCGCCTCTGCTTATGTGCACGTTTTCGTGTCCGTCAAGGTAAGGCAGGATAACAATCTAATCAATATTGTACATAATCAGTGTCATGTTATAAGTCTTCACATGAGAAAAGTATATTACAGTGTACAAAAATGAAAAAATGAAAAAATGTACCTGTATATGGATTGCAAAAAAGAGCAATATGGAACCAGGTCTGTATGTAGTATAGCTGAATCAAACTAGTGCATTTGGCACATTAGTCAGCACTATTACAAGGGAGAGAGGGGAAAAAGGGGGGTCGGGTGAGGGATTGTAATCAGATGTGAGTAGGTACTGTTATAATGATATGAGAGGGATGACATCTTACCTTAGCATGTAACTAAATACCTTTGCAGGAAAATGCAGAAAAATGAATCTAAAGTTGCCTATAGTCAGGGGCTGTAGACAAATAATAGTGTTTGTATTAGGTATAGAATGGATTTTTATGTAAGGCAGGCAGTCAGAATAACTGGTGACTGTCATGAAACGGTTACTGAATGCATACCTCAGTGTCCAGGATACAGGGATTGAACAATACAGTGGAAAGGTATAGCAGTTGCTAGGAATACCTTTGCCTCTATGCAGGCATACTGAGGAAGAGAGAGACAGAATATAATGTGGCATATGCCTAACAAGGACAATGGGGTATGTGGGAAAACAACTTACCATGGAAGAGGTGAACCGTGTGAGGGCCCCTGGCGTCTGGTGAGGTGCTCAGCTGTGCTGTGATCTGCGTTTAAATGTGCTGGGTGCACGGTTAGTGTGAGGGATTAATTCTGAAATAAAGAGGAAAGAAAATTAGAATCTAGGCAATGTACATAAATACAGGTAATAATAACATCACTAAGATCAATTGACTGGTATGAGGCTATACAATGCTACTGAAATATGACCATTACAGGTTTTGGAAGAAGGGAACATTAATAAATGTCATTACATACTTGAATTTACAAGCATCTTTCTTTCTTTCCTCTTTATTTCAGAATTAATCCCTCACACTAACCAGCACATCCTGTCAGCACCAGATTGTGGCCAATTTCTCCCTTTGGATCAATCGCTGAAATCGCGTCTTTCTCTGGCAACCCAGACACACTCCCTCCCTCCCTCCCTCACCTCAGCATGATTAGGCTGCTTTCACACTACGTTTTTTTAACAGCCGTCATGAACGTTTTTTAACGCAAAAGCGGATCCAGTGCAAATGCGTTTTCATTTCAATGCATTTGCAATGGACTCGCGTTAACATGCGTTCACCTGCGTTTGCGTGCGTTATAGTGAGGATCCAGCGACTTGCAGTTTTTTAACATTTTTCAAAAACATTACTTGTAGCGTTTTTGAGCTGCGTCCAAATACTGCAAATTGCTGGATCCTGACTAAACAGCATGCAAAGGCATGTGAACGCTGCATGCTGATAGACAGGATCCTGCTTGCTCTACTGAGCATGCGTGTCGCCCTGGGCAAGCCAGGGGACACAGGTCACACACCACCACACCCCACACTCCAGGTAGGCACATCACAGCTAACCTACAAATCCTTGTTGCCTTCCTCCAGGAGTCTGATGATGCACACCAGGGGGTGGGCCAGGCGGTTGGCTCCGCCCACCGAGGAGCTCACAACTCTGGAGGCAGGAAGTAACCAGGCAGATTATCCCAGGCAGGGCAAGAGTAAAGAGGAGAGTTCAGTTTAGGAGTTGAGAAAGTGAAAGTGAAAGTAGAGAAGTGGAAAAGGAGAAAAGCAAGTGAAGTGACAGAGGAGAAAGAAGCCTGAAGGGTCCAGCTTTGTGAGGGCCAGATCAGCAAGGTCAGCGACGGCGGTGACTGTCTGGAGGGGGACCGTTTGGAAGTTCCTGGAAGGACCCCGTTGGCTGTGTGCCCGGCGGTCTGGAGCAGTGTTCCGAAGGACAGTCAGCACCAGGGCAGGGGCCTCTCGGACCCCGGCAAGGCTAGGAGTCGCCAGATTTGCCAAATCCGTCAGTGACGGGGACGCAGATCCCCCAACAACCAAGTCCCGATTGAAGGCAACAGCCCAACCTGAAGCAGAGAGACACCGCCACCGCCACGGCACCAGTTTCTCAGGGCCAGCGCCTGCGGGCAAAGTGTAGAGCTCCTCCGGCCCAGATTGCAGCCGGGGAGCGGGTAACCGGAGGGAATCCACCGCTACCACAAGTCAAACAAAGGTGCAAGGAAGAGGGACATCACCGTCACCTACCGGGAGTGCAGGTGCAGCCGTCTGTGGGACCGTCCTACCAGCCGTTTGGTTTACCGTACAAACTGTGTCCGTGTGTCAGGCTGAGTGAGTACCACAGTGCCGCAAGGCACAGCGCTGCCCCCGCGTCCCTGCGCCCATCAGGCCCCGCACCCACTTCTCCATCACCGGGCCCCGGGATCACCACCCCTACCCACGGAGGGGCAACACAACACCTGGCTGCTCCGCATCACCATCCCCGGGAGCCCCGTACAGAGCAGCGGTGGTGAAATCACCACAACCGTGGGTGGCGTCACGAACTATAACAATCCCCACACCCAACAAACACCCCCTTTCACTCACGGGCGAGGAGTGTCGCTCGAGAAACCCCGGGATCCGGCCCACAGCTCGAGCCACCAGGAGCAGCTGCCGGACCCGAGCAGAAGGGGTGAGCGCGGTGTGCTGACACCCTCCTCCCCGCCCGCGACAACTTGGCGTCACGAACAGGATCTTACCGCTCTGCCGTCTGGTAGAGGTGCGCCTTGTTACCGCCGGAGGTATCCGGCAGAAAAATTTCAGAAGCCGCCATCTTTGGCGCGAAAAGTTCCCGCTCGAGCGTCTTCTCGAGCAGTAGAGGCGCGAAGGCCAAAACCCCGCCCCGAGAGAGGAAGGGCCGGAAAGAGCTAAGGGGGACGCGATGGCGGCTGGCGGCATGTAGTCGCAGCTATAGAAGCAGGGACGCCAGGACCCTGCGGCCATTTATTGGTTCCTGGAAGAGGCCGCTGCTAAAGGTGCTGAGTCCGACCAACAACACCGTGGTCCCTGCGCCCGGCATGGCGGCGTGGGTGGAAGTCCGGACCGCCCAGCTAAGCAGCCGTCTGCAGGTCCGCATGCAGCTCCTCCTAGAGGAGTGGGAGGCCGACATGGTGGAAGTGGTGGCTGCTATGTGGAGATGCGAGGTGGAGGAAGATTTGGAGGAACGGGTAAGAGACCCACGTCCCTGTATTCCCGAGGGATCGGCCGCTGCGGCTGAGGGGCCCGGCCTACACCCGTTCACCCTGCTGCCTCTCCCGCTACCCACGTTAGCTGCTGCTGCCCCGCCACTAGGCCCGCTACCACCACCACCGGTAGCGGTACCCTGCCAATCCGCCCCGGCGGACCGACCTGCAGCAGAAGCTCATGACCACCCTGAACCGCTTCTATGGAAGAAGCCAAAGGCTGAGCCCGTCAGCAAAGATGCACCGGAGGCACGACGGGGATGCAGCTGCCAGGAGGCAGAGGAGGCCATGTCACAGCGGGGTCCCTCATTACTGAAGGTGCCGGTCGTAGCCGACACGGAGGGACTCTGGCTGGGCCCGTCCCCCGCACACGCTGAACCGGAGCAAACAGAAAGTACTCCCGGCTGGGAGCGGCGGCAACAGCAGCTGCGCAGGGAGATCGATGCCCGAGAGGGGTGTAGAGCGGATGTGCATGCCCGCATGTATATGGAAGAAGATCGCCTGCAGCGAGCTACCATTGGGGTCCAGAGCGGTGCACCATGTGAAGGTGGCACTAGAGCCCCACGAGTGAGCATGGACTGTTAAGCCGCAAAAGGCAGCGGAGCACCGCTGCAGCAGTCCCCGTTGGGACCACCACTGAGTTCAAGTTTGTTTGAAAGTTTGCAAAAGAATGATAAGTAAAAGGAAAATGATCCCCGAGTTTTTACCTGATTATCTGCTTTGTGATTGCAACCGGCTGGAGCCGGCACCGTTGTCCCCGTGGGGACCGTTTAAAGTTTATTTGGCATGGGAACTATCCATGGACAAGCCCGTGAACTTGCAGGGCACCACAAACGTTAAGTGGCTTGTAAATATGTTGGGTACCGTTACCGTTTCCGCAATGCCGCCTCCGGAGAGGCAGGTTGGAGGGAGGGCCCTGAGCAGAGCAGGCCAGGGCCCAGCCACCAAAGGAACCGGTGGCCACCCTCTGGAGGGGAAGGACAGATCCCGCTCGGGTAACTTGTGCTGGACTGTGGGTCAAGGGGTGCTGCCTGGGTTTTAGGGGCAGCATCAGGGCCAGGTTGCTTGGGTGGGAGAGAGCGGAAACCGTGACCGTATACCGTTGCAACGTTTAAGTAAATGTGCCTCCCGTCTTGGGAAGAGTTATTAAAAATGTTATTTATGTTTTCTTAACCCTGTTACCCCTTTTACAGAAAAATAAAACTGGTGTAGGATGGCAGCCCGCGGACGGTCTGCATTTTGCTAAGGGGGAATGTGTCGCCCTGGGCAAGCCAGGGGACACAGGTCACACACCACCACACCCCACACTCCAGGTAGGCACATCACAGCTAACCTACAAATCCTTGTTGCCTTCCTCCAGGAGTCTGATGATGCACACCAGGGGGTGGGCCAGGCGGTTGGCTCCGCCCACCGAGGAGCTCACAACTCTGGAGGCAGGAAGTAACCAGGCAGATTATCCCAGGCAGGGCAAGAGTAAAGAGGAGAGTTCAATTTAGGAGTTGAGAAAGTGAAAGTGAAAGTAGAGAAGTGGAAAAGGAGAAAAGCAAGTGAAGTGACAGAGGAGAAAGAAGCCTGAAGGGTCCAGCTTTGTGAGGGCCAGATCAGCAAGGTCAGCGACGGCGGTGACTGTCTGGAGGGGGACCGTTTGGAAGTTCCTGGAAGGACCCCGTTGGCTGTGTGCCCGGCGGTCTGGAGCAGTGTTCCGAAGGACAGTCAGCACCAGGGCAGGGGCCTCTCGGACCCCGGCAAGGCTAAGAGTCGCCAGATTTGCCAAATCCGTCAGTGACGGGGACGCAGATCCCCCAACAACCAAGTCCCGATTGAAGGCAACAGCCCAACCTGAAGCAGAGAGACACCGCCACCGCCACGGCACCAGTTTCTCAGGGCCAGCACCTGCGGGCAAAGTGTAGAGCTCCTCCGGCCCAGATTGCAGCCGGGGAGCGGGTAACCGGAGGGAATCCACCGCTACCACAAGTCAAACAAAGGTGCAAGGAAGAGGGACATCACCGTCACCTACCGGGAGTGCAGGTGCAGCCGTCTGTGGGACCGTCCTACCAGCCGTTTGGTTTACCGTACAAACTGTGTCCGTGTGTCAGGCTGAGTGAGTACCACAGTGCCGCAAGGCACAGCACTGCCCCCGCGTCCCTGCGCCCATCAGGCCCCGCACCCACTTCTCCATCACCGGGCCCCGGGATCACCACCCCTACCCACGGAGGGGCAACACAACACCTGGCTGCTCCGCATCACCATCCCCGGGAGCCCCGTACAGAGCAGCGGTGGTGAAATCACCACAACCGTGGGTGGCGTCACGAACTATAACAATCCCCACACCCAACAAACACCCCCTTTCACTCACGGGCGAGGAGTGTCGCTCGAGAAACCCCGGGATCCGGCCCACAGCTCGAGCCACCAGGAGCAGCTGCCGGACCCGAGCAGAAGGGGTGAGCGCGGTGTGCTGACACCCTCCTCCCCGCCCGCGACACATGCACAGAAACCAGTCTCGGGTGATCAGTCCCTCTCTCTCCTCCCTCTCTCCACCTCCCTCCACCCTCTCATTCCTCCCTCTCTCTCTCTCTGTCTCTCCCCCTCCCTCTCCTCCCTCTCTCCCCCTCCCCCGCCTGAGAGCTGCGGACACTCGTAACCAAGGTAAATATCGGGTAACCGCTTCTCTTAGTTACCCGATGTTTACGTTGGTTACATGTACAGACGCTCGTAACCAAGATAAATATCGGGTATCCAAGCAAGTTGTTTACCGATGTTTACCTTGGTTACGAACCTCCGCAGTTGTAAGAAGCCGGCTCCCAGTCTGGCACGTTTAGTTCCCCTCACTCCCGATCACATGACTCCAATGCCCGCCCCTAAACATCCAGTGACAGGATCCTGCAAAATAACACATGCGTTAGCATGCGTTTTTTGCTGTAAAAGCAGGATCCGCTTTTACAGCAAAAAAATGTTCATGACGCATGTTAAAAAAACATAGTGTGAAAGCAGCCTTATCCACCGGATATGACGGCCGTGCACCCGGCACATTTAAACGCAGATCACAGCACAGCTGAGCACCTCACCAGACGCCAGGGGCCCTCACACGGTTCACCTCTTCCATGGTAAGTTGTTTTCCCACATAACCCATTGTCCTTGTTAGGCATATGCCACATTATATTCTGTCTCTCTATTCCTCAGTATGCCTGCATAGAGGCAAAGGTATTCCTAGCAACTGCTATACCTTTCCACTGTATTGTTCAATCCCTGTATCCTGGACACTGAGGTATGCATTCAGTAACCGTTTCATGACAGTCACCAGTTATTCTGACTGCCTGCCTTACATACAAATCCATTCTATACCTAATACAAACACTATTATTTGTCTACAGCCCCTGACTATAGGCAACTTTAGATTCACTTTTCTGCATTTTCCTGCAAAGGTATTTAGTTACATGCTAAGGTAAGATGTCATCCCTCTCATATCATGACGCATCTATAAGGGATAAGCAGGTTATCCTGTAAAACACACCCCCCGTACCATATCTACCTAAAAGAAGACGAGAACCACGACTTTATTGCAGGAATGGCCACAGTTTTATTTTACCGCATATATGTATACCAAACTTGTGGCCCAACATGCCACTCAATTGTTAAACTTAACCTTATACATATATACCCGTATAACCAGAAACACCGATAGATCCGTCCGAGAGGCAAACCATCATTCCTAACCCCCCGGCCGTAACCTCCAAACCGGCCCAGAGGACCACCTCGGCCGTGACCACCCGGCCCGAGGTGAGGGGTAACAACGTTCCATCGTTAATTACCCCTACCCAGAACCTGCGGGACCTCCGCCCACAAGTTCCCATCCACTCCGAAGCCACTCCCCTTGAGCGACTTCGTACCAACAAGCCGACTGTCGGTACTCCCAACCTCTCAGACGGACCTATCACCCCGCTGTGACAACAATAAATTAGCAACTCAACCTTGTATTCTCCTTTATTCCTCTTTTTTTTTTTTTTTTTTTTTGAAAAACCATCACCTTTTCACCTTTTTATTTTTTTTTTTGAACATATACATATAATTATATATCAGGGCGGGCGGGTGGGACACAAAGATCAATCGACGAAAGGGGAGGTAAACAGCACACCCCCCTCTCTTATACCTCTCCCAACACCCCACCCCTTCCTTGCTCCCCCCCAATCCCCTTACAGCTCCCTACTACCAATCCTGTACTCCCACACATCCCCCATCCCATGCAAACCTATTAACCCTTTCCTAACCTTGCACCCTCCCGATCGTCATGGGGTCCATTCACCCCTATGGGGCTCACTGCCCTTCTTGACGCATCTATAAGGGATAAGCAGGTTATCCTGTAAAACACACCCCCCGTACCATATCTACCTAAATGAAGACGAGAACCACGACTTTATTGCAGGAATGGCCACAGTTTTATTTTACCGCATATATGTATACCAAACTTGTGGCCCAACATGCCACTCAATTGTTAAACTTAACCTTATACATATATACCCGTATAACCAGAAACACCGATAGATCCGTCCGAGAGGCAAACCATCATTCCTAACCCCCCGGCCGTAACCTCCAAACCGGCCCAGAGGACCACCTCGGCCGTGACCACCCGGCCCGAGGTGAGGGGTAACAACGTTCCATCGTTAATTACCCCTACCCAGAACCTGCGGGACCTCCGCCCACAAGTTCCCATCCACTCCGAAGCCACTCCCCTTGAGCGACTTCGTACCAACAAGCCGACTGTCGGTACTCCCAACCTCTCAGACGGACCTATCACCCCGCCACAGGCCGGCCAAGTGACACCCTTACTTGGCCCGGGCCCCCCACACCCCCAGTGCTTGCTCTAGGCCATCCCTCAAACCCAACATCCATAAATCCAGACCCACATCAGTCAGGTGAACCCCATCTCTCCTTAGATACTGCTCCGTGGACTCCTCCAATTCTTTATGCCGCACCACCAACCCACCATTTCTCGCCACAAACCTGCCAATAGCCCGGTTCAGCTTGCTCCGAGCCCTATTAATACGGTCCACCGACCTCCCAAAACGCCACTGCGTCCGAGCTATAATGTCCGACCAAACGATAACTATGCTCGGGAACGCCCTCCACAAATGTAACAGGTCCAGCTTTATATCCCTTTTCAATTCCCTCGCCGACCTTACTCCCAAATCGTTCCCTCCCACATGCAAAATCAACACATCAGGGACACGATCCATACGGCTATAATAAGCCACCTCAGGGCGCACCCTACCCCAGGTCATGCCCCGAATTCCGAGCCACTTTACTCGAGCTTCCGACACCGACACTCCGAGCTGCCGACCGTCACGCCGCACATCCGCCCGTAACGCTCCCCAATACACATAGGAGTGCCCGAGGATCCACACAAGGCATGGACCTATAAAATACAAAGACCACGAATAAAAACAGCAACAGCACCAGAAATTGCCCACAAACCGGCATCTAACACCAACCTTGAATCCCCCACCCCTGACCATCACCTGACCAAGTGAGGCCTAATGTACAAACGGAACCTGGAAGACTCCCACCTCCCAATCCGCCGGATACAATCCTCACTCAAACCCCACCTGGCGGCCTCCGTTGCCGCCCCAATCCGGAAGGAGTGAGACCCGTACTCACGTGGCTCCTCCCCCACCCTTGCTAGAGCCATCTTCAGCACCGCATTGAATTGATACCGCGACAAAGCCAATCCGTCCGTATGCCTAAGAAAAACACCAGGGTAACCGCCGCGCACCTTTAAAAACTCTGACACATGTAACACTGGGCACAACTGGTGCCCCGGTAAAGCGTACAACACTACTAAGCGCCCCCGGCCCCTCTGATCCGTCTTAGAAAAACGAAGCCGACATTCCACTCTATCCTCCCCCAGCATCACATCACCCAACAGCAAACCACCCATCGCTTGCTTAGTCGGGCTGACCAATTCGCCAATACGAAAGGCCCCAAAAAACGCCAGTACAAAAGCTACCGAGAACAACACCCGCTCATAAGGAGACGAACACAACTCCCCTAAACACCCCACCAAACGCACCAACAATGGCAATGACACCGGCCGCCTACAGTCACGCGACTGAGCCCCTTTTCGAAAACCCTTCATCGCCTGTCGCACCAGAAAATCCTTAGTCGCGTCCCGAACCCCTTGCATCTGGAACAAAAAGGCCAACGCCGCCAACTTGCAACCAATCACCGAAACAGACCTGCCTTCCGAAAAATCCCCACTTATTAACATCAGTACCCCCAACACTCGACCCTGGTAACCCGACTCCATGAACTCCCTACTTTCCAACTCTGCCCATTCCTGCCACACCGCCTGATATCGGCACCAAGTAGCCTCAGACACCGATCTCCGAATTCCCTCAAAAGCTACACCGATGCCAGGTCCCACAGCCAGTTCGGGCAAGGTTCCCCCTCCGCGTCCGCTTCCGGCACCAGCTTCCTGAACCTGCAAAACTGAAACCGTGATAGCGCATCAGCCACCTCGTTGCGAATCCCAGGCACATGCCGAGCCACCACGCAAATGTTTAACTCCAAACAACGCAACACTAGATGCCTTAAATACTTCACAACCGGCGGGGATTTTGCCGACAGTGCGTTGATGGAATGCACCACCGCCATGTTGTCACAATGCATGCAAACCCTTCTTCCAGCAAAAACAGGGCCCCACAACTCCACCGCCACAATAATGGGAAACAATTCCAACAGCGCCAAATTCCTCACCAAACCTGCTTCCACCCACCGCCGCGGCCACTTTCCCACGCACCAGTGCGTTTGAAAAATTGCTCCAAAACCTGTCGCCCCAGCCGCATCCGTGTACAATTCCAGCTGGCTATTGGACACCGCCTCGTTCATCCAAAGGGTCCGACCGTTGTACCGGTCCAAGAACTCCTCCCACACCAACAAATCCCCTTTCATCATTTTTGTCACTCTGACAAAGTGATTTGGAGCTTTTACCCCTGCGGTTGCGCTCGCCAGTCTCCTATTAAATATCCGCCCCATCGGCATAATGCGACAAGCGAAATTCAATTTTCCGAGCACTGACTGCAACTCGGGCAAACGCACCTTCTTGGCCTGAGACAAAAACCGCACCGACGCCTTCAAATCCAACAGCTTTCCCTCCGGCAACCGGCATTCCATTGCCAGTGTATCAATTTCGATACCTAAGAAACATAATACCGTCACCGGCCCTTCTGTTTTGTCTTTTGCCAACGGAATACCCAGGCTCCGCGCGATCCGCTCTAACGTAAACAACAACAAGGAGCAAACCGAAGAGCCCGCCGGATCCACGCAAAAGAAGTCATCCAAATAGTGAATCACCGAATGGACTCCTGCCACCTCCTTGACTACCCATTCCACAAACGTACTGAATGCCTCAAAATAAGCACACGAAATGGAACAGCCCATCGGCAGGCAACGATCCACATAGTATTCACCATCCCACATACACCCTAAGAGATGAAAGCTCTCTGGATGCACCGGGAGTAAACGAAAAACTGCTTCCACATCCGCCTTTGCCATCAGGGCCCCCCGCCCCGCTACCCTTACCAGCTCCAAGGCCCTATCGAACGATACATAACATACCGCCGACAATTCCGGTGATATCCCATCATTCACCGACAATCCCGCCGGATAAGATAAATGATGAATGAGCCGAAATTTGTTCGGCTCCTTCTTAGGTACCACCCCAAGGGGGGAAATCCGTAAATTAGAGAATGGCGGGTCCTGGAATGGGCCCGCCATCCTCCCCAACTCCACCTCCTTCTGCAGCTTTTCCTTCACCACCGCCGGATGTTCTTTTGCGGACCGCAAGTTTCCCGGGCGAAACACCGGCGCCTCAGATTCAAACGGAATCCGAAAGCCCTCCTGTAAAACCACGTTCCAACAACTCCGCCGCCCGCACATCCGGGTATCTACTTAAATAGGGAAGCATCGCCTCTACCCTCACTGGCGTCCTCCCTTTTTCCAGACCCCTCCCCCGCCTTTCCTTTGCCTTTCTTGAAGCACCTGGCCAGAGGGTGGGACCCTCCACATCCGGAACACTCGTGTCTGAACCGACAAGAGGCCCCGAACTTACACTGTCCCTCGTTATACTGCCAACAAGCTCCCTTTTTCTGTCCAGCCGAGGACCCGCCACTCGCACCCGGGCTCCCGGCACCCCCTCGAAAGGGCTGAGCCGGCGCCGTCATTAACCGCATCCACAAGGAAATATCCTTGTGGCCCCACTGGACTCCCGGCCGCAGAGCCTTCCGCTGCCGGAACTGCTCATCATATCTCAACCACCCCAAACCGCCGTATACTCTATACGCTTCCCCTATCGCATCCATATATCCAAATAGGGCGGAACAATGCTCCGGCTCCTTTTCCCCGATCACACTGGCTAAGATAGCAAAGGCCTGCAACCAATTGGTAAACGTCCTCGGGATCAACCTATACCGCCGTTTTTCCTCATCCTCCTTCTCCTTTTTTGTATCACTAGGTTTCACCTTATCCAAATTAAACTTTTCCAAGGGAAGCAGGGAAAAAATTTCCACATACTCCCCCTTCCAAATCTTTTCCCTCACCTCCTTTTTCAAATGAACCCCTAACTGCCCTTCAAAGCACACATAAATTTCACTCCGTGCCCTATCATCCAAACGCACTACCTCATCCTCCTTTTCTTTTTCCTTTTCCGCCTCCTTACTCGCACCCACGGAAGCCGCCCCACCAGCCTCCTGTCCCGTATCTGCCGCCGAGGTCGTGTCCCCCGCCGCAACATCGCGCACCGGCGCTTCTGTCCGCACCACCTCCGTGGGGCCCACCCACGCCCCCACCGGAGCCCCAGGCCCAGTCCGACTACCCCGTTCCGCAGACAACCCCTGCAACACCCCCAAAAGCTGCCCCCAAATCTCTGGACCCGGTAAACCAGACTGCCCGACCGCACTCGCCCCCAGCGCAACGCGTCCCGCGACGGAACCCCCGCCCTCGCCCGCGCTACCCACAGCATGTAACATTTCTGTTGTCTGCTCACCAGGCTGCCGTTGAGCCGACGCCGGAACAGCCGTGCCACGATCTTCCAGCTGCCGCTCCGTCCGACCTGCCGCTGCTCCTTCTTCCTCGCTGGAGTCTGATGCGCTGCCGAAATCCTCAGGGGGGACCAGCGAGGGGACAGCCCGCACCTGGCGGCCGTCGACCCCCACGGTCACCGCACCCCGCTCGTCCGGGCGACTCCTGCTTGACCTCTTCCTTTTCTCCCGCCGTGGCGCCCTGCCGCCGTCTCTTCCCGCTGTAATCGTGATATCCTGCTGCGCCGCCCCTTCTCCTGTCGTCCTCAATGGGCTCCCTCCCTGCCGACTGCCGGAAGCTCCTCGCCGGGACCCACCCCCAGCACGCTCCTCGCCGGGGGGGACCGTGACTACCGATCTCCTCTGTGCCTGCGGGCCACCGTACCCCTCCTCCGATCTCCTGACCTCGCCGCTCACATCCGCTCCCGTCCCCCGTCCTGTTGCTCTCCCCTGCGGCCTGCAGGGAGTCTCCTCCGGCAATCCGGCACGCCGAGCGCCACCCCCAGCCGGCACATCACTGGGGGCTGCCGTCATCCATGCTCCGGTCTGGTGCTGCGCAGGCCGCGGACCGGAAGTGGGCCTCGCAGAGGCTCCGCCCACCCCCGACCCACGGGATCTCCGTCGCGGATTCCTCCCGGTGGCCGACTGCCGAAGCGCTGCGCAAAAAGAAGTGACATGTCACTTCTTTCCTGCGCTTTGCCGGCAGCTCCTGCTCTGTCTATGGGAGGAGCTGCAGGCAGAGCGCATGGAATCGGCGCTCACTACGGACATTTCTGCAGCGATCTAAAGCGCACATGTGCTCTTCAGATCGCTGCAGAAATTTCTGCAGGGCTTGTACGCAACGTGCGCACATAGCCTAACAGTACCTACTCACATCTGATTACAATCCCTCACCCGACCCCCCTTTTTCCCCTCTCTCCCTTGTAATAGTGCTGACTAATGTGCCAAATGCACTAGTTTGATTCAGCTATACTACATACAGACCTGGTTCCATATTGCTCTTTTTTGCAATCCATATACAGGTACATTTTTTCATTTTTTCATTTTTGTACACTGTAATATACTTTTCTCATGTGAAGACTTATAACATGACACTGATTATGTACAATATTGATTAGATTGTTATCCTGCCTTACCTTGACGGACACGAAAACGTGCACATAAGCAGAGGCGGTAGCCCTTTCTCATATACAGGTAGTGATCTCCTTCCTATTTGTTCCATTTCACTGAATAGCAGCATATTCTATCACTGATATATCATATAATTATATATTTATATTCACATTTGTTATCCCCAGAATCATGATAACTATGATAAATTTCTATTACTGACTATCCTCATCTACCCTTATAACTAGGTACGTTGCATTCTTGTTCATTTAACTATTTCTATAACGTTTTTCTGACATCTTTCCTGACATCTTACTCTTTCCTTCTTGTGACATAATCACTTATGATAATCCCATATCTAGATATCCTCGCTCATACCAGCATTCTGCCCCAGGGATCTCCCATGTATTTAGGTGAGCCTCATTTTTCTCATGTCACCTCGGCACTTATGCACTTACCTTCGGGTATTTCCCCCTTGTCCCACCGACTCACACCATTGATCATTTAATTTACTATTGCTTCTCCTCCCTCCCCCTTCCGTTTACTACAAACGATAATTGTCATTGTATACAATATGTGCAGGTATCGATTTTTATTCTCCACTGATGTATTTTCTATGTTTCTATGTTTATGTTTATGTATCCTTCTAGTCAGTCTGTCCGACCAGATGAAGGCCGAGGTTAGGCCGAAACGTTTTTAGGCGGACTCTCTGCAAATTGTACTATTATTCCCTTCTTCTGAAAAATAAAAATTGGAATATATATCAAGACTCTTTCTTGGACTTCATTTGGGAAACATAACAGTGTGCCGGGGATATCTCCTTTTTATTGGCAGCTATGGGCTGCCATTAAATCTTATTACCCCAATATGCCAACACACCAGGGCAAATCGGGAAGAGCCGGGTACTGTCCCAGAACAGTCGCATCTAATGTATGCGGCCATTCTGGGCGGCTGCTGACTGATAATGTTAGGCTGGGGGGCTCCCCATAACGTGGAGCTCCCCATCCTGAGAATACCAGCCTTCAGCCGTATGGCTTTATCTGGCTGGTATTAAAATGAAGGGAACCGCACGACGTTTTTTTTAATTATTTATTTATTTATTTCTATACTCCATAGTGACACGCCCACCGGCTGCTGTGATTGGGTGCAGTGAGACACTTGTCATTCAGCGTGGGGGCGTGTCTCACTGCAACCAATCATAGGCGCCGGTGGGCGGGGAAAGCAGGGAATACTAGATTGTTTAATGAGCGGCCGGCTTTTTCAAATTAGAAAAAGCCGCCGGAGCAGTGTGAATGCCGTGCAGCGCTGGTGATCGGGGATCTGAGAGTATTAGAGAGGGGGGGACACTTCAGTCACTTGGGGGATTAGAGGTCACCGGTGAATCCTTCACAGGTGACCGCTAATCAGTACACGGCACACAAACAGAGCCGCGGCATGACAATGAAGTCGGGTGAAGTTCACCCGAGTTCATTCTCATTCCGCTTCTCTGTCTTCCGACATGTAGTAACGACATTTTGCATCACACACGGACATTTCTCGGAAGATCAAATAACACGCACGTGTGCCTTTAAACATAAAAAAACATATGTGCATGTTTGCTCGTATCTCCGGTATGTACGGAAACGGACCAAACACGCACGTTTTAAACGGATGTGTGTTGCAGGCCTAAAGCAGCTTTTTGAAAGGGAAGTCACTAACGAAGTCGCTGTAAAGTCCCCTTTACACACTGAGACTTTGCTGTACAGCGGGAAACAAAGGACCAAAGAATGGTCCTGAATGATTTGTAGCGATCAGCAACTTCACAGCAGGGGCCAGGTCGCTGATGTGTTTCACACACTGCAATGTCGCTGGGGAGGTCGCTATAACGTCACAAAACCGGTGACGTTACAGCGATGCCGTTTGCGATGTTGCAGTGTGTAAAGCCACCTTAACACCATAGACACCATGTTGAAACACTTATACTAATACAATGCTATTGTATCTCAAAAGACCACTCTAGCATTGTATATCAGCTCTGATAATAATCAATTTTTACCGCTTGTAGAACCCTGCAAATAGAAGATGCTCGTTAATGCCCCTGGGATATATGCTATCTAATTTTAAAATCCATCTGGATTTACTGTGTAGTAAAAGAGCCAGTGTGGCATCCCCTCACCTAATGGACATCTGGATTTGTTCCAAACCAACTGCATACGTATCTCTAATCTTACGATTATGAATTTCATGATAGTGCCTAGCTACTGTCGAGATTTGCTTGCCCTGCTTTAGATGTTTGTCAGCCAGAGATATATATGACACGTGCTGTTGAAATCTCTTACGCAGTTCCTGTGTGGTTTGACCCAGATATATCAGTGGGCAGGGACAGATCAAGGCGTAAACAACATTTTTGGATAGATAGTTGATATAGTTACACAGCCTGAATATTTGCTGATTATTAGGGTGTACAAACTGATAAGTAGCTGTCATGAAAGAACATATTGAACAATTGCTGCAGGCAAAGGATCCATTTAAAGGGAAGGTGTCATGTTTTTTTATTTTTGTATTAATAATAGTGATTATGAAATCAAATATTTTTAAACAAAAATAAATTCACTGTTTAGTTTTTATTTAATTCTAATTTTACTGAAGCACTGGGGGCTGCCATCTTGGATTTGCTGTGAGTAATGACAGTTACTCACCTCCTTTATGGCAGCTGTATGTGCATTCACTCTGATAGTTGGACTCCGACTCTAGACTTAATACAGGTCAACTCCCTGATGTGACCTCGACTCGCCCCCTGGGCTGTCCAGGTCACAGCAGAGAGAGGATATCTGCGCCATCTTTGTGCAGCTCACAGCATAAGCTGTGTGCTGCACTTTCCCCCTGTCACCTGCTCGGCCTGTGTGAGTACCGGTGCCCCTCCACCCGCCGCCGCTGCTATCGTCTCCAATGACACCCCCTGCTCTCACCCCGTGCCTCCGCCGCTACCCTCTCCCCCATGCCGCAGCTACCCTCCCCCACTCTCCTTGCTGCAGCCGCTACGGGCGTGCATACAGAGCATTGCGTGTGGGCGTGCATGCATGCAGGGCATTCCATGCATGTGTGCATGCATGCAGAGCATTGCATGCTGACGTGCATGCATGCAGAGCATTGTGTGCATGCATGCAGAGCATTACATGCGGGCATTCATGCATGCAGAACATTGCGTGCAGGAGTGCATGCATGCATAGTATTGCACGCATGCATAGCATTCCATGCATGCGTGCATGCACAGCATTGCGTGCGTGCATGCAGAGCATTACATGTGAGCCTGGTTGCGTGCATGCAGAGCATTGCATGCAGGCATTCGTACATGCAGAGTATTGCGTGCAGGTGTGCAGAGCATTGCATGCGGGCGTGCAGTCATGCATGCATGCAGAGTATTGCATGCGGGTGTGCTTGTGTGCGGGCGTGCCAAGCATTGTGCGCGGGCGTGTGGCAAAGAATTCCATGCGTGCGTTCGGCAGAGCATTGCGGGAGTGCATGCAGAGCATTGCATGCGGGCGTGCAGAGCATGGCGTGCGGGCTTGTGGCAGAGCATTGCGAGCAGGCGTGTGGCAGAGCATTGTGGGTGTGCGTGTGGCAGACAATTGCATGCGGGTGTACACAGCATTGCGTGTGGGTGTGCAGAGCATAGCTTGCAGGCATGTGTTAGAGCATTGCATGTGGGCGTGTGGCAGAGCATTGCGTGCGTGCGTGTGGCAGAGCATTGTGTGCGGGCATGCAGAAAATTGCATGCAGGCGTGTGGCAGAGCATTGTGTGCGTGTGTGTGGCATAGCATTGCAGGCGTGTGCGTGGCAAAGCATTGTGTGCTTGCATGCGTGTGGCAGAGCATTGCGGGCGTGCGTGGCAGACAATTGCGTGTGGGTGTGCAGAGCATTGCGTGCGGGCATGCAGAGCATTGCGGGCGTGTGTTTGGCAGACCATTGTGTATGTGCGTCCGTGTGGTAGAGCATTGTGTGTGTCCGTGCGTGTGGCAAAGCATTCTGGGCGTATGTGCATGTGGAAAAGCATTGCAGGCGTGCGTGTGGCAGAGCATTAGGTGTGCGTGCGTGTGGCAGAGCATTGCGGGTAGGCGTGCATGCGGCAGAGCATTGCTGGATCAGGGCGTGCAGAGCGCTATGTGGGGAGCTGTCCTTGGTGACACTTTATTCCAGGGGTCTCAAACTCGGCTGGGTGTATGGGCCGCACAGAGGAAAAAAAATAATTTGGGGGGGGCACATTCTTTGCAGGACTAAGTGACATTTTTTTTTGTACCATATATATAGATAGTATAGTAACTGTCTCTCTGTCTCTCTCTCAGTCTCTGTCTGTGTGTCGCTGTCTGTCTCTTTCCTTGTCTGTCTGTTTCTATCTCTCTGTCTGTATTTGCATCAGTCTATCTGTCTCAATCTCTGAATCTGTCTATCTCTCTCTCTATCTCTTTGCCCGTCTGTCTTTTTGCCCGGCTGTCTGTTTCTAGGTCTGTCTCTTTCCCGGTCTGTCTCTTTCCTGGTCTGTCTCTTTCCCGGTCTGTCTCTTTCCAGGTCTGTCTCTTTCCAGGTCTGTCTCTTTCCAGGTCTGTCTCTTTCTAGGTTTGTCTTTTTCTAGGTCTGTCTCTTTGCCCGTCTGTCTCTTTCCCGGTCTGTCTCTTTCCCGGTCTGTCTCTTTCCCGGTCTGTCTCTTTCCCGGTCTGTCTCTTTCCAGGTCTGTCTCTTTCCAGGTCTGTCACTTTCCAGGTCTGTCTCTTTCTAGGTTTGTCTTTTTCTAGGTCTGTCTCTTTGCCCATCTGTCTCTTTCCAGGGCTGTCTCTTTCCAGGGCTGTCTCTTTCTAGGGCTGTCTCTTTCCCCGTCTGTCTCTTTCCCGCTCTGTCTCTTTCCCGCTCTGTCTCTCTCCCGCTCTGTCTCTTTCCAGGTCTGTCTCTTTCCAGGTCTGTCTCTTTCCAGGTCTGTCTTTTTCCAGGTCTGTCTCTTTGCCCGTCTGTCTCTTTGGTCATTTGTTTATTTGACCGTCTGTCTCTTTGGTCATTTGTCTCTTTGACCGTCTGTCTCTTTCCCGGACTGTCTCTTTCCCGGACTGTCTCTTTCCCGGACTGTCTCTTTCCCAGACTGTCTCTTTCCCAGACTGTCTCTTTCCCGGACTGTCTCTTTGCCCGTCTGTCTCTTTCCAGGGCTGTCTCTTTCTAGGTCTGACTCTTTCTAGGACTGTCTCTTTCCAGGGCTGTCTCTTTCCCGCTCTGTCTCTTTGCCCATCTGTCTCTTTGCCCGTCTGTCTCTTTCCCACTCTGTCTCTTTCCAGCTCTGTGTCTTTGCCCGTCTGTCTCTTTCGCGATCTGTCTCCTTGCCCGTCTGTCTCTTTGCCCGTCTGTCTCTTTGCCCGGCTCTCTCTTTTCCCGGCTCTCTCTTTGCCCGGCTGTCTCTTTCCCGCTCTATCTTTTTCTTGCTCTGTCTCTTAACCGTTCTGTCTTTCCTGCTCTGTCTCTTTGCCCGGCTGTCTCTTTGCCCGGCTGTCTCTTTGCCCGGCTATCTCTTTGCCCGGCTGTCTCTTTCCCCGTCTGTCTCTCTGTGTCTCTGTCTGTCTCTCTTTATCTGTCTCACCACCGACATCTTTTTACCTCACACAGCTTGTTATACTAAGAGTTTATTTTGTTCCTATAGCAACCAATGACAGTTGCTATTTATATCCTGCAGCTCCCAGCTACATTCAGTTTAATAGCTGCAGGATTTTGGTAGAGTAACTGGAAAGCACGGGGTTAAATTTTCCCGCCCAAACATAGTCTATGATGTTCCCTGAGTCACATGGAGTGTCTGTGCAAAATTTCGTGATTGTACATGCGACGGTGCGGATTCCTTTAGCGGACATACACACATACACACATACACTGAGCTATGAGTATATATATATATATATTATATATATACTGTGTATATATATATATATATATATATATATATATATATATATATATATGTAATTTTATTTTTTACACACCTTTGGATTTTGAACATTTTTCACTTATTATAACACAAATGTGCTCATTCTTTGTTTAAATACATAAAAAAAAGTTATTTGATGGTAAAAAAAAAAATGATGCCTTATTTGAGGTTTTTTTTTTTTTTTTTTACATTTTATCCCTTTCTTGTAACTAATAGTGTTACAATTAGCACTATATAGAAGTTTTGGCCAACATTTTTTAGTAATGTTCCTCATGTTGTTGTAATGTGTTACATTTGTAATGTGTAATTGTTGTCCTTATCCCCTTGTAGTATTGTGCCCCATCCTAGTCCCCATCCTACAGTAATGTACTGATCCTTGTCCCCATACTCTAGTAATGTTCCCCATCCTTGCCCCCATCTTGTTGTGATGTGTCTCATCCTTGTCCCCATCTTATAGCAATGTGCCCCATCCTTGTCCCCTTGTAGCAATGTCCCTATCCTGTAGTACTGTCCCCATCCTAGTGCCCATGCTATAGTAATGTCCCCAGGCTTGTCCCCATTCTATAGTAATGTGCCATTCCAATAGTATTGTGCCCATCCTTGTAATGTCCCCATCCTTTAGTAATGTCCCCAGCCTTGTCCCTATTCTACAGTAATGTGCCCATCCTGTAGTAATGGGTGTGGGGGGGCAGTGGCAGTGGCGGCGGTGGATCGGATGCAGTAACGTCGGTGGCTGAAAGGGAGCAGTGATGGTGGATCGGATGCAGTGACGGCGGCGGATCGGATGCAGTGACGGCGGCGGCTTAAAGGGGGCAGTGACGGCAGTGGATCGGATGCAGTGACGGCGGCTGAAAGGGGGCAATGACGGCGGCGGCGGATCGGATGCATGACGGCGGCGGCGGAAAGAGAACAGTGGCTATAACTTACCGATCGCTCTCCTCGGCTTCCACAGACGCCGGAGTGAAGCTGGGGGGAGCGGTCTCCGGCCCCAGATCCACAGTGATTGGAGAAATCGGTCACAAGGCCGGTCTCTCCAATCAGAGCTGGGGGCAGGTGAAACAGAGGTCACCCAGCTCCAGCCAATGATTAGTGCTACAGCTGCACTGATCATGGCTGGATTTCAATGTTTTTAGCCATTTTCAATTGCTGAAACATTATAGTGGCTGTGATTGGCTGAGCGGCGTTCGTCAGCCAATCACAGCCTCCATAGGTCTGAGGAGGAGACACCACCCCTCCTGAGGTTAGGCAGAGGTCCCCTCCTCCCCGAATGTAAGGTATTTGCAGCGATCGCAGCCACCGGGGCGATTTCGCCATGACGTACTGGGTACGTCATGGATCCTTAAGTATCAGGGAGCCATGACGTACCCAGTGCATCATAAATCGCTAAGGGATTAATGTGTTGTCCTTCACATACACAAAAAAACCAAAACACACCATTCTTCTCACCTGTCCCAAATTCCCTTGGCTGCCTCATCTCTGCTTCTTGCTGTCTGCAGGCCCATGCCCCGGTGACTATCGCGGCCGGTGCAGGGGCCGCAGCCCCTGTCAGCGATTTATGTTATGGACTTTGAGCGCAGCACCAGCAAAACATTCATCTGACAAAGCGCATACACTGGCTGCGGCCCCTGCACCGGCCGCAATAGTGAACAGTGGCACGGGGCTGCGGGCTGCACGGGCCGCGTGTTTGAGACCTCTGCTTTTAGACATTTGTGGTCAACAACAAAATGGCTCCGTACTGTGTCCCTAAACGTCATCTTCCCTTATCCTTTTGGAAACACCCAGATTGGGAGGGGGAGCTGTGACATCACACACAGGAAAGCAGATTCTGCCCACTCTTACTGCAGCTGTAATGTGATTTAGTTCTACAGTAGGATTTCTGTAGGATTTCAGCAGCTGCTCCCCCTAGTGTTTAAGAGTGTAAAATATCAAACTTTTTCTTTTTTTTTTTATATTTTGCTCAATTAAAAACAAATAATAATATTTAAACAAAACATTAAAACATTAATACTTTACATTTTTTCAGTTTTTGAAATGTTTTTATTGGACAACACCTTCCCTTAAAGGGACTACCTCCTTGTAAATGAACTGTTGGACATGTGAAATGACTACGGCTTAGACAGTTTTTAAAATTACGGGCTCTCTTGGCTGTGAGCCTTGGAGTAGGCGGGACAATGTCCTTCAATTTGGCCTCTGTCAGAAGAATATTCCAGTTTTTGCTCAAGATTTCATGAAGATCTTGCCATTGATTATTATAAGTCATCACCATGCGGATTGCATTGTCTGTTCTTCTCGTCTTAGGACACAGCAGGTTCACTGTTTCTACTGCAGCAGTCCGTTTGAGCGCCCGTCCAATGATCCGTTTAGGGTAGCCTTTTTTGCTGAATATGCTTGTCTACATTTCCGCCTGTAAATGAAAATCAGAATCATAACTACAGTTTTGTTTTGACTCAAATAAATTGGCCATATGGGATGCCTCTTTTGAGATGCTGCGGATGAAAACTTAAAAAGTGCAAAAGACTGTTGGTGGAAGTTGGCTTACGAAATAATGTTGATTTGATCTTATTATCCTCAATTGACAGTTGTACGTCAAGATATTCAAATGTGGTACCCATGAAAGAGGTCAGGACTATATTAAACATATTGGCATTGAGTTCCTCAATGAATTCCAGGCAAGTCTGTGCCGGTCCTGGCCATATCAAAAGGACATCGTCGATGTATCTAAACCAATGCACAACATATTGTTGAAACTTCTTCTGGGGATACACATTAAGTTCCTCCCACCACCCGAAAAATAGGTTGACATAAGACGGGGCACAACGGGCCCCTATCGCTGTACCTGACACTCGTTTGTAGTGTACCCGATAAAAAACAAAAAAAAGATGGTACAGTATAAAAGAGAACAAGTCAAGAAGAAAAAGATTATGTAACGGTGTCGATTCCGTGGAATCTTCCAAGAATAATTTGACTGCATTACATCCTAAATGTGTGGAATGCTGGTGTATAATGCTTCCACATCTAGAGGGATCAGAATGGTATTGGATGGAATAGTCAGATCTTCAAGGCTTTGTAAAAGGTGCATCGTATCATCACGTACATATGACTTGAGTTTGTGTACCTGTGGTTGCAAAAAGTAATCGATGTATTCGCAAACTCTTTCGTTCAGGCTACCAATTCCCGCCACTATCGGTCTTCCTGGAGGCACAGATAGTGACTTGTGTACCAAATAGAAAGTAGGGGTGATTGGTTTAAAGGTAGTCAAAAAGTTGCGCTCACCTTTATTAATGATACCACGGATGAAGTCGCAATGATGCGATCATGTTTCTTCTTGAAGGTACATGTAGGGTCTGATGGGAGGGCATCATAGATAGAAGAATTATTTAACTATCTTTTGGCCTCTGTGTGATAGAACTGAACGGGCCAAAGAACAATGTTATCTCCTTTGTCTGCTTCTCTTATGATGAAATCCTTATTATCACTCAGCTGTTGTAAGGCCTTCTTCTGTTCAATAGAGATATTTTCCATCTGAAGTCTCTTGAGGGTTTGATTATGAATATCATGTAAAATCACTCTGAAAAGGTCTGAACAGCAGGGGATAAGCTTACAGAAGGTGTAGCTTGGGATGGAAGACGTAATTGGAACTGTCTCCTACCTGTAGGATTTTCGTTTTCTCTTAGCAGATCCAAAAGATCTCTAAAGATTTGTTGGTCATTCTCAGGTAGCTGGTCCGCTAGATCAGGTTGATGATACAGGATTTTGAATATTAGATTTCTGTGGAAAAGATACACATCCTTGATAAAAACAAATTTATCAAGTTTCTGTGTTGGAGAAATGGTTAAACCTTTCTCAAGTACTGACCTTTCTATTGGTGACAATACATAGTTGTGAGGTTAATAATTTGGAGGTCATCAGCAGATGTAGTAGTCTGATCTATCAAACTCGATTGTGTCTGGCCCTGCCCCGAAATTGCAATGGTGTTGTGGAGAAAGTTCAGTTTCTGAGGGCTCTGACATTTCCTCCACTGGTGCCTACTACGTCTTGACCGCTGTCTTGGTCGCTGGCATCTGTAGATAAAAAATCACTACACATAGATATATTTTTCTCTTTATTATCACTTTTTTATGGATGGCTAGATTTGTTCCTCTTATTTCCAGAGTGGGACCATTTAAATGCACCACGGGTCTCGAAATCTTGCTTCTCCCTGTGATTTTTTTTTTTTTCCAGCAATGATGTTTTTTTCATAAGTCTTATTGTAGTTTTGAGTTTAGTTAAAAAGGGTTTCACCAGACTATCTTCATTGAAGGTATTGACCTCGTTGGTACACGCCTGAAAATCTTCTTTAGTTTGTTTCAAAATAACTGTGTCATGTTCTATTAACATTTTCATCATTATTTGAGAGCATTGTATAAGCCCTGTTTCCCATGTGTCCTTAAATTTCTCATCTGCTTTCCATGCTGGAAAAATCTGTATTCTCAATCCACGAGGGATAATAGATATACGTGAGTTTTCCTCCAGACTATTAAAGGGGTGGTTCACCCATATTTTTTATTGTCTAGATCGATATTATATTGAGAAACAATGTTTCTCTCAAATACCTTGTGTTGTCAATAGTGCCTGTGAGAGGCGCTATTGCAGACCGCTGCTCCCCGTCCAGTGACGTACCCGTCCAATGCTGCCTCGTCACATCCGTGCAGCCGGCTACATTCTGAGCCCATCTGCTCCCTGCTCCTCCTCCTTCCTCCCTCACAGCACGTCTCTTGCTTGCAACGTTCTGCGAGGAGGGAGGAGGGAGGGGGAGCAGGAGACGCACCGTGCTGTGCTAGGAGGGAGGAGGGAGGAGGAGCGGGGAGCAGATGGGCTGTGACAGCAGTGAAACACCGATCACAGCTCAGAGTCTGGAAGACTGTAGCCGGCTGCATGGATGTGACGTGTGCGGCACTTGACGGGTACGTCACTGGACGGGGAGCAGCGGTCTGCAATAGCGCCTCTCACAGGCACTATTGACAACACAAGATATTTGAGAGAAACATTGTTTCTCAATAAAATATCGATCTAGACAATAAAAAATATGGGTGAACCACCCCTTTAACATTTCACCACCCTAGTGTATTTTTTTATGTAAATTAGTCAATCTGGTGGCGATAGTTTGGAAGTCTCTGTTCTGTGTACTAACACCTTCAGTCTCAAGCAACCTAAAATATGGATGAGAATTTGTCCTTCCAACATGCCCCTATGGCTTCAAGGTCCAACGTCATTGTATCAATAAACAAATAGTCCATATATATATAAGTACTCATATATAATAATTAATTTAAATAGAAGGTGTGCCCTAAGCCATACACAAGTCAAAACCTGGCTAGAGCCAAATATCAAACAAAAGAGGCTAGGCACCACCTACTATCAAGACGCTTATACTAATACAATGCTTTTGTGACTACTCCAGCATTGTATATCAGCGCTGATAATAATCAATTGTTACCGCTTGTAGAACCCTGTAAAGAGAGTATCATCGTTAATGCCCCTGGGATATACGCTATCTAATTTGAAAATCCCTCTGGATTCACTGCGTAAAAGAGGCGGTGTGGCATCCTAATGAACATCTGGATTTGTTCCAAACCAACTGCATACATAAATAATAATTTATTCATTTATATAGCGCTATTGATTCCACGGCGCTTTACATACATTGGCAATACTGTCCCCATTGGGGCTCACAATCTAAGGTCCACACGGAGGAAACCCACGCAAACACGGGGAGAACATACAAACTCCTTGCAGATGTTGTCCTTGGTGGGATTTGAACCCAGGACCCCAGCGCTGCAAGACTGCAATGCTAACCACTGAGCCACCGTGCCGCCCCAGTGGTTCTGGGAGCCACAGTGGCGTTGTTCTCATCACTGAGGGCAATGCCATGCTTGAAAGCAGTGGGGAAATCTCTACCAGGTGCATTAATATGCAACACCATTTCCTCCTCCAGACCAGTAGTGGGAGCTCATAACCTGTGTTGAAGGGAGCCTCTCTGGACATACTGACCTAGAAGAGGAAGTGAGACCTCAGAACAGTAGTACACAGCAAAGAGAACGGTCGCTGTCTGAGAGCTGCTACCCAGTTCTCCAGGACCGAGCGCATAGAGCGGGACACCGGCGTTCCAGGCTACTGGGTGCTAATAGTCCAGTAGTAACGCCGGAGGGTAGAAGAGTTCCCCTCCTCTGGCCCACCCAAAATCTGAAGGCGAAGTGGCAAGAAAGAGCTAGGAGTCACTGCTACAGAGTGGGCTCCAGCACTGGGTCACACCACACGTCAGACGGAGGACATAAATACACATAGAAGGCCACAGCGACCTACACCTGCGCACAAAAGAAGGCTTACAAGTACCTGGCAGAGAAAACCAGGAGGTCACGTGGACACACCGAATAAAAGGGGGGGATGTAGATGTACGGGCTAGGCCGTATTAAGTTTGTGACGCCACCCACAGTGTGTGGTGAAGTGGGACACCACTGCTGCTGTTGTGGGGCACCCGGGGGAGATGCAGTGGCAGCTGCATGTTAACCCCTCCATGGGTAGGGATGGTTGCCCCGGGACCCAGTGTCTTTGTGAAGGAAAAGCGATGGCAAGGGCCAGTGCGCCCGGACGTGCAAGGGCATGTTTGGTTACTCACAGCAAATGAATCACACAAGTCTTTTGGTAAACCAAGGTGCTGTTGTCCGGCCGCTGTGTCTGGTTGCATTCAGGTCCCCCCACTCGGGCTGGTGGTTGCTGTCCTTTTTCCTTTGCACTTGTTTTGTGTATCGTGGACTGCCTGGTCTGGAACTCAGGAGTCCGCTCCCGGCTGGCTGTGGCCTAAGTAGCCGTGCCCCCAGACGCTGGCCAGTGGGATCTATGGGCCCTGGTGGTGGCCTTATCCCTATCGGTGGGCTGTTGTCTTCTTTAGGGTCTTAGGTGGGACAGGACCTATAATCCTGTCCTCAATCGGTTAATTAGCTAGGCTACTGGTTTTGTTCCTGGCTTCAGGGTCCGAGTACCCCCTCTGTGCTACGGTTTCCGGGTCAGTTGTCCGTGTTGGTACCGGCGGGCTACAACCCTGTCACGGTCTACCTCAGATCTGCTGAGCCGTCTTCCCGTTTTCTGCTTCCACCTAGCCAAAGACACCAGGGCTCCAACCCTGGCACCGTTCAACTTGAGCTTCTCCTCCTGCTGGGACTACACCTAGCCCCAGCTCCACTCCTCTCCACTTGAACTTTAGATTAGACTGTTTGCTTAATCCTTGTTTTGCCCGCCCCGGGCTGTCTAGACCCCTAGGTGTATATGAAGTGAAAGCTGCACACCAAATTCTGAAAACCCAGTCCCGCCCTTTAGCCATAATTATTCAACTTCCTATATAGCCAGTCCCTCGCTTCCCATACACAGCAGGTTTCAGTCACACATAGAGATAACATTTGGTTAGGTACCCATGCACACAAGCAGGTTTTAACTGCACATAGAGGTAACATTTGGTTAGGGACCTTAAAAATAAGAGATTACCGTGAAGTTGGTTATGGGGCAGTAATGAATTGATCAATACATTAGCTAAATATCTCTTTTTTTCAAATAATCCTCAGCAGTTATGCAATATCCCAAAAATTTTTTTTTTCCATTTTTCATATGACTAGTTGTATTTTTCATTCCTTATGTATCATAAAGCAGTTATGCTTGTTCATATTTCTCTGAATTTGGTGTGCAGCTTTCACTTCATATAGATTGTGTATTTTTTGGCTAGCACCCTGTTTACATTTACAATGGTGTTCCAGCAGTCATTTTGATTGTTAGACCCCTAGGTAGGCATTCCCAACCGCCTGGTCCCGCCCACTGGTGTGCCTATCTTTCCCTAAGGGGGAGTGACTAGGGTTTCAGGTCGGCTGTGTGTTACCTAGGTGAGGGAAGATCTTATGAGGGGGCCTATCTGTGACTGCCTGGTTTTGCCAGGGCATCACACAACCATCAGCATATCCCTGGGGCCTAGCTTCACCTGCGGAAAGCACAACCATCCTAGCTGCAGGGACATCTGCCCCAGTGGACAGCAACAGCGTCACGATCCTAATAGACTTTGCTTACCTCCAACTACCACCTCCATTCTCCCTACCACCCTCCAATCCTCCTTCCTGTATGCCTTGGGGCAACGGAACCGGGCAAGGCCACCCCGTGACAACGCAGAGGATCTGCACCCCGGCTTGGCAACGAGTAAGTTAAAACACATTCCCCGTGGGGCGCTACATTTGGCGTTACGAACAAGATATTCGTGCCCGCGACAAACGGTTACTGTGTGCCATTACGAACTGTGTGAAATTTACTTGTTTCAAGGACCACACAAAATATTATAACTGAGGTATAACACTTCTACACCACCAAAAACTACCTCTAAAACAATATTTTATTTAGTAAATTCTTAAAAAAAAGACACTTCCAGTCAGTGGCGTACATAGAAATCATGGGGCCCCATAGCAAAAGTCTGAATGGGGCTCCCCCATTAAAAAATACAATAAAATATTAACATAATATACGTTGCTGGGGGGGGAATACACAAGTTACTTGGGGGAATATACAAGTTACTAGGGGCCAGTGGGGGACATACAAGTTATTGGGGGCATATACACAAATTATGAATTATTCTTTATTTTAGCCAGGGTACACATCTACCAGTCCAGTAAGTAGAATATTACCGGGCACGGCTCTGTCTGCAGAGCAACAGTCTAGGCACTGCTGTGCACCTGTGCTCCTGTTTTATGACTGTGTGTGATGCCTGCCGCTCGCTGAGCACCGCAGGGCCTGACACTCGCTGAGCACCGCAGGGCCTGACACTCGCTGAGCACCGCAGGGCCTGACACTCGCTGAGCACCGCAGGGCCTGACGCTCGCTGAGCACCATACTGCCGGACGCTTGCTGAGCACTGCAGCACCTGCAAACAGTGGAATTAGTCTCAGCAGGATGTACGGAGTATACGGTGCATGCAGAATATCCAAGATACAAGGTGAATACGGGTAAAAACTATAACAAGAAAGTGTACAGTCAGTACATTATTAAATAAGGTGTTAACATAGCATAACATTAACATAAGATGCAGTTGTATTGAGAATCTAGGGCAAAGGTCACCTGCAGCTACCTCACACAGACAGAATCTTATCTATATAAGCAGAGCAAGGACGGCACTAAGGTGTAGAATTACAAAGTATAATGCATTGAATGCACAGTCTTCTATTTAAGATTCTTCTAACACAATAACACATGTGATTTCTCTCTGACTCACCGGATTACACAAGGCAGGGTGAATGTAGATATAGGAGAAACAAGGTAACAGGTTCTTTCCTAACAAATCCAAAGAGAAAATGGCTGCAGGCTTCTTCTTAGAGTGCACAGAGGGGGTGTTTCTTTACCAGGAATACACTTAGCTTAAAGAAAAACTCAACAATACTAAGGGTAACAATGACCTCTAGGGGTTGTAACAGAAATTGCAATGCATAGGATTATCAGGTTGCCATACATGGCAAAACACTCCCCGCTTGGCATCAATGGATGCCACTATTTGGTTCTTTCGGGAAAACAGTAATACGAGTTCGGTTACAGGCCTGAGGAACAGTTTGTTCTCACCAAGCTTGCACATTCTGACCTCTACCTTACGCACTTTCCCATCCTTGCTGGGAAAAGGTTTGGTGACTAGGCCGAGTGGTGACTTATTCCGATGTGCTTGACTGTCCTTCACAAGTACAACATCTCCGGGTTTGAAGTTTGGGTGGTCTTACTACCACTTCGTCCTGGTTTGCAGAGTGGAGAGGTACTGCCTTTTCCATCTGTCCCAAAAGAAATTGGCTACACTTTCCACTTGCCTCCATTGTCGTCTATAGAGGTCCTTGTCGTTAAATACTCCAGGTGGAGCATTTGGAACACGAGTCTTATGCGTGAGTAGCATAGCAGGAGTAAGGATGGTTGGGTCTCCAGAATCACCAGGAAGAGTTGTCAGCGATCTAGCGTTCATGATAGCTGAAACTTCGTCCAGGAACGTAGTCAAACTTTCGTGTGTAAGTCTAGTGTTCGCTTGAAAGAAGATAGAGTCTAGTATTTTGAGTGCTACCCCTACCATTCTTTCCATTGTTCCTCCCTTGAGTGAAGAATGTGGCGAATTGAAAGTCCAGGTGCACCCTTGCTCACCTTTGCTTCATCATGAATCTTCCTAGTGCGTCGGGTGGCCACACACCAAGGGCCAAACACATATAGCACGACATTGGTGAAGGGAGGTTCAGTACTAAGTCTGTCGGCTGGCAGATTGACCATCTTCTGATTTTGGAACATGCCACGAAGTTTGCGACACGTAACACAGTTGAAGATGAGTTTGCTCACATTTCTCTTCGCTCCGACTATCCATAGTCCAGCTGCTCGTAGATTCCCTTCAGTAAACAGATGACCTTGATGTTTCACCAAGACATCATGCTGCTGAATGAGCAGGGTGGTGACATGATGAAGTCCAGGGATTATTATCGGGTGTTTCTATGAAACTTCTACCTCTGCTTCTTGAAGGCAACCACCAATCCTCAGCAGTCCATCCTGATCAACGAACAGGTCGAGCTTCTTCAAGACGCTGTCTCTGGGAATGAGTTGTGCCTTGTTGAGGTTGTCTATTTCTCTGGTGTAGGTTTAATTTTGTATAACGTGGAGTATTGCGATCTTAGCTCTTTCCAGGTTAGAAGCAGTGAACGCATGCTTGCAGCGATGCCATACCCTACAAGGTCTCTGACTTGTATGTAGTGTTATCTTGTAGGACTGAGCTACATGAAGTAGAAAAGCAATGGCTCGATTGAGTGACTTCCAAGTCGAGAACCTGCTGAATCGATGAGATTTGAGGTGATGACTTAAGGTCACTGTATGTAGTAACGGACACCTGAGGATGAAGCTCTTCATCGTCATCTCTGTTTACTAGTTCAAATGTATCAGACTCTCTGATATCGGGCATCGAACGGTACAAGAAGGCAGGACCTGTGAACCATGTAGTGTCTTTCAGAGGACTTGATGCAACGGATCTAGTCGCATGGTCTGCAGGATTGTGGTAGGTAGACACGTAGTGCCTACTTCCGTAGTGCGACTTCCGCATGGATGTTCTACCATGAAGGCAAAGAAGTGTTCTTTTGCCTCAGGTGACCTCTGAAGCTTGTGCCTGAGGGAGATGAAGCGACTGTAGACCACTTCCCTGTTGTTGGGTAGACGTCGTCTCCGAGGTCAAAATGGTAGTGTTGTGACCCAACTGTTCGATTTGTCTTTGACTACTTCTCGATCCATGGTGTCCAAGAACATCCTGTCTTCTATGGACATCACTGTCTTGTTGTCTTCCTTTGTCCTGTGGAAGACTGTACAGCCTATGTGGTTTTGTTCGCCTTCACAAGCGTGGTCTTTGTTGGAAGGAACTGAGAAAGGGCAAGGCAGAGGTGTTCTGCACGGTAGCTCCTTTACCAACAGTCTATTCTGACATGGCTGGAAGAGAGACGGATGCCCATTTTCTAATGTGCTGGTGAGCATACTGTTGTTCTGTACATATGGAGCGTTTTGGAAGCCATTGATGTATTCTCTAGTCTTGTGTACTCGTAGTATATCTCTTCCCAAGAGAAAAAGCTATTGGGGCTTCTGGGTCCAACTCAGGTATCAGGTGAGCTATACGCTTCAGATGGGGGTGATGAGTTGCTGCCTCTGGTGAAGGTAACTCAGACCTGTTGTCGGGAATCTGATTGTACTCCAGTATGGTCAGTAAGGATAGACAAATCTGGCCATCTACAAACTCCACTTTGTATCTGGTCAGTTTCCTCCCCGCCGTCTCAACAGTACTTGGACACATCTTCAAGGAGTAGGGAGAAACGTGGCCTACAATGCTGGAGTTGTCGAAGAAGATGGACGTGCCTAGATACCTGTTGCTCTGGTCATCCAGGATTGCATATATCTTGATCGCTGTGTCCCTATGGCCTGCTGGTTAAACTCGGCGAGACGGATTTTTGAGCAGGATCTTCCTCCTATAGGTCCTTCGCAGATCTCAGTACATTGAGAGGTGACCTCAGGGGAGTCCACATCAGTTTCCTTCTGCTTGGCATTGCGCTCCTCTGTTTGGGATAACTCTTCCCCACTCTGGTCGTTGTTGGCCTGGGCGTTGACTGCCATGTTGGAAGCAGCGGGGTCTTCAGTTACTGTGATTTTGGCTACCGGATCCTCTGCCACCTGGTCGGCATCAGCCTGGGGATTGGCTGCCGGGATCGAAGCAGCGGGGTCGTCGGCTACCGGGATGTTGGAGGCCGGGTCCTCAGCCACTTGGTCATCGGCGACCGGTTCCAGGGTTGGATCACAGAGCTTCCGTTCAAGGGCTGGAGCAGGCACACAGGTTGGTGGTCCCTGGACGGCTTCGCTTTCGGCAGGGGCAACCAGGTCAGTTGTCACCCCTCCGCTTTGCTCTTCCTCCAGGTGTAGTGGCCTTGGTTTAGTGTAGGCCTGCATCACCGCCACCGAGCCCATCATGGAAGCCTCCCATTCCTTAATGGCATCCAGCTGCCGCTGCCTCATCTGCTGATCAGGTGCAGCACCTCCGCCTCCAGGTCCTCCGGTGTCCACATGAATAGAATAGAATTCTTTAACTACATAAACAGTAAAAAACTGAAAAGCGATAGTGTTGGCCCCCTTAAAAATAGTCTTGGTGAAATGGTGGAAGGGGATGAGGGTAAAGCCAACCTGCTGAATGACTTTTTTTCTACGGTTTTTATACAAGAAAATGCCATGGCAGATGACATGACCAGTGATACCATAAATTCACCCTTGAATATTACCTGCTTAACCCAGCAGGAAGTACGCCGCCGCCTCGAAATCACTAAGGTTGACAAATCTCCGGGCCCGGATGGCATACACCCCAGAGTACTACAGGAATTGAGTTCTGTGATAGATAGACCATTATTTTTAATCTTCTCAGATTCCTTAATAACAGGGTCGGTACCGCAGGACTGGCGCATAGCAAATGTGGTGCCAATATTCAAAAAGGGGACAAAAACTGAGCCGGGAAATTATAGGCCGGTAAGTTTAACCTCTACGGTTGGTAAAATCCTTGAGGGTTTCTTGAGAGATGCTATACTGGAGTATCTCAAGAAAAATAACCTTATGACAGAGTATCAACATGGGTTTATGAGGGATCGATCCTGTCAAACTAATTTGATCAGCTTCTATGAAGAGGTAAGTTCAAGTCTGGACCAGGGAAATGCAGTGGATGTTGTGTATATGGACTTTTCAAAAGCTTTTGATACGGTGCCACACAAAAGGTTGGTACATAAAATGAGAATAATGGGGATAGGGGAAAATATGTGTAACTGGGTTAAAAACTGGCTAAGTGATAGGAAACAAAGGGTGGTTATTAATGGTACGTACTCGGACTGGGTCTCAGTTCATAGTGGGGTACCACAGGGGTCAGTATTGGGCCCGCTTCTTTTCAACATATTTATAAATGACCTTGTTGGGGGCATGCGGAGTAGAATTTCAATATTTGCAGATGATACTAAACTCTGCAGGGTAATCAATACAGAGGAGGATAATTTTATATTACAGGGAGATTTATGTAAATTGGAGGATTGGGCTGAGAAGTGGCAATTGAAGTTTAATGTAGATAAATGTAAGGTCATGCACTTGGGTAGAGGAAATAACATTTATGATTATGTACTTAATTGTAGAACACTGGGTAAAACAGACACAGAAAAAGACTTGGGTGTATGGGTGGATGGTAAACTTCACTTTAGTGGACAGTGTCAGGCAGCTGCTGCCAGGGCTAATAAAATAATGGGATGTATTAAAAGAGGTATAAGTGTTCATGAAAAAAATATAGTTCTACCTCTGTACAAGTCACTAGTGCGACCGCACTTAGAATACTGTGTACAATTCTGGTCACCGATATATAAGAAGGACATAGCTGAACTGGAGAGGGTGCAGAGAAGAGCCACCAAGATTATTAGAGGAATGGGTGGGCTGCAATACCAAGACAGGTTATTAAACTTGGGGTTATTTAGTTTGGAAAAACGAAGGCTTAGGGGGGATATAATCACAATGTATAAATATATGAGGGGACAGTACAGAGACCTTTCCAAAGATCTTTTTACACCTAGGCCTGCGACTGGAACACGGGGGCATCCGCTACGTCTTGAGGAAAGAAGGTTTAATCATAATCACAGACGAGGATTCTTTACTGTACGAGCAGTGAGACTATGGAACTCTCTGCCGCATGATGTTGTAATGAGTGATTCACTACTAACATTTAAGCAGAGCCTGGACGCCTTTCTTGAAAAATTTAATATTACCAGTTATGTATATTAGATTTTATGACAGGGTATTGATCCAGGGAACTAGTCTGATTGCCGGATGTGGAGTCAGGAAGGAAATTTTTTCCCCATTGGAACTTGTTTGCCACATTGGGGTTTTTTTTGCCTTCCTCTGGATCAACATGTTAGGCTACGGGTTGAACTAGATGGACTTAGAGTCTCCCTTCAACCTTAAAAACTATGAAACTATGAAACTATGAAACTAGGTGCATCGGTTTGCCACCTTGGCGGCCTGGTTCTGCCATCCTGAAAACTGCTCAGCGCATGAAGTCAAGGTGCGACCACCTACTTGGAGCTCCAGGGTAGAATCCCTGTCTTGGTCATCTTTACTTTCATTTCTCCTCTCTGTTGGCATCCGGGGGCGGAGCTTAACTTTCATGCCACTCTAGTGTGCCAGCCCGCAAAGAATGGGAATTTTCCTGCCACTGGTGTTCTGTAATGGCGGCTAAGTCCAAAGTTCAAATAAACAGTTCTATTTCCATAAGGCGCACAGTATCCGGTTGTTGCAGGCACGATTATCCTGTTTGTGATGCCAAATGTATCGCCCCACAGAACAGGTGGGCCGGGGATGTAGATCCTCTGCGTTGTCACGGAGTGGCCTGGCCCGGTTCTATTACCCCGAGGCGTACAGGAAGGAGGATTGGTGGGTGGCAGGGAGGATAGAGGTGGTAGTTGGAGGTTAGGAAAGTCTTTTAAGGTGATTGTGATGAGTCGCCCACCAGAGTGCTGCAGCGGTTGCCCCCAGGACACTGCGGGGACTTCTCTTTAGGGACCCTTCCGGCAACAGGTATGTCAGGTTCACTTTTATAGGAGTCGTGATGCCACTCTCGGTTTGCGGTCAGGGTAGTGACCGCCACTGCAGTTTAATGAGCATCTGGGGCTGATGGTGTCTGCAGTCTGGTAGTATGGCCTCCCGAGAGTGAGGCTGGCCCCAGGAGCTCGAGTGTATGTGTGTGGCACAACAGGTCGCAGAAGAAGGTCTCAGTCCAAAGTGTCTTTCAACTTGTTTACTCACGTTCAGCTGGTTTTGTGAGGTAACCCGGGCGATACTGAGATAGACCAGAGAGAACCAGGTATCCTTCAGGCTGATATAGGGGAGACTGCTGGCTCGCCTTCCTAGCACTTCTTGTTTCGGACAGCCCCTGACTTAAAGTACCGTGGGACTCATTCAGGGAAGTCACATCTGCCTTTTCTCCCCTTTCAGGCCCATTTACTGGCAGCAGGGACCAAGGTGGCTAGCTTCAGGCTCAATCCTCCTTATCGGCCACCTCATTGCTGCTCATGCTCGGACTCTGTGTTGGTTGGTGTGGAACCTCTAGTTCCACCACCTGCAGGATTTAGCAGACCACTAAATGGATGTCTGGCTCTAGGGACCTGTTCCCCGTGCGTGCTTCATTACCAGGAGTCCCCATACTCAACTGCCTGTCCTTTCTCTTCTGCAGGAGTCTTTCAGGCTGACTGTGTGGCAATGTACTCCCCCGCCAACAGCCACTTCACTTGCAGGGTCTGACTAGTGTGTTCGCTCTCCAGCGTCTGCACTTCAGACTCGGCTACCTCCAGCTCCTGTTCCCTTGACTACCACTGCAAATCTCTACTTTTCAGCTTCTCCACTGCACCACTATCTGAGATGTGGAGGCCACGCCCTCTCCTGGGTCTGCCCAGAGGTCCCCTCTAAGGTGTGTGTGAGACCTGGTCACTATGTGTCTGTGCGTACACACCCTATTCAGATTTTAGGATTACCTGTTTGCACTCACCCAGCATGGGTGCAGTACTCTGTGGTGCCTGACCAGGTCAGGGGCGCCACAGTGACGCCACCTGTGGTATGCAGCTAGAGATGGGGGCCGCCGCTGCAAGGTCTCTCACCGGGGCAGATGTTAAGTGAAGCTGGGAGATAGTGTCACTCCCCACAGGTGGAGCGGGATTACCCCAGGAGGATGGCGGGGGGGTGGTAGTCCCTGTTGGCGCCGCAGCGCTGGGCGGTGGTGACGGTAAAGGAGAGGCAGAGACAGGGCTGAGGTTCCAGGTCTTTTTCTCACAAGTCTTTCAGGTGCTGCCCAAGAGTACCGTTCTCCGCCACGATGGGCTCCAGCTAATCCCGGATCCGTGAAAGGTTAAATCCTGTGTGTGTCAGCCTGTGAGCCCTTTCCTCCTTTAATGCGCTAAGTATCGGACCCCCGTGGTGTGAAGCACTTGAGGGTCCCCGTGTGAGTAAAGTGTATCCCATTCTGTATGCTGATAGCGTGGTACTGTTATGAGGCCGGTCCTCAACCCTGAATCCTATGTGCTTTTTGCTGCAGACTCGTGGGACAGGTCCGGTGACTGTTCTAGCCGTTCCCCGCGACCCTTGCAGAGTTGGTAGACAACGTGAAGTATGCTTGCCCTAGGATTCTGTATGCTGACCGCACCAGTCCTGTGGAAGCAGCTGCTCTGCTTCTCCCCAGTGACTGTGTTGAACGCCTTGGCCCACAGAGCCGCTCGCGGCATGTCTGCTCTGCTCTGTATCTGAAGCTGTTCTCTCCCCTCTGTGGTAGTTTTGTTGTGTGTTCTGAGCTGTTGCCCCCAGTCGCTGCCACCGGCTGGTTCACTGCTCTCCCCAGGTCAACCTGCTCTTCCCCCTGTGTGCTCCTGACTCGCCCTGGCGGGAGCTTCTCCCTGACCCTGAGTCCCCAGTCCAGTGAATCTGGAGAGCCCCTGGTGCGGTTGTGTCTTGTAAACCCACTGCTGTAGTGACCGCCTACTGTGATCCCACCCTGTCCCGGTCCCCATTGGGGAGGGTAACCCAGTGTTACTGTATGTTTGTGTAGGTGGAAACCGGTACCGACTTTCCTTGGACCCAGGATAAGTACTACACCCTAATGGGGGTGCAGTACCCTGTGGTGCCTTATGCCTCAGGGGCGCCACACATGCAGTTTCTCTTATTTTGATACACAGCCAAGATAATCACAGGGCTGGAGGCTGCAGCCTGTAGCCATGGGCTTTATCTGTGCTAGGTATTATGATATGGGGGACCCTATGCCAATTTTTTTAATTTATTTTTACTGTACAGGTAGAGTCACACTGGCGTATGACTCGCACGAGTACAGTGAGAAAATCTCGCATTGCACTCGGTCCCATGTAAGACAATGCTGGAGCTCATATTTCTGAGTTTTTCCTCAGCCCTAATTGGACTGAGGAAAAAAAATCAAAGCATGTTGCAATTGCCTGCGAGTCTCCTATCACTCACACTCATACAGTCTGTGGGTGCGAGACTGCACTCGGATGACATTCAAGTGCAGTGCGATATATGCACTGGCTGACAATGGACTAGATGGGGGGATTAATCCCCCCCTTCTCCTCCGCAGCTGTGCTCCGATCGCAGGATCGGGTTACAGTCACATGACACTTGGACCACGCTCGCAGCAGAGCCTGAGCCGAGGATCATTAGGATATCACATCCGATGCTCTCGCATCGGATGCCATACGCCAGTGTAGCCACTGTAACACAGTGTAACAGTGTAAGTATAGCACCTGTGAATGGAAGCAGTCAGATGACACGCAGACACACTGCCACTCAGTGTTGGGGCATGGCTAACTGCAACCAACTACAGGCACCAGTGGGCAGGAAAAGCAGTACATATTCCATTAAAGCTAATTAGCTTCTCTGGAAGTGAATGTGCAACCTGGAAGCAGCTTGCCGCCATGACAGAGACTCGTTGAGTATACTGTGTATGCTCCTATCTCCCCATCCCTTCTACCAACACTTTAATCTCCGGTTTCTGATCCCCATAGACTTTTATAAGGGGACTAGATTTTGGATCAGAACTGGATTTTTAAAAACAAAAAAACCCCAAAAAAACAGGGAGCTGCCGGCCCCAGTTTTCTGCGAGTGCGCTTCTCTCTATAACTGGAACTGGTTTAGAACCTGCTGCACTTTTTTCCCGTTCTCTTATATCCTATATATGTTGCTCTCTCCCCTGTCTAGAAGGCAGTTTTTCCTCTAATTTTAGGTAGTCATCTAAAAGGGGCAGATATACATTAATCAAATTGAATCTAAAGTCCGCTTTACACGCAACGACATCAGTAAAGAGATGTCGTTGGGGTCATGGAATTCGTGACACACATCCGGCCTCGTTAGCAACATCATTGCGTGTGACACGCACGAACGACCGTTAACGATCAAAATTACTTATCTTATGGTTGATCGTTGACGAGTCGTTCTATTCCCAATTATCGTTGCTGTTGCAGGACGCAGGTTGTTTGTCGTTCCTGCGGCAGCACACATCGATATGTGAGACACCGCAGGAACGAGGAACATCACCGTACCTGCGGCCGCCGGCAATGAGGAAGGAAGGAGGTGGGAAGGATGTTCCACCCGCTCATCTCCGCCCACTTCTATTGGACGGCCGCTTAGTGACTAGAGATGAGCCACCCCCCTGGCGTTCAAGTTCGGTTCGTCGAACGGAGGCCCTGTTAGACGAACCGTTCGATGAACCACTCGAACCCCATTGAAAACAATGGCAGGCAAACATAAACACATAAAAACACATAGAAAACACCTTCAAAGGTGTCCAAAAGGAAACAAACAACTCCCAAGACACCACAAACACATGGGAAAGTGACAAGGACATTTACTCATGCAAAAGCAAAAGAGCTGGATGAGTAAAAAGAGGAGGAGACACAGATATAGCCATGTCATGCCCTTCTAAAATCATGTAAAACACAGCAAGGGGACTCCAAGCAGAGTCTCCCTTTTTTCCAAAAATTGGGCCACACACACCACTTCAGTGTTCAGTGGCATCACTTGTGCCCCAGTTGCAAACTGGACAGGTTGATTTGCATCAAGTACATTCAAAAATACGCCAGCCTTAACTGTCCCCAGGATGACACCGGGGTAGGTAGCAAAGTTCTTGCTGAACCATGACTTGTTCATCTTGGCTCACTGTTAAAAACACAGCAAGGGGACTCCAAGCAGAGTCTCCATTTTTTCCAAAAATTGGGGCACACACACCACTTCAGTGGCATCAGTTGTCGCCCAGTTGCAAACTTGGCAGGTTGATTTACATGAAGCACATCCAAAAATACACCAGCCTTTACTCTCCCCAGGATGACACAGGGGTAGTAAAGTCCTTGCGGATCCATGAATTGTTCATCTTGATGAACGTTAGTCTGTCCACATTGTCACTGGACAGACGCGTGCGCTTATCTGTCAGCACACACCCAGCAGCACTGAAGACACGTTCCGAGACAACACTGGCTGCGGGACATGACAAGATCTCAAAGGCGTAAGTGGCAAGCTCAGGCCATTTTTCAAGATTTGAAACCCAAAATGAGCAAGGCTCCAGTTGCAAAGTCATGGCATCAATGTTCATTTGGAGATACTCCTGTATCATCCTCTCCAGCCGTTGACTATGTGTCAGACTTCTTGTCTCTTGTGGCCTTGCATTGGATGGTCTAAAAAAATTATGAAACGATTCCATAAAATTGCTGTTGCCAGCACCAGATACGGTGTTGCTAGTACGGTTTGACTGGTAATGACGAGACAGCCCCATGCTTGGCAAGTTACAACTGTTTGGTGAAAAAGCTGAGCTAAGATTGAGTAACAGCTTCTACTGATAATCCTGCATACGTGCGTACCTTTCTATGGCAGAAATTACTTCGCCAAATTTGGACTTGTACTGGGGATCTAATAGTGTGGCAACCCAGTAGTCATCATTACTTCTAATTCAGACAATCCGAGGGTCATGTTGTAGGTAGTGCAGCAAGAAGGTGCTCATGTGTCTTGCGCATCCATGTGGACTAAGTCCTTGCTGTGCTTGTGGGGGCGAGGTGATAACCGTGCTTCCTTCCTCTGACATCTCCCCCCAACCTCGTTCAACCGAAATTTGACCAAGGTCTCCATCATCTGCTGAGTCTTCCATGCCCATTGACAGTTCGTCTTTCATTTCTTCCTGGTCTCTTGCACCTTCCTCAACATTTTGACTGCTACCATGCGCCCTTGTTAATCCCTCTCCCCCACCGTCCCATGCCTGCTGCCTTGGTGATGCTGAACGTCTGGACCTTGTAGATGTTGGTATCCCTTGCGCATATGAATCCTCCTGTACTTCCTCCTCTTCCTCTTGTCCCACCCTCTGACTCATAATAGTGTTTAGAGTGTGCTCTAGCATGTAAATGACTGGAATTGTCATGCTGATAATGGCATTGTCAGTGCTAAACATATTCGTCGCCATGTGGAAACTGTGCAGAAGGGTGCATAGGTCCTTGATCTGAGACCACTCCAGCAGCGTGATCTGCCCCACCTCTGCATCTCGTTGGCCCAGGCTATACGTCATAACGTATTGCACCAGGGCTCTGCGGTACTGCCACAGTCACTGCAACATGTGGAGAGTCGAATTCCAAAGTGTCGGCACATTGCATTTCAGGAGATAAACCGGCAGGCCAAAAGACTTCTGGAGCGATGCAAGTCGGTCAGCTGCTGCGGTTGAACGGCGGAAGTGAGCAGAGAGTGACCGTGCCCTGTGCAGAATCCAGACACTTTTAGTATGGCACTAAGGTGTACTTTGCACGTTGTGACATCTCTACTGTGATATCATTGGAGTCACATCCGGCGCCGGTAACGACGTCGCAATGTGTAAAGCCTAGATGCGCTGATAAACGTTCGCAAAAGCGTCAAAAATCGGTGATCTGTGTAGTGTCGGTCATTTCCATAATATTGCTGCAGCGACAGGTACAATGTTGTTCCTCGTTCCTGCGGAAGCACACATCACTGTGTATGAAGCCACAGGAGCGAGGAACATCTCCTTACCTGCCTCCAGCAGCTATGCAGAAGGAAGGAGGTGGGCAGGATGTTTACGTCCCGCTCATCTCCAGCCCTCCGCTTCTATTGGCCGCCTGCCGTGTGATGTCGCTGTGACGCCGTACGACCCGCCCGCTTAGGAAGGAAGCGGGTCGCTGGCCAGAGCGACGTCGCAGGGCAGGTAAGTGCATGTGAAGCTGCCATAGCGATAATGTTCGCTGCGGCAGCTATCACAAGATATCGCATGTGCAACAGGGGGGCGGGTACTATCACGCTCAGCATCGCTATTATTGGCTAACGATGTCGCAGCGTGCAAAGTACCCCTAAGTGTCATCTCTGTTTGCTATAAAAATTGCATAGCAAAAATGGGCAGGTGTGTACAATGCAGAGGTGGTGTACCTTGCGTGGCACCAGAGGAACACTAAGCAAGTATCCCAGACACTATTAGTATGGCACTAAGTTTCAGCACTGTTTTCTATAAAAATTGCGTAGCAAAAATGGGAAGTTATGTACAATGCAGAGGTGGTGTACCTTGCGTGGCACCAGAGGAACACTAAGTTAGTATCCCAGACACTTTTAGTATGCCACTAAGTGTCAGCACTGTTTGCTATAAAAATTGAAAATGGGCAGGTGTGTACAATGCACAGGTGGTGTACCTTGCGTGGCACCAGAGGAACACTAAGCTAGTATCCCAGGCACTATTAGTATGCCACTAAGGGGTACTTTGCACGCTGCGACATCGCTAGCCGATGATAGCAATGCCGAGCGCATTAGTACCCGCCCCCGTCACAGCAGCGATATCTTGTGATAGCTGCCGTAGCGAACATTATTGCTACGGCAGCTTCACATGGACTTACCTGCCCTGCGATGTCGCTCTGGTCGGCGACCCGCCTCCTTCCTAAGGGGGTGGGTCAAGTGGCATCACAGCGACGTCACACGGCAGGCGGCCAATAGAAGCGGAGGGGCGGAGATGAGCGGGACGTAAACATCCCGCCCACCTCCGTCCATCTGCATAGCCGGCGTGAGCCGCGATGACGCAGGTAAGCTGATGTTCCTCGCTCCTGCGGCTTCTCACACAGTGATGTGTGCTGCCGCAGGAACAAGGAACAACATCATACCGTCGCTGCAGCGAAATTATGAAAATGTCGGACACTACACTGATGATACGATTACGACGCTTTTGTGCTTGTTAATCGTATCAAAAAGGATTTACACACTACGATATCAACAGCGACGCCGGATGTGCGTCATTTTCGATTTGACCCCACCGACATCACAGCTGCGATGTCGTAGCGTGAAAAGTACCCCTAAGTGTCAGCACTGTTTGCTATAAAAATTGCTTAGCAAAAATGGGCAGGTGTGTTCAATGCAGAGGTGGTGTACCTTGCATGGGACCAGAGGAACACTAAGTTAGTATCCCAGACACTTTTAGTATGCCACTAAGTGTCAGCACTGTTTGCCATAAAAATTGCGTAGCAAAAACTTGCAGGTGTGTAGAATGCAGAGGTGCTGTAGGTAGCAGGACAGCAAAAAAAGCCTCAGTGTCCATCCCTGCCAATGAAAAAATGCAGCAAGGAATTGCCTGAGCTGATGTAGCCAGACGCTGTTATCTAAAGCAAAGCCCAGCACAGTATTGGCACGGATCTGCCGAGCAACAATGCCTATGAACGGCTGTAATGTCGCCCTGAAAAGGGCTGAAATTACAAGTAGTCCCTAATCCCTAAAGCGCTGTGTAGATTGCACTGTCTGTCTATAGTCTACACAGCAGCAGCAGCAGGAGTGGGAGCAGTGACTGTCACCCACCCATAGCAGAGAGATAATGGCGGCGACGGGGAAAATGGACGGATCTTATAAGGCAAGGACATGTGACATGCACAGCCTATGACACATGCCCTTGCTTGTCTGGCAAAAATCCACTTTGCTGTGTGTGTGTCTGTGATTTGCTGACAGCCTGGCCCGCCCCACTGTACACGCGGTTATAAAAAAAAAAAAAAGAAATGTCGATCGGCATTCTTTCAGCACTCATCAGCAGCACTGATCTAAACCCCGTCCCCCCCGCACACTATACACTGCGGTTTGATAATATCATGATTCACAGTGACTCACACTATTACAGTGAGAAGCCAGCTAGTAACTAGCTATGTTTTTTGTTGATCGAACCGTTCTCGAACGTAACTCGAACTATTGAACTTTTACCAAATCGTTCGAGTTCGTCGAACAGCTTGAACACCCCCCAAAATCCCTCGAACATGAAATTGGCGAACCTCGAACATCGCTCATCTCTATTAGTGACGTCGCTGTGACGCCGCACAAACCACCCCCTTAGAAAGGAGGCGGTTTGCTGGCCACAGCGACGTCGCTAGGAAGGTAAGTATGTGTGACCATTCTTAGTGATGTTGTGCGCCACAGTCAATGATTTGCCAATGACGCACAACCGACGGGGGCGGGTGCTTTCACCAGCGACATCGCTAGTGTGTAAAGTGCCTTTAAGTCTGTTTCATGAGAAAAACCCAACTTTTTTGCGTCGAAAAAGTACAAATAATCTGAATGGTCCAGATAATTTGGAGCTATGCAAACGCAACCATCTGGTGTGTTGATCGTGTATGTGAGAGAAGGGCATGCAAGAGAATGAGTCTATAATAAAACACTGTCACTTCTGTTAATAGTAGGGGATTTTTTTCTCTATCTGCTATGAAGCAGCACACAGCACATGACTCATCACAAGTAGCAAGTAGTAGGACAGAATAAGTTATGTTAAATTAACAATTCTGTTGTGTGGATAACATTACTTTAATGAACAGATTTAATCTGAGTTGGGGGCAGTCTATTTAAAGCTAACAGAAAATGCAAATATTTGTGAGGATAAACAGAAAAGGCTTCCATAGTTCTCTTGAAATTCTTATTTGTAACTTTAAACCGTTAAAGCATTGCTAAGAGAGAACAGATGGACACATTTATGAAACAATCTGTTTTCATAATGCAGAAGTTAAAGCAGAAGAAATGTCAGCTTTAATGGTGGTCGAGCGTGCTCGTCACTGCTCGGTACTCGATCGAGCATCAGGGTGTTCGAGTATGTTCATTACTCGACTCGACTATCCCTGGTGCTTGAGCTCCATGCTTGAGTTTCCGCCCCGCATGTGTTGTGGCTGTTTTTCAGCCACTAAACACGCAAGGATTGACTACCAATCACAGTAATGATGGGGTTAACGTGAGTTGACGAGGCTCGGGATCCTGCTCGGACCCTACTTCGTCTGGACCAGGATTCAACTGGTCGCGTATATTTCCATTATCTTTGTAGAGTGTCTCTATTTGTCTTCCAGTTTTTGTTATTATTTTATATCATTGATATAGTCTTCATAAGGCTTGTATACTTTGCTCAGGATCTCATGGAGTGTGCCTTGTGGAATTGATTCATATTATTCTACTATCTAAACATGGGATTTGATCATTGGTAGCTAATGTGTTACATCGTAGGCAATTGTTTTTACTTTATTTTTATCATGTGTGCTTTTTTGTAATACAACTAAATTAATGGTTTATTATATGGTGGTATGCCGTGCATATGCCTCATGTCTTCTCTCCTTTTTTTCATCTCTATTTATCAGCCTCAATTCGAAATTGAGGCAATGTGCAGCTGCCAAAGACATCTAGTGGAGTAGTCTGTCTAGTAACAGAAGTTGTTCTCATTTCTCTTGAAGATGGGTAATGTGAGTAATTTTCCACTGGACCCAACAAAGAGGTTTGGGGACCTGAGGAAAAGGCTGAAATGGATGGGAAAGTGATAAAACTAAATGGGGAGAGCCTGGAGAATATGCCTGCATGCATTTCTGACTCGCATATCATTTCTGGGATCCACGTAAGCCACACAGAAGCACTTCCATGTGGCTTCTGTCTATCGGTGCCCCTGCAGTCTGTCACACTGCCCTGGCCAACCCCGCAGTGTGACATACAGCATTCAGCAGTGTGCGAGCAGCTGCGGAGATAATGAGCACCAACATCAGGAGGTAGCTCAGATCATTACCTGCTGCGACGATCTCCGCTGAACTCGTGATGTTAGCGCTTGTCACTGACTTCCATGATGCCGCGTTCTCGCATAAAGTCTCGCGGCTGACTAGCGGTGACATCACAGGCTCACACGATACTTTGTGTGAGAACACGACAGTCATGGAACTCAGTGACAAGTGCTGATGACACGTGTTCAGCAGAGTTCATTACTGCAGGTAATGAACTTTGTAAACCTCATGACATCAGCGCTCATCATGCCCTGCGGTGACCTGGCCTGACCTAATGACGTTAGCTCAGGTCACTGCACTGCTCTCCCTGCCAATGGGGAACATTCTGTTCTTCATTGACTGGGACAGTGAGTATGGATCATCGTCGGACCCCTTTATTGGATTATGCTGGACCCAGATTTGTTTTTTCTTTTCAATAAATTGGTGAAAGAGGAAATGTGTTGGGGAGTGTTTTATTAAAATAATATTTTTGTTCTCTATTTTTTTAATTACTTACTGGGTTAATGATGTCTGGTATCTAATAGATGCCGTGTCATCAATAACCTCTGGGTTTGATGCCAGGTGACATTAAATAGCTGGTATCAACCCCATATATTACACCGTTTGCCGCCGCACAAGGGCAATGGAATGAGCCGGGGCGAAGTGCCAGGATTGGCACATCTAATAGGTGCTCCACTTTTGGGATGACTGCGGCCTGCTATTTTTAGGCTGGAAGGGTCCAATAACCAAGGACCTCCCTAGTATGAGAATGCCAGACCACAGCTGTCTGCTTTACCCTGACTGGTGATACAATTTGAGGAGGACGCCACATTTTTTGTTTTACATTTTGTATTTCATTTAAAACAACAGAGTGGGTGCCCTCTGTTTTGGATTACCAGTCAAGGTAGAAATGCCAGCCACGGTCTTCAAGCTGCCGCTATTTGCTTCACCTTAACTGGCTACAAAAATATAGGGGGGCCCCACATAATTCTTAAAGGGAAAATAATACATTTGTAGCTAAAAACAAGGCTAAACACCCTTTAGTGCCACATGAAAGGCACTAAAGGGTGAAAGATTACATAATGAAGGGGAGTGTGACATTATATATGTCTTTCTTATCGATCTATCCATCCAGTCATCTATCCAGAGATCTATCTTTTTAGCTTTTGACAGTACATAACCCTCCTTCCATTTTTTCTGCAGTCTGCAAAAAAACCCGGAAGGCATACAGATGTAAAACGGACCGTATATGGAACGTATGCGGTTGTCACACGTTTGCATATGAGGGAAAACAGGACCGTTTTTTATGGACTGCAAAAATGGAACGGTCATGTGAATGTACTCTAAGGATGTCACAGTATTATGTCACTTATACAGATGCACAAGAACACCTACCAAACCTAACCTAAATTGCATTTTACAGGCCAAAAAGGTTAAGAAACAGTTTTTCCTGCATAATCACTTGTATATATAAATAAATAAACTGGAGAAAAAAAAATATCCCTTTTAGCGTTTGTTCACACATAGTGTTTTGGCTTTTTTTACTTTTACAATTAGGAGGGCCCTGACTTATGGGAGGGCCCTTACCCTCCTTACCCTCATTCACGTTTTGTGCCATCCCTATTTACTCATAGACTTTAAGCTTACGAGCAGGGCCCTCACTCCACTTGGTATCTGAATGTTGTTATTTTGTAATGTCTCATATTGTCTTTACATGTAATTGTAAAGCGCTGTAAATGTTGGCACTAAAAAAATAAAAATTATTATTATTATACATTTTGTTCATCCCTTTGTCATACATAATTTCTAGTTAGCTATTCTCCAGCACTTTACAAGGCCAGTTAGAACGTGCCCGTTGGTATGTTGATCTTTGACCTGAGGAGCCTCAAGTGGTCCAGTAACATATGTTTGGGAGGGACTGTTCTTTATTATACATTTGGGTGGTCCCTCCCTCATTGAGACTCCATACATATTCCATAGCAGTTTACAATGTGCCCATTGTAGTGATGGGCCTTACCCTCCTCCTCCATTTCATTCTGTGGCCCTAAATTAAAATTTTCAGAGGGCTTGCAATAGTCAGGAAACCTGAGTTTGGTGAGGGCCCTGAGGTGGCCCAGAAACATACGTTTGGAAGGGCCCTCCTCTATAAATTTTGGTGGGCTCTCTTCTGTACATTTGAGTGTGCCCTCATTTATTCATATCGTAAGCCTCTCACTTGCTCATTTAACTTATTTAAGGGCAGAGACTACAGAGAAGAAGGACAAGCGGCATGGAGTACAAGAAGGGAACAGTGACTGTAGCCTGCGAGCCTCAGGTTGAGCTGAACTCTGCCGACAGAAAGAATAAAGCTGCACTAGTCAACTGGATGACGAGCTCAAATATATCACTTGTGCGAGTGAATGGAAAAATGATATATGGCACCCCCCCTCCAGGATGGGTTGGAGAAGCGCCTCCAAATGGCTCAGAGGTATTTATTGGCAATATTCACCAGATTATTTAGGAAGAGAAGACTTGTTGATTGATACTCTAGTACTTGATCCAGTGCAGAATGTGCATGGATTTCTAAAAATTGCTCCTGGGGGCTGTGTCATAGATGCAGGAAGACACCATGACAAAGGCCTCCCATGACAAACATTATCTACACTGGACTAGTATAGTAGTTGTGGCCCTCAATTCAAGTTTTCAGTGGGCCATCAGTTGTTCATCAACAGTCATTGTAAATTGCTATTGAATATGTATCCCCTACTGATATGACACAATGGGAAAAAAACTTTATAATTTTTGCTGGGATTTATATCAAGGATAACTTTCCTTTCACCCTATATGGACAGTAATATCCTTATTATTTGGATTTGTATTAGGAGCATATAAATTTATTAGCGTAAAAAGAGTATTATTGATTTTGCAAACTAAAATTATAAACTTACCATTAATATCAGTGACCTCCTGTAACGTCCTGGAGGTGGATCCATGGGACCGTGCACCGGACTCCCCCAGAGAGGCAACCAGGAGCGAACACCTATACAGGGACTGTCCAGTCACCCCCCCAGAGGACCTAGATGCACAGTAGCTGGGACACAAGAGAGTTGTTGTGTCTGTATGGGATATGGCTATTAGTTCAATGGGGGCCGTGTGCAGGACTGATGACTGGAACCGGGTACAGGTGCTGAGAGGTAACAACAGACGGGGTCCGAGTCCAGCAAAACGTGCAGGCTGATGTGGCCATATGGAATCCAGGACCGGTGATGAGTACAGGCTGATGGAAGATGGTGGGATCCACAGCTGGTGGTCACCGGAGCAACTCCTGGGAAACCGACAAGCTGGACACATTCAGGTTGGCAGACGGACACTGTGGGAAGAGACAGGGTTAACCTGGGTACGAAGCACAGAGGGACCTGAACACCTAGCTACAACAACATGTTGAACAGGCACCGCCCACAAGAAAAGGAAGTTCTTATATACCCTGTAATCAGCCATATCCTGTTTTAGTGACGCTGGCCCTTTAAGAAGAGGTGAGTGAGTGCGCCCGCACCCTAGTGCGCATGCGCGAGGCCCGAGTGCCGGAGACCAGTGCAGGATGTGCTGGGGGAAGTGGAGGAGATGCAGGTGAGGCAGAAACTGAGTCCCGGACCGCAGCGGGATGCCGGGACCGGTGGACGGGGAGCATGGAGGATGCACAAGAGGGAGAGCGGGTGGAGCAGCCACGGACAGGAGACCCGGGGACCGGACCGGTGAGTGACAGGTGGCGCCGGAATCCTGGGAGCGTGACACCACCAGTTCAAAGATTTTAATCAAAATTTTTAATCAAAATCATCCCCCCATTTTTTTTCTTCTCGCAAGACACTTTAAAGATATGTGGGAAATTCCTATTTGAAAATTTAGGAGGATTAACAGGAGAAAATTTTGTCTCCTGTAACCCAATTATTTCAGCATTGGTCTCTTTAATATATTTCAATACCATGAATCTCCTTTGTGGGCTGTTTAGCCCATGTACATTGTATGAGACAAAATTAGTACCCATTGTAAGAATAGGGAATATTGCTGGAAAATGAAAACATTTTATAAAACACTTCAAATATTGTTAACCTCCCATTACACAATAGACAAAATCTCACCATTACTAAATTTGCAGGGTAACCTAAAAGAGAGGATGTGATTAAAAAAGAAAAGATAAACAAGGCAAACATTAAAATAAAAACTAATAAAATATTCTGCGCATCTACAAAAAATCCTTCAGGCTTTTTGGAGTATCCTAAAAGTTTGGACAGATGAATCATCTCCAAAAAGAGGGGAAAAGTCCATTGCCTCCTTCACCGATTTATATATAATAATAATATTTAATAATATTTATTCATTTATATAGCGCTGTTAATTCCACAGCACTTTACATACAATGGCAACACTGTCCCCATTGGGGCTCACAATCTAGAGTCCCTATCTGTAAGTTTTTGGAGTGTGGGAGGAAACCGGAGTACCAGGAGGAAACCCACGCAAACACTCCTTGCAGTTGGTGTCCTTAGTGGGATATATATGAGGTAAAAGGGCCACCAGGAATCAGCGGATTAAGCATGGGAAATGGGTTTATGTCCGAATACTTATCAAGTAGCATGAATGTTCAAAATCTTCAGAGTGTTCAGGCCTTCCTCTTTATTCAAAATCGGGATGATTTTCCCATTGTGGGTACCAACAGTTTAGTGGGAAATCCCCATCTATATGGTATTCCTTTCTGACGAAGGATCTGTGGGATCTCATTGAAAGATTTCCTTAAAGACAATATCTTTTTGGACAGATCTGTAAAGACCTTGAGATTTCCATATGGAGCAGGAAGAGCTTTCTTCTCTTTTAAATAAGACATAAGCATTTCTTTTGTTTGAAAGAAGTGTACTTTCATAATTATGTCTCTGGGGGAATCTATCAAAAGAAATTTGGGCCTTGTCAGTCGATGCACTCTATCCAGTGTTAAATCCATGTCCGATAATTGGGGCAATGGTTTTTGAAAATCGCTTTAATATATTGTATTTATAATATATACTAGAAGGTGGCCCGATTCTACGCATCGGGTATTCTAGAATTTACGTTTTGTGTAGTTAATGTATGATTTTTGTTATATATATATATATATATATATATATATATATATATATATATATATATATATATATGTATATATATATATATATATATATATATATATATATGTTGTTGTGTGTAGTTACCAAGTGTTTGTGTAGGGCGCTGTACATGTTCTGGGGGTTGTATGGGTGTGGCGGGGGGTGAGAGCGGTGTTGTTTGTGTGTTGCGTTGTTTGTAGAGCGCTGTGTGTCTGTAGCGTTGTGTGTGTGTGTTGCGCGGTTTGTGTGGGTGTGGGGTGTGTCTGTGTGTTTTGGGGGGAGGTATGTTTTGTGCAATGTGTGTGTTGTGCGGTATGTGCGTATATTTGTGTGTGCTGCGGTGTTTGTATGTTGGGTGTTGTGTTTGTGCGGCGTTGTCTGTGTGTGTGGGTGTCTGTGTAGGGCAGTGTTTGTGGTTCCCAGTGTGTGTGTGGTGTGTTGTGCAGTGTGTGTGTGTGTGTGTGTGTGTGTGTTTTGGGGGGAGGTGTGCACCCCCCATCGTGCTCCATCCCCCATGCTGCGCACCCCCCATTGTGCTCCATCCCCCATGCTGCGCACCCCCCATCGTGCTCCATCCCCCATGCTGCGCACACCCCATCGTGCTCCATCCCCCATGCTGCGCACCCCCCATCGTGCTCCATCCCCCATGCTGCGCACTCCCCATCGTGCTCCATCCCCCATGCTGTGCACCCCCCATCGTGCTCCATCCCCCATGCTGCGCACTCCCCATTGTGCTCCATCCCCCATGCTGCGCACTCCCCATTGTGCTCCATCCCCCATGCTGCGCACCCCCCATCGTGCTCCATCCCCCATGCTGCGCACCCCCCAATCGTGCTCCATCCCCCATTCTGCGCACTCCCCATTGTGCTCCATCCCCCATGCTGCGCACTCCCCATTGTGCTCCATCCCCCATGCTGCGCACTCCCCATCGTGCTCCATCCCCCATGCTGCGTATTCCCCATCGTGCTCCAACCCCCATGCTGCGCACTCCCCATCGTGCTCCATCCCCCATGCTGCGCACTCCCCATCGTGCTCCATGCCCCATGCTGCGCACTCCCCATCGTGCTCCATGCCCCATGCTGCGCACTCCCCATCGTGCTCTATCCCCAATGCTGCGCACACCCAAACGTGCTCCATCCCCCATGCTGCGCACCCCCCATCGTGCTCCATCCCCCATGCTGCGCACCCCCCATCATGCTCCATCCCCCATGCTGCGCACTCCCCATCATGCTCCATCCCCCATGCTGCGCACTCCCCATCGTGCTCCATCCCCCATGCTGTGCACCCCCCATCGTGCTCCACAGTCACACATCAGACAGTATACACGCACACATCTGATCACATACACTCACATACACACCCCACTTCTCCCTGTGCCCACCGGTGGGCGGTCCCAGCAGCTGTGCTGCACGCCGTGCTCCTCTGCCGACACTCACAGATCCGATCGCATACACTCACACACACACACTCACACATCAGAACACACTCACACACATCCGATCACATACACGCACACACACTGACGATATCGCACAGCGCTCACACAATCACAACATCTGGAGATACCACATGCTTCCGGCCATGTGATCCTCTGGCAGGTCCTGGAAGATCACTGCACGCACAGGATTGCCGCCGTGAAGCAAGCGATATCACGGGATGTTGTGAGTGTGTGGATGCGATCTGATGTGTGTGTGTCTGTTCTTATGTGTGTGCGTGTGTGTGTTCCGCCGCTGCAGGACCTTGATGCGCTCACCTGGGAGCCGGTATACGCTGGTAACCATGCTACAATATTACATGGTTACCAGCGTACCCCGCCCCCTGCTCGCACGGGAGCCCACACCAGCGTACGCCGGCGTACGCTGATGTGGGCTCCCGGGGGTACAGCACTCACATGGGAGTCGGTTCGGGAAATGCGTGCGGGGGGCGGGGCCAGAGTGAGCGTGCAATGCGTGAGGGGGGCGGGGCGTGGCTGAGTTGCCAATGCGTGCAGGGGGCCGAGGCGAGAGGCCAATGCGTGCGAGGAGGCGGAGCCGAGGCGAGCGGCCAATCCGTGCGGGGGGGGCGGGGCCATGGCGAGCCCAGCGGCTAATCCGCTGTTTGTCACCATAAGGACACAATTTTGGAGCAAGACAGACAGACAGACAGACAGAATAAGGCAATTATATATATAGATATGTCATTCTTTGTTCTGTACATTTTCAGGAATTCCTCTAATTTTTAGGTTATTTCTCCTATTGCGATCTTCAAGATCTGCGATCTTATTTTTGAGTTGTTGGATCTCATCCTTGTTTTGTTTATGTTCTAAAGAAAGTTCTTTAGTAATTTTAGAAACGTTTGCCACCTCCACCTCTGTAACCTCAATTCTTTAGCCAATTTCCTGAATAGAATTGTTGACATTGTGTAGTGCAATAACCATGTCTTCTTTAACAGATGCTCTAAAGCAGGGGTGGGGAACCTTTTTTCTGTCGGGGGCCATTTGGAAATTTCTACCAACCTTCGGGGGCCGCACTAAATTATCAATGTTTAAATGACCCTGCTATATTGGGTGAAGCAATTAATTAACTGGGGGCATGGGGCTGGGGGCACAGACACCACACGCGGGGCTGGGGGCACAGACACCACACGCGGGGCTGGGGGCACAGACACCACACGTGGGGCTGGGGGCACAGACACCACACGCGGGGCTGGGGGCACAGACACCACACGCGGGGCTGGGGGCACAGACACCACACGCGGGGCTGGGGGCACAGACACCACACGCGGGGCTGGGGGCACAGACACCACACGCGGGGCTGGGGGCACAGACACCACTGGAGGGGCTGGGGGCACAGATACCACTGGAGGTGCTGGGGGCACAGACACCACTGGAGGGACTGGGGGCACAGACACCACTGGAGGGGCTGGGGGCACAGACACCACTGGGGGGAGGCACAGATATCACTGGGGGGAGGCACAGACATCACTGGGGGGAGGCACAGACATCACTGGGGGGAGGCATAGACATCACTGGGGGGGCTGCACACAGGACTGGTGGGGGCTGCACACAAGACTGGGGGGGCTGCACACAAGACTGGGGGGGCTGCACACAAGACTGGGGGGGCTGCACACAAGACTTGGGGCCGGTGCACACAGGACTGGGGGGGTGCACACAGAACTGGGGGGTGCACACAGGACTGGGGGGTGCACACAGGACTGGGGGGGTGCACACAGGACTGGGGGGGTGCCACAGGACTGGGGGGGGTGCACACAGGACTGGGTGATGGGCTGCACATAGGATTGTGTGGGGATGCACACAGGACATTGGGAGGTTGCACACAGGACTGGGGGAGGGGTGCACACAGGATTGGGGGGGTGCAAACAGGACTACTGGGTGATGGGCTGCACACAGAACTGGGGGAGGGGTGCACACAGGACATTGGGGGGCTGCACACAGGACTGGGGGAGGGGTGCACACAGGACATTGGGGGGCTGCACACAGGACTGGGGGAGGGGTGCACACAGGATTGGGGGGGTGCAAACAGGACTACTGGGTGATGGGCTGCACACAGGACTGGGGGAGGGGTGCACACAGGACATTGGGGGGCTGCACACAGGACTGGGGGAGGGGTGTACACAGGATTGGGGGGGTGCAAACAGGACTACTGGGTGATGGGCAGCACACAGGACTGGGGGAGGGGTGCACACAGGAAATTGGGGGGCTGCACACAGGACTGGGGGAGGGGTGCACAAAGGACATTGGGGGGCTGCACACAGGACTGAGGGAGGGGTGCACACAGGACATTGGGGGCTGCACACAGGACTGGGGGAGGGGTGCACACAGGACATTGGGGGGCACACTGCGCTGAGTTTCATGCAACTCTGGGGGAGAAGGTTTACAGAACTGGTGTGGGGAGGCACAAAGCATTGAGCAAGGCACATAGCAGCAGAGGGTCGGCCCTGGACTCACAGCAGCATTGCATTCACATCACCGGAGTGCAGGAGCCGGACACACTGCATCAGAAGGAGAAGGCAGACACTGATCTCCGGAGGCCAGGGGGTGGACACACAAGGCTGGAAGCTGTGAGGCTGCTGTGGACCCGCCCATAATTGGCACTGGCCGACGGGAGAACACATTGCAGCACAAACAGCAATGTGTGGATTTAAAGGGCCGGCGGCAGCAAGACCGCAGTGACAGCACGAGCACTGCCTCCCCCGGGAATCTGCCCGGGGGCCATATAAAAGGTCATGGCGGGCCGCATGCGGCCCGCGGGCCGGAGGTTCCCCACCCCTGCTCTAAAGGAAGTAAGCAATTTGCGTAATTTTTTTTTCTTTATTTTCTCTACCTTTTCCTTTAGATGTTGACTTTGATTCAGATTATTTTTTTACTTAGGATATCCTATCTCTATTCCCGTCTCAAACTCCAATCTTGGCCGTTGTGCTTCCGGAGATTTATCCTCAGACTCTGAGTCTTCCTCAGCAATATACTCCATTCGGTCTTCATTGCGAGTTTTTTTTGTCTAATTCTTTCCTCTTTTGACTAGAAAATTGGGATGCAGGTAGAGAAGCATCATCCAGGGAAGTATCGTTTGGGGGTTTTCCCTGTTGTGGTTGTTTGGATTTGATACCTGAGTCAGTGTCTGCAGTTGCCTTTGTAACATTTTTTTCTCCCTGTTTTGTCTATGGGGAATCATCATGAGATATTAAGATTTAGATAATCCAAGTCCAAGTGTCGATAATAACAGTTTATACTTGTCTTCAGCTCCTTATATGTGCACACACCACCACCAGATCAGATAACCTGGTTTAATCTTCAATAAATTATCCCAGGCAGGGATGAGAAACAGAGAAAAGGGAGAATCCCCTTTTGCTGTATTGTAACTTGGTCTGAGATTTCTTTATTACTGGTTGCTATGCAACGAGGTGCCCTGTTGATCTCACAGCAGCATTGATCCCTCTGCACTGAGAAGCTTCTGACTGAAATACAAGTATGAAGAAATAGAGACCAGGAAGAAAGTCCTCCACAACTTACTGAAACAGTGACTGCTATGATCAGCAGGAACTAGCTTTGCTCTGCAGGGAAGACGAAAAGACTCTTTTGTGACCCCCCCGCCAAAACCAGGTTGTCATAGAGACTGCACAGATCTTCCAGGTGCAGGACTCCCTCCTCCTTGGCCTACCAACACAAACCCACACCCAGATACATAACACCAGCCAGCAAAGCCTAGTCACCCCCCATGACAATAGGGACACACCAGTGGGCGGGACCAGACGGATGGGAGTGCCGACCTAGGGGTCCTAAGGTGTCAGGGGAGGGAACACGTGAGAGCGAAACGGAAGCCCAATGCGGGGGATAGGGTGTCCGCCAGAACCCACAGAGATCCCACGGGTCAGATTTCACGGGCCACAGCTCCCAGCATACAAAGTTACCGGGAGTGGACTTCCCCATTTCAAGCGGAGTTGTCCTGTTGAAGACACAAACACTGAGTGCAGGAGGAAGGGACCCGTTTGCTGTACCAGGGTGTGGGACCCGAATACACCCGCCGGAGGTTAGCATTCACTGGCAATTTGGTTTACCACTGGACTCTGTGTGAAATCCTTTGGAACTGTGAGTAAACCATTCTGGGTCGGTCCACCCTTGCATGACACTCTCCGCAGCATCCTTTCCCGTACACATGAGCCCAGGGACAACACCTCCCCTACCCGTGGAGGGGATACCATCCTGCTGCCCCACTCCATCAGCCCCGGGCGTCCCATATCCAGGCAGCGGCGGTGCTACCAACTCTCACCGCAACCCACGGGTGGCGTCACTGACAAACTTTTCCCCTGTAAATACCCCCTTTCTACGGTTGTGAGGACGGACGATCACACAAGCCCGGGTCCGGCTACCACTCGAGCCACAGCAACGAACCGGATCCGAGCAGCCCCTGCAGTGGTCTGGCCCCCGTCCGCAACACTTTCCTCTCACAAAATGGCAGGCAATCACAGTGTCTTGCGCAGCATCTATTCTCTTCACTCAAACTGCAACAGGCAATGGCTTAGGATCACAGACACCAGATCTGAAGGAAATCAAGCAGCGGGCCCAAAATGACAGCCTCTTTTGCGGGATTTACACTATAAGTGAAGGAAGCTGTCCTACTATGAGGTAGGCTTCAGCATAGCTCCAGATCCACCAAGCCCCACAGATTCAAAAGATAAGTCACTGGTAATAAGATTTTCAGGAGAGAGATCTCCTCTCTTAATGAGCCACTATATTCCAGTGGTCCCTATAAATGCTTAGGTGGGTTCTGGCATGTAAATAATTGCCAGAAACCCGTCGCTTAATACTTCAGCTCAGGAGGTCAAGCACCACACGTCCTACTCCATTGAGCTCAGGCCACAGGGAGTCTACTCCGGATACTATTGGATGCCCCTTTAGGGGGTCGAACCCTTTGTGTACCTTAGGTAGACAATAAAACACTGGGACAACTGGACGCAGGGTATTCATAAAATCTTTCTCGTTCTTTGATATGAGTTTCTTTTCCAGGGCTATCCTCAACATATAGTCTAGATCTTTTTTGAAAGTACTGGTTTGATCATTAGGAAGAATGACATACATCATCTGGTCGCTCAGTAAGTCAGTACACATATTTTATATAAGGCATGGCTAAGAATAACTAGGTTGCCACCTTTATCAGATGGTTTCAAAATAAGATTCTTATTCTGCAAAAGACCATCTAGAATCCTCCGTTCATCCAAAGTCAAGTTATTATGTCGCTTATTATTAGGATTCAGCTTTTCTAGGTCTTTTGTGACTAATTCCAAAAATATATCGACACTTGAAGTGTCAGTCACAGGTGGCATCCGTGTACTCCTAGGCCTCAAATCGGTAAAGGGTCCCTCTCCACTTACTCTCATGTTTTCTTCTAACTGGTCATTAAGGACTCTCATACCAGGGAGATCTTCCTCCGAGATTCCAAATGCTTCACATTCCTTCATATTGTGTAGTCTAAAAAAACGTTTTCATTTGAGTTTTCTGCAAAATAAATAAATTGTCTTTGGTCCATTCAAAACTGTCATACCTATTGGTTGGAACAAAGGATAAACCTTTATTCAAGACCTCAATCTCTGCTGTCGTTAGTTGATTAAGGGTCAATTAATGATCCTGCTATCTCTTGTTAGCTCTTTGCTTGCTGTATGGGACAATTTCTCATACAGGGGTCTCCTTTGCTCCAGAAAAGATGGAGTACTGAATGAGGAAGACGACGATGCCCCAGAATTCCATTGTGTTCGTCCTCTTCCCCATTTACCTTTTCCTTGTCTTTGTGTCTAAAGCCTGCTTTACACCTTTCAATTCTGCATATGATATCGTATGCGATGTGACAAATCCCCATCGTATGTGCAACACGTTCAATTTGTTGACCGTGTCGCAGAAACGATTAATTGCTTTCACACGTACTTACCCTTCCATATGACCTCGATGTGGGCGGCGAATATGTGGGAGTGGGAGGGACGTTCGGCGTCACAGCGATCTCACACGGCAGCCGGCCAATAGAAGCGGAGGGGCAGAGATGAGCGGGATGTAAACATCCCGCCCACCTCCTTCCTTCCGCATAGCCGGCGGGAGCCAATTTTTAGGTTTTGAACGACGTGTATGCGTTGAGCGGTTTTACATTCAATCGCCATCGCACGTAGCTGTCACATGCTACAACAACACTAACGATGCCGGATGTGCGTCACTTACGACGTGACCCCGCCGACACATCATTAGATTTGTTGTAGTGTGTAAAGCCCGCTTTAGGCTCATAAATTGTAGACACAGGGGGATTAGTGCGTGTTCGCAGCTGAAGGGGGATTCCTCTTGGAATCTGATGTATCTATATCTGAGGAAGAAACATCAACGTGTGCCTCTCTAGTGTTCTCCCCTAGAAACGGATAAGCTCTTTTCTCCTTAAAATCACTAAGATCTTTACTGAACTGTTTTTGTTTCCTATCTCTCAGAGAAGATTGCAACTTTTCAATAGTAAATTGTATGGTAGCTTCTTTCCTACTAAAGTCGGGATCACTCTTTAATTTCAAGGTCTCACTTGTTAAGGCTGCTTTCACACTACATTTTTTTTAACATCCGTCATGAACGTTTTTTTAACGCAAAAGCGGATCCAGTACAAATGCGTTTTCATTTCAATGCATTTGCAATGGACTCGCGTTAACATGCGTTCACCTGCGTTTGCGTGCGTTATAGTGAGGATCCAGCGACTTGCAGTTTTTTAACATTTTTCAAAAACGCTACTTGTAGCGTTTTTGAGCTGCGCCCAAATACTGCAAATTGCTGGATCCTGACTAAACAGCATGCAAACGCATGTGAACGCTGGCATGCTGATAGACAGGATCCTGCTTGCTCTACTGAGCATGCACAGAAACCAGTCTCGGGTGATCAGTCCCTCTCTCTCCTCCCTCTCTCACCCTCTCCCTCCACCCTCTCATTCCTCCCTCTCTCTCTCTGTCTCTCCCCCTCCCTCTCCTGTCTCTCTCTCCCACCTTAGAGCTGCGGACACTCGTAACCAAGGTAAATATCGGGTAACCACTTCTCTTAGTTACCCGATGTTTACGTTGGTTACGTGTACAGACGCTCGTAACCAAGATAAATATCGGGTATCCAAGCAAGTTACCCGATGTTTACCTTGGTTACGAACCTCCGCAGTTGTAAGAAGCCGGCTCCCAGTCTGGCACGTTTAGTTCCCCTCACTCCCGATCACATGACTCCAATGCCCGCCCCTAAACATCCAGTGACAGGATCCTGCAAAATAACACATGCGTTAGCATGCTTGTTTTGCTGTAAAAGCAGGATCCGCTTTTACAGCAAAAAAACGTTCATGACGCATGTTAAAAAAACGTAGTGTGAAAGCAGCCTAACTCTGATTTTTCGAAATACTCTCAAATGTTGTCTGCTCTTCTGCTATTAGTAATGTCATTAATCGGATCGAGCTTTCTGTGATTTCTTTCTCCCACTTTGCTAGCAAATGTGGAGTACATGCCCTCTTTGCAGGGATAACTCTCAATCTCAAACCCCTCGGTACTATCCTGTGTTTTAGGCTATGTGCGCACGTTGCGTAATTGCATGCAGTTATGCTGCGATCTGCGCCGCAGTGTAACTGCATGCGTCCTGCGTCCCCTGCATAATCTATGAAGATTATGCAGGAGCCGTGCGTACATGGCGTATTAGAGCGTAGCGCTTCGGCTGCTGCCCGAAGCGCGCGTTCTAAGAAGTGACATGTCACTTCTTTCCTGCGCTGTGCATGCACCTCCTGCTCTGTCTATGGGAGGGGCTGCAGTCAGAGCGCATGAAATTGGCTTTTTTTTTTCATTATGGACTGTTTCTGCAGCGATTTGAAGCGCACATGTCGCGGGCGGAGGGGACACGCTCGCTACACTCGGGTCCGCTGCTGCTGCTCGGTGGCTTGAGTGGTGGGCCGGACTCGGGGACTCGAGCAGCGCTCCTCGCCCACGAGTGAAAAGGGGGTGGTTTGTTTTGGGAGATTTTTTTTTTCTGCAACATATAATTTAACATGTAAAACATTTAACACAAGCATATTTTTAGTTCTTCCCTTACGGGGGGCATGGCACTTTAACGTTGCAAAACATATACAAAAATTTTTAATAATAACGGACGGGTTCATGTTCATCCGCTTCCCCACCCAAGTAACCTAAACCTTGATGCTGCCCCTAAGAAACGGGCAGCACCCCTCTTCCTCAGTCCGGAAGCAGGAACTCGGTTCCAGGTCACCCAAGCGGGAACGGGTACGGTATCTCGCACCCGGCTGTCACGTCCAGGGGGGGCCCCTGACCCCCGGAGGATGGCCACCGGTCCTGGTGGTGGCCGGACTGCAGCCTACTCTGCTGCGGGTCCTCCCTCCAATCTGCCTCTCCGGAGGCGGCAATGGACTACAGCCAACAACTTATTTACAAGGCCACAAGTTCGTGGTTAGCCTGCAAGTTCTCGGCCTTGTTCATGAGTAGTCTCTCATGTGTGCTGTTTCGGAGTAAACATACTGATGGTCCCAACGGGGACAACTTTCTCCTTCCCGGACGGTAATCAGGTAAGTCTTCGGATTAATTAGTATTCATTCAACTATTTAGAAACAGAAACAAAGTACTGAGGGTCCCAACGGGGACAACTGGGTTGCAACGGTTGACTGCTGCCATTATTGCTCATTTCCGTACTCCTCGCTCTGCTCTAAGCGAAGAACTGCAGGCTCTAGCCCCTCCAGCACGTGGCAGGCGCGTCGGGGAATGGCCGCCCGGCATCTATTGTTTCCACTCCGAGGGATGTAGGTAGCCTCCATATTATACAAGCCGAAGACTCCTTCTTCCTCTGAGACAGGCTCTGTGTCAGCCCCTGAGACGCTGTCATCTGACTCCAGGGGCTGATGGCGGGATCCGACAGGACAGATACGGTTTCTAACTGAGCCCAGACCTGTGGCTCCTCAGTGGCAGGCGATTCGTCATCGGTCGGTGCACGGAGGACCGCCATTGGTTCTTCTGCGTCAACCGCTCCAGCATTTGTTTGGCCAGCGTCCTCTCGGGCCTCCGGGCCCTGGCGGGGCGTCAGCGCGGACTCCGCCATCCCCATCGGGAGCGGTGGGCTGAGCGGGGCAGTAGGGGCGGCCAGCATGGGCGATGGAGCGGGCCCTGCAGGGGCCGGGGGTAGACCGGGTCCTTCAGCTGCAGCGGCCGGTCCCTTGGGGACATAAGGGCGTGGGTCACTCACCTGCTCCTCTAGCATGGCCTCTTTCATGCGCCCGCACAACCACAGCCAGCTCCTCCAGTTCAGCGGTCCAGCGATCCAGCAGGTCACGCACCTGGGCCCGGTTGCAACAGCACAGCAACATCACTTGGGCATTCAGCCACGCCACTGTCCCGGGCGCAGGCTCTGGGGACTCGGGGCTCTCAGATGGGGTAAACATACTGGCGCGTGTGCTTCCAGGAACCAGATGTATCGCAGAGTCCTGGCGTCCCTGCTCTTTTTACCCTCGGTTATATGAGGCAGGCCTTCACCCGCCCCCCCTTTGTTCTTTCTAGCACTTCCTCTTTGGGGGTGGGGCTTCACTTTTGCGCCTTCCCTGCTCTGGGAAGACGCTCGAGCGGGAAATCTTCATGCCCAAGATGGCAGCACTTAAAATTTTTCGGCCGTACGCCGCCGGCGGGGACTACAAGGCGCACTTCTACCGGTAGGTAGATTGGTTCTAATCCTGTTCGTAGACGCCAAGTTGTCGCGGGCAGAGGGGACGCGCTCGCTACGCTCGGGTCCGCTGCTGCTGCTTGGTGGCTCGAGCGGTGGGCCGGACCCGGGGACTTGAGCAGCGCTCCTCGCCCACGAGTGATAAGGGGGTGGTTTTTTTTGGGAGATAGTTCATGATGCCACCCACGGGTCGTGGTGATTATGGGCACCACCGGTGCTGGTGACGGGGATCCCGGGAGAGATGGTAGGGAGCAGCTAGGATGTTGTCCCCTCCGTGCGTAGGGGTTGGTGATCCTGGGGCCCGGATGGTGATACGGGGAGGCTGGATGGCCGGGGTGCAGGGTTGCAGGGGCAGCGCGGCGCGATGCCGGATGGCACTGGTGTACTCACTCAGGTAGTCAATGACAGAGTCTCAGGTAAACCAAACGGCCGGATGGACGGGTCCTGCAGCCGGCTGCTGTGTTTGTGCTCTCCCCGGACAGGGTGATGGTGGCTATCTTTCCCTGCACCTTGTTAGAATGTTCTGACTCCTGTGGTTGCCCACTGATAGTCCGCTCCCCGGCGTATTGGTACCGAAGGAGCCCGTTTTGCCCGCAGGCTCTGGCCCTTGGATCTCTAGCCTATGGCGGTGGCTGTGTATCCTCACGGTGTGGACTGTTGCCTTCTGTCGGGTCTTGGTTGTTAGGAAACCCCTGGGGTTCCGGTCACACTCGGATTTGACCGTTGTCGGCGGCTCCAAGCCTGGTCGGGGTCCAATGGCCCTGCCTGTGTGCTTAGCTGCACTCCACTCCCCGGTTTGGTACCGGCGGGCCACCGCCCGACCCCGGTCCTACGGGTCCGAAGAGATCCACTAACTCCTGCAGACGGCCACCACCGTCTGCCATCCTTGCTGTCAATGCCTGGGCTCCGACCCAGACACTAGCAGTTTTCGTCCTCTCACTCACTTTCACCTCCAAAACTGAACTCACTACTTTTCCCGCCTCCAGGCCTGTGAACTCCTTGGTGGGTGGGGCCAACCGCTTGGCTCCGCCCCACCTGGTGTGGACATCAGGCCCTGGAGGGAGGCAACAAGGGTTTTTGTTTGACTGGTGTGACTATCCAGGGGAAGGGGTGTGTGTGGTGTTATGTCTGTGACAACCTGGCTAGTCCAGGGCATCACACACATGTGCTGTTCAAATCACTGCAGAAATTTCTGCAGGGACAGTACGCAACGTGCGCACATAGCCTTACATAGTTTTCTAATGACTTTAGTTCCCACCAGCTTCTGATGTTATCTTTATAACATTTAGTCAATTCAGCAAAAAGATTTTTCGCACTAGAACGACTTTCTGTTCCTAAATCCTGATCTGTCCCTGAGAAGGCCTCTAAAGTATCCCTGGCCCATTGATCTCTATCAATTGGTCCAGAAAGGAATCCTACCATCGGATAGTTAACAACACTTTCACAAAATAACTGATTTAAGGAGGACTATAAATCGATTCACAGACTAAAGAACTCCTTTTTTATAAAGAAATAGAATTTAATTACAGAAGCAACAAAAATACAAAACACTTCCACAGTTACAACTCAAAAACCTAATAGTGAGTCTGCAGAGACAGTGGAGACCATCTGACCGGGAACGCTCCAGTTATCATAGGGAGCCCGGTATACAGGCTGCAAATACGTGAGTAAAACTTGACATATTGATTTCCCAGCTCCAATTTAACATAACTTTATGTGGTATTTATGGGACCTTTTGGTATTTTTTAGTATGCGGTTGTAAGAGTTCATTGGACCTCACACAATCAATATCTGTCTCCTGAAGGGGTATGGTATATAACTGAACGCATAATTTTATTTGGCGTTCGATCAGTATAATTCTAATTGGAATGTTCTTTCTATAGGACCTTAGTTAATCTTCTGCACTGTCAGAGTTTTGTAACAAGGAGTACGATACTATGAATGGACATGTCATAAATAGGCATAGCTTTGGTGTTCTTTTTCCTGAGGTGATGGCATTTGATATGTAATTTTGTCTGTACCCTCTGGCGTTTGGGTAGTTATATTCTATATGGAGTGCCATGGTCCATCATGCAGTGATTCTCTTTGAAGGTGTCTGCAACCAGACTTGATAACTCTAGGTTGACAGGATGATTTTTAATTTTACAGGTGACATCGTGGTCTATTCTGGACTAGCAGCTTTGCTTTGGGCGAGGTGCCATACAAGATAAGAAGAATCAGATGAGCTGTTCTTTGACACCTCTACATGTATTCTATGAAATTCTGCATTACCTGACACCTTTGGACCATGAAGATATGATATAGGTAGAGGATATTGTATAAACCATATTCATCTTTGTGATATAGCTAGAGGATATTTTGTGTAGTATATTCACTATTGTATATTGATTCATTCTGTTTACAAACGACCCCTGAAGAACCTCTTGTTGGGAGGGGAAACGCGTTGGGTCGACTAGGGGTATGCAGGTTGTCATCTGTACAACCTCCTCTTCTATATGGTGTTCATCAGAAATTTTAGATTTACACCCCAGTGTGAAAAATCAGGGGATATGTTATGGTGATGCCCTTAGGGACCTTGACTTTAGGACTCTTGACCATTGGACTGATTAGGGGTTTATTTACATTGCTTGATTTATATTGAATATCATTAAGGTCCCACTCATTAGTTGTTGATAAGTACCTGTAGGATTATATAAACCTTAAACGCTCAAGACTCCTTTAGTAGGGGAATATAACTATTACAATATGGTTTTTGAATGAATAGGGAATTATATAGAACAATAAAATAAGGGGGGATACAAGTTTCTATTGTGTTGTTGGCACATTTTCTATTAGGTTTTTGAGTTGTAACTGTGGAAGTGTTTTGTATTTTTGTCGCTTCTGTAATTAAATTCTATTTCTTTATAAAAAAGAGTTTTTTAGTCTGTGAATGGGGCAGCTACAGCCAAGAGATCACAGAAGACTGTGTTCCCACAAGCCTACATGGCAACATCTCCACGGCTAGCAATTTAGCAATGTGCAAGTTTAAGTTTTGTGCCTGTGGGTGCGTGACTGGGTATTTATGCTTCCTTTGTAAGATCTCTGGCATGGACACCTGGATGTTTTGCTGGGACAAGGAAATGAATGTGGTTGATGTTTGCTGTGTCTGTGTAATTGCAGCTCGTGGGCAGGATGTATGAATGCCTGCTTCCTAGACAGCAGATTGTAAAGAAAGCCATGGAACCCATAGGGTGTAGGGGCGACATGACAGTCTGGAGGGTAGGGAGTTGATGGGGTTAATGGTGATATCATAGGAAGGTGGAAGAAGATGATGATTGGTTAGGGAGGGGATTATGGTGGGAGGAATACAGAGATATAACTTGCCGTTTGGTTTCCGGGCTTACATGCATTGGCCAATACATAAACTAAATATCTCTCTTTTGCAGTAATGCAGTGCCATATTTTCCCTAGTACATTTTTGGCTTTTTCAGTGTGCAACTGTTTGCATTTATAGTTACTATGTTTTTTCAGTTAGCACCTGTTCACATTTGTTGGATGTGCGGGTCAGTTTTTTGATATTTCTAGTGAGTCTCTTTCTGACTGGGCACTCCGCCCTAAGACCTGGCTGTTCATAACCATTATAGCAGGAGCCTAGCTGCCCATACATGGAGTTTTGCAGTCCAAATAGTGGCATTTTTCCCAGATATGGATGTTTTTAACCTAGATAGTGGCATTTAAGTTAGGTTCCCGGAATACAGAGATATACCTTGCCGTTTGGTTTCCGGGCTTACATGCATTGGCCAATACATAAACTAAATATCTCTCTTTTGCAGTAATGCAGTGCCATATTTTCCCTAGTACATTTTTGGCTTTTTCAGTGTGCAACTGTTTGCATTTATAGTTACTATGTTTTTTCAGTTAGCACCTGTTCACATTTGTTGGATGTGCGGGTCAGTTTTTTGATATTTCTAGTGAGTCTCTTTTTGACTGGGCACTCCGCCCTAAGACCTGGCTGTTCATAACCATTATAGCAGGAGCCTAGCTGCCCATACATGGAGGTTTGCAGTCCAAATAGTGGCATTTTTCCCAGATATGGTTGTTTTTAACCTAGATAGTGGCATTTAAGTTAGGTTCCCGGAATACAGAGATATACCTTGCCGTTTGGTTTCTGGGCTTACATGCATTGGCCAATACATAAACTAAATATCTCTCTTTTGCAGTAATGCAGTGCCATATTTTCCCTAGTACATTTTTGGCTTTTTCAGTGTGCAACTGTTTGCATTTATAGTTACTATGTTTTTTTCAGTTAGCACCTGTTCACATTTGTTGGATGTGCGGGTCAGTTTTTTGATATATCCAGCCTGATGGATCCGGACATTGCAGATCTGCAACTTGGACAGCTTGAACAGGACAGGGATTGCAGAGAGGACCTCCAGGTGATCAGCGGTAGCGGCGCACGGACCCCTGGCAGTGCAGTCCCACATCAGGGCTGCCGGGGTTACCCGTTGGCGCCTTCCCCTCGCTCCCCCAGTAGCAGCGGGCGGCGGTCACGGGCCCCCCCGCAGGTATTCCCCGGGCTCGGGGGGGAGGAGGTGATGTCAGAGACCCTCCGGGGACCCTCCGCGACGGGCCGAGCAGTAGCAGCATCTGGCACTGCTCCGGCCGGTGGGAAGAATCTGCATTCTGGCCGCGACGGCCGGGAGGTGGGAGTGGCCAACATGGGGGCCTACTTCCGGTCCCGGGCCTCCGGCTGGAGTAGGAGTGACTGTGGTGGCTCCTGGCTGGGAGCGCATCCGGCGGCAGAGTGAGGCCAGCAGAACCCCTCGCAGTCGGCGTGGGGGCCGCGGGGCTGCAAACGGCAGGAGATCAGGTGCCAGGAGAAGATCGGGCATGCCGGTCCCTGGTGGCGGTGAGTGAGCCTGACGGCGGGAGCTCTGAGGGACTGCCCGGTCACATACATCGATCGTGCAGCCTCCCGGTAGCAGCGGTCTCCCTTGGGGGGGAGGACCCGGCGACAGGAGGCCTGCGGTGGCCCTGGAGGGCCGGGGATGGCGACGGCTGCGGTCCAGAGCCGGGCGTCAGTGAGGTCAGGTGTGGATCCACCCCCCCTGGCAATCGGCGAGGAGGAGGGGCACAGTCGCAAGACGTCGAGACCCGGGGTGGTGGCACGGGGGACAGGACGGTCTCCTGGGGCTGTCACCGCGGGACAAGCAACGGAGCAGGAGACAACTATGCCCACCCGGCGGCTTGCATGGGTGGCCGTGGTGGGGGAGGCGCGGCAGAGCTGCCTCACGGATGCAAGATGGAAGTGAACGATGGCGGGTAGGGAGCAGGACATCAGGATGTCAGCAACATTTGGACAGATGGATGGCAGAGGACAATGGGGCGGCGGTTCCGGGGGGATGATGAGCTGCAGTTGGGTGAGAGACATGGTCCCCGAGGGGTTTGGGTCATGTAGTGGAGGCCGGGCCAGAGTTAGGGACGATGTGGTGCCATGGCGGTATAGCCATGGGGGTGCATGTGGCGTCAGGCCGGTGGTCACAGTTCAGGGTGGGGGATGCAATTTTAGGTCATTGAGGATTGGTTATGGGTGCTAATGATCGCGGCTTGCGCAAGCAGGGGAGACGGAGCATTTATATGAAGGTTCATTGGTCGGGTTTTATGAGGAATCTTATTCTGCATGGTAGTTCATATTGGTTGGATTACGCTGGCCGAGGTAAATAGGTAAAGGGGTCCCGCAGTTCGGAGTGTGTGGGGAGTTTTTGTGGCATTTTGTGAGTGATGAGTGTGAGGGCAGGGCTCTGGTATGGCCTTAGGGTTGCTGTGGATAAGTGGAGTAAGGAGAGCAGAAATGTGGGAGCTGGTGAGGCGTTGGTTGTTGTCATGGTTTTTCTTGTGGGTTTGGTACCGCATCTTGGGTGCGGCGTGTTTGGTACGGTTTTGGGTTTCGTTAGTTCGAGGGCAGTATGGCTTGGTCCTGGGAGCTGGATGGATTAAGTTGGTGGATGGTAGCCTAGTGGATACTTCGTGGTTAGTTCTCTTGTTATCCCATTATGGAGTTTGGTGCTGGGGGGACTGAGGGCCCGGCGGGCCTGAATTGGGGTTCCTGTAGGTGGTGGGCAGCTTTGGGCGGTTGCTGGTGAACTCGGTAATCAGCAATGGGGGGCTGCAGATGGAATGATGGCATTCCTCGTATACCCGTGAAGATGAGGGGCGATGCAAGTTGGGTTTGGACCTCTGATTTGAGGGCTCGCAGGAGGTTGTGTGTTACAAGGTTTCCTTTAGGAACAATATGTTTGGACATGGTGTTTGGAAAGTTTGTGTCTCCTGATGCCCATAGTTGCGTATGGAGTCAATCAGGATAGTGGTGGGGGGGCAATTTTACGGTGTACTTTGTAGTGCAGGCAACTTGTCGTTGGTGTGGTTTGCGGAAGGAAGTGGGACGCAAATTATTGTTTGAAGAGGTTGTTGGGGACCTTGGGGATTGAAAGTAATGCTTCGGCATCTTTGCCTCAGCCATGGGTGCAGGGCGAGGGTTGTGATTGTGTGGTGGTTTTGTAGGCGTGTTAACTTTGGTGGACATGGTTCCGTTAGGCCGGGTGGGCTTCCTGGAAAGTTAAAGGGGCCCAAATTCGGATGATGGTTGTCCAATAGTGTGGTGGTACGTGGGAAGGTCTTGGAACTTTTCTGGCTATGGCAGATTGAGCCTTGTTGTTTTCAGAGGGTTTGGATGACGGGCTACATCGGTCGGGGGAGACCGGTAGTGATTTATTGCTCTAGGGAGTGGTATGTCTAATGCATGTGTTATGAGTCTGGGGGAAGGCCGAGGGCAGTTTATCCCCTCGCCTCTTGGTTAGGCTGCTAGGACGACTTTTCGGGAAATTTGGAGGTTATGGATCGGAATTATTGCCAAGTGGGGGTCACTTTAGCCGTTTCCCGGGGGGGGGGGGACCTGGTTCAGGGTACGAGGTGACCCAGTTAAGTAGGCAGTGTAAGTGTGATCCTGTTTGGAATATATTAACCCCAGTTGCAGTTGAATTCAGCTGGAGACAGGAGGAGGGGCGGGGTGAGGGTACGGCAGTTTATTTGGTCAGTAATGGGTAGGCCGATGGTACTGTCAGTGTTGCAATTAATTGGTTTAACTAATGTCGGTGGGGCATGGCAGTGATCCAGGCATGGTTTGGGAGCTTGTGGCACGGTGTGTCGGGGTGTGCCTGAGTGGCCGTCAGAGGGAGCCAGTGATGTGGCTGGGTCCCTGTTGAGGAGGAGACAGGGTTACTTAAAAGTTGTTTAGTACTACGGGGTGGTACTGGCTTATAAGTAGGATGGTGTAGAAAGGAATGAGGTGGATTCCTGTACGTTGTTTTGGGTACCGAGTTGTAGTATCAGGGATGATTGATACATGGTGGTGGCCTTGTTATGGGGTGGCCATGGTGTCATGGCCCGTATTGAAGGGCGATTTAAAAAAAAAAAAAAAGAATGACTAAATTGGGATACGGGTAGGTTCGAAGAGATTTGAGGTGGCATGTGTGGTCACCAAGGATGATGGTAGTGCGGTGTAATAAGGTGAGCTGGTAACATTGGCTGGTGCATATGGGAGGCTCAGAGCTTAAGTTGATGGATGGAAGGGTTTAACGGTTGGTTTCGGCTTGCAGGTTAGAGAAGCAAGCTTTTGGTGTGTGGGGGGTCCAGGCCACGCAAGGTGTCACGTGGCCTGTCCTGTGGCGGGGGGTAGGTCTGGTCCAGAGGCGGTTTAACGGATAATGTTATTTGATTGGGGAGTCACTTGTAGGATATAGTGGCTCCGGTTACAGGGATCTTGCAGGCATGAGGTCCTGCAAGGTTGGAGTATTGATCCGTAGGTGATTAATACCTCATCTCCGGCCCGGTGTGTGTTGCGGCCAGGGATCATGTTTTGGTGGTGAAAGGTGGTTTCTGGACCGGGCCTACCCAGGGTTACGTATTGTATTACGTACTGTATTATTATGGTATTACCTATTGTTAAATGTTGGGGACGCCCGTTGGACGGTGCCCCCTTGTGTTAGTGTGTAAACAATAGGCAATAAAGGGCTGCTGTGGCCAATTCAACCAAGTCATAAGCAGTGTCGGTGTGTTAATTATACAAGGTATGGTTAATTGGGAGTAATACAGGAATCAACGACCGGACAAATCCCTCCTGGAACTGTCAAGGATGTAGCACAGGTGACATGGCAGTGGTTTGACCCGCAGACACAAATTTGGTACCCTGGTGTTCTGCCACAGTGAGGGTGCTCTTTGGAACAGTTGACCCAGTTCTCGCTCTGGGCAAACCGATACCCTTTGGTGCCTGTGTTTGTGCTACATATCCATCTTCCTCTGTGTTGCTGTGCTGGCTATGCAAGTCAACGGTCAAGGTCGGATCATTGAACACCTCATCTTCCATCTCATCCTCCATCCTCCATCCATTGTAGGCTGCCTTGTCGGCAACTGTGTCTCATTATCAGCCTCCACCTCTGGAGACAGTAAATCAGGTTCCTCAAACTGCCTTTCTTCTGGCCTTAGGTCCTCAAATACTTCCGCATCTACGCACGCTACCTCTTTATTAGAGATGAGCCACCCTCTAGAGGCTCGAGTTCGGTTCGTCGAATGGAGGCCACGTTCGAGTTCGGTTCGGCGAGCCTCTCGAGTCCCATAAAAAACAATGGGAGGTAATCACAAACACATAAAAACCCCTAGAAAACACCTTCAAAGGTGTGCAAAAGGTGACAAACAACTCACAAGACAACACAAACACATGGGAAAGTGACAAGGACAAATACTCATGCGAAAACAAAACAGCTGGACGAGGAAAAAGAGGACAAAACACAGATATATGAGTATATGCAAGTGAACATCGATGCCATTACTGTGCAACTTGAGCCTTGCTCATTCTAGGCTTCCAATCTGGATAAATTGCCTGAGGTCGCCACTTACGCCTTGGTGATCTTGTCGAGTCCTGCAGCCAGCGTTCTCTCGGAACGTGTCCTCAGTGCTGCTGGGTGTGTGCTGACAGATAAGCGTAAACGTCTGTCCACTGACAATGTGGACAGACTAACGTTCATCAAGATGAGGAAGTCATGCATCACAGAGGATCCAGGGGAGGCAAAAGGCTGGTGTATTTTTGAGAGTGCTTCATGGAAAGCATCTTTTTAAGATTGAAAATGGGTGACAACTGATGCCAGTCAAGTGGTGTGTGTGTGGCGCAATTTTTGAAAACGAGGGAGACTGTGGTTGGAGTCCCCCTTTTTTTTAAAAAATGAACCAAAATGAAGAAGTCATGGATCACAGAGGACTTTTCTTCCCCTGTGTCATCCAGGGGAGGCAAAAGACAGGTGTATTTTTGAGAGTGCTTCATGCAGAGCATCTTTGTAAGATTGCAACTGGGGGACAACTGATGCCAGTCAAGTGGTGTGTGTGTGGCCCAATTTTTGGAAATGAGGGAGACTGTGGTTGGAGTCCCCTCGCTTTTGAAAAAAGGACCAAGATGAACAAGTCATGGATCACAGAGGACTTTTCTTCCCCTGTGTCATGCAGGGGAGGCGAAAGGCAGGTGTATTTTTGAGAGTGCTTCATGCAAAGCATCTTTGTAAGATTGCAACTGGGGGACAACCGATGCCGGTCAAGTGGTGTGTGTGGCCCAATTTTTGGAAACGAGGGAGACTGTGACTGGAGTCCCCTCGCTTTTGAAAAAAAAACCAAGATGAACAAGTCATGGATCACAGAGGACTTTTCTTCTCCTGTGTCATCCAGGGGAGGCGAAAGGCAGGTGTATTTTTGAGAGTGCTTCATGCAAAGCATCTTTGTAAGATTGCAACTGGGGGACAACTGATGCCAGTCAAGTGGTGTGTGTGTGTGGCCCAATTTTTGGAAATGAGGGAGACTGTGGTTGGAGTCCCTTCGCTTTTGAAAAAAGAACCAAAATGAACAAGTCATGGATCACAGAGGACTTTTCTTCCCCTGTGTAATCCAGGAAAGGCGAAAGGCAGGTGTATTTTTGAGAGTGCTTCATGCAAAGCATCTTTGTAAGATTGCAACTGGGGGACAACTGATGCCAGTCAAGTGGTGTATGTGGCCCAATTTTTGGAAACGAGTGAGACTGTGGTTGGAGTCCCCTCGCTTTTGAAAAAATAACCAAGATGAACAAATCATGGATCACAGAGGACTTTTCTTCCCCTGTGTCATCCAGGGGAGGCGAAAGGCAGGTGTATTTTTGAGAGTGCTTCATGCAAAGCATCTTTGTAAGATTGCAACTGGGGGACAACTGATGCCAGTCAAGTGGTGTGTGTGTGGCCCAATTTTTGGAAACGAGGGAGACTGCGGTTGGAGTCCCCTTGCTGTGTTTTACATGACATGGCTTTGAGGTTCACTTTCAGCATCTGCAAACTGTTGGCTATCAAAATGCTGCCTTTCCAACCTTTTTAACCGAGTATTTTTGATACCTTATGCCCATCGCAGTGCCCCAAGAGCCGATGCCCAGTCGCCACTCCTTCTCCAACAAAGGCATGCCCATGCTACACCAGCATGTCGCTCAAAACATCACCGCTTCTTTGAGAAACTCTGTGTGTGACAGGATGCATTTCACCACAGATACTCCGCCCAGTAAGCATGGACTTTGGCTTTACATGTCGCTGACTGGGAAATGGGTTACTGTGACAGAAAATAGAAAAAGTAGTTCAGCTCACCCTTCCTAAAGTCCAGGTCAGGATCGGTGTTGGTGCACGGAGCTGCCCTGGCCTCAGGCAGAACACAGACAAGGAATCTAGAGTATGATCTCCAGCACTTCAAAGAAGGTTAAAAATATTTATTGAGGTTCTATTAAAAAAGATCCATCGATCATGAAAACAGTGAGGGGGGACACATTAAGAGAAATCCAACATGTTTCAGCTAGTAGAGACTTATTCAAGGAATCCTTAAATAAGGCTCTACTAGCTGAAACATGTTGGATTTCTCTTAATGTGTCCCCCCTCTCTGTTTTCATGATCGATGGATCTTTTTTAATGGGTTACAATGGGGAGACATGGAGAAGGGTCTGCTGTACAAGTCTTGCCGTCCCCACGAGTTGTGTGTCAATCCTTCCTCTGTATGTAGAAGTTCCTACGCTGCTTCTGCATCCTCAACCTGGTCTGGGTCCTCCAACTCCGCCCAAACCCTGTGTGGTCAGGCCACCCGCGTTGTAACTGCGCACAAGGAATCCCACATACCTCCTTACTATGGTGGCAGCAGTGCTCAATGGCATCAGGTGGTCGACACTTTACTTTGAAATGTCTGTGAAATGTGAGTCACACCGCGGAGGAGTTGTGGACAGTAACCTCTGGAGAGTGAGACCGAGTTTCATCAATAGTTGTCTCCACTCAACCGGCAGCCAGGGAAGTCCAGGTGCGACAATGATGCAAACCTGGGTGCAGCCCTTCACCGTGACAATGTGACACACGTGCCTTGTATGGCTCACGTGTTGAACCTGGTTGTCCAGCATTTTTTAAACCACTATCCCGGCCTACATGGCCTTCTTCAGAGGGCACAGTGTAACGCCTACCTGGATGCACGCACTCAGACGGGCTGTGAAGGATAGGCTAGAGGGAAGCCACTCACCAAGCAGAACCCCCAGAACCTGAATCTCTTCCACCCCTATACAGGGATTTGGAATTACACAGGGCCCAAGGTGATCAATACCTGTGGAAGGCTGTAGTCTGAGAGAGTAGTAGTCAGGCAGGGTCAAACCATGAATTGAGGAACATGAACAGAATGGGACAGCCAGGACATAATCAGAATACAAGCAGAGGTAAAATGCAGTCGGGCAACGAGGTACATAAACAGCAGGCAGGAGACATAGTCAGGAAACAAGCACACAAAATCACAAAACAGAACTGGGCGGAACAGGAACCAGAGGTTCAGAGCTATGTCTGGCAGTGGTCAGCAGAGAGGATGGGCCTAAAAAAGGGTGTGGTGTCTTCCCATTGGTTGTAGCTGAATGCTGGTACTTCAGCTGGGAGACACCCACCACCTACTGTCAGCCAGTGGTTCTGCATATCTCAAGGTAACGCAGCCCAGTGGGTGAGCAGAACCTGCATCCACCGGCGCCTCTGGCATTGACTCCTCTCCCATCATCAGCACTATGCACGAAAGGAAAATGGTGTCACCTGACGACCGTAGTACAAATTGATGGAGCGGCTCCGGTGGTGACTTAACAACCGTGTGCGACAATGATGCAAACCTGTCTGTGGGCCTTTGTCAGGGCAATGTGACACATGTGCCTTGTATGGCTCACGTGTTGAACCTGGTTCTCCAGCAATTTTTAAACCACCATCCTGGCCTACATGGCCTTCTGCAGTGGGCGCGCTCGCTATGTGCTCACTTCCACCGTTCACACCCAGCAGCTCAACAACTTGCATTGCTCCAGAAGTCTTTCGGTCTGGCGGTTCACCGCCTAAAATGCAATGTGCCGACATGCAGGAATTTGAATCTGTACATGTTGCAGCGTCTGTGGCAGCACCGCCGAGCCCTGCTGCAATACATTATGATGTATAGCCCGGGCTAACTAGATCCAGAGGTGGGGCAGATCACGCTGCTGGAGTGGTGTCAGATCAAGGACCTATGCACCCTTCTTCGCAGTTTACAAATGTCGACGAAGATGTTTAGCACTGACAATGCCATTATCAGCATGACAATTCCTGTCATCTACATCCTGGAGCACACTCTAAACATTATTCGGAGTCAGGTGGTGGGGCAAGAGGAAGGGGAGGAAGTACAGGAGGAGTCATATGCGGAAGGGATAACAAGATCTACAAGGTCCAGACGGTCAGCAGCACCAAGGCGGCAGGCATGGGACGGTGGGGGAGAGAGATTAACAAGGGTGCATAGTATCAGCAAAACTGTTGAGGAAGGTGCAGGAGCCCATGAAGAAATGGAGGACGAACTGGCAATAAGCATGGAAGACTTAGTAGATGAGGCAGAGCTTGCTCACATTTTGGTTGTGCGAGGTTGGGGGGAGAGGGCAGAGGAAGGAGGCATGATTTTCACCTCTCCGCCACCAACACATCAAGGACTTGGTCCTCCTGGATGCGCAAGACACATAAGCGCCTTCTTGCTGCACTATCTACAACATGACCCTCGGATTGTCCGAATTCGAAGTAATGCTGACTAGTGGGTTGCCACACTGTTAGATCCCCGGTACAAGACAAAATTTGGCGAAATAAGTCCTGACACAGAAAGGGACGCACGTAGGCAGGAGTATCAGCAGAAGGTGGTACGCAATCTAAGATCTGCTTTAACACTAAACACTAGTGCTGCACAGAGGGAATCTCAATGCTTTGTCATGGCTAGGAGGAAATGGTCTTTTACTTGTCCACATCTGAGGGACCGAGGGCTGGCTGCTGTGCTGAGACGGAGTTGAGTAGGGTGTCCCGGCAGAGATGCAAATTTGGTCATATACAAAATGAGTTGAAAAAGGACAGATGCTGGTGGAAAGGGGAACTGGTGTGTTGGAAAGGGGAAAAAAGTTTGTGTCCGTGGGTTTGGTGGTTAAGCAACAGAAACATTTGCTGAAGAAACACCATCTGTTACGGGGGGACTGGCAGATTTGGATAAGGTGATATATACTATGTTAGCGCTATATAAAAAAAATAAAGAAGAAAATAAAGAGAAAGGTATATATCCCAATCGCCAGTCGGTGTCCACCATGCTCCCAGATGGAAAAGGAGATGTTGGCAACTCGAAGGTTAGGCGGAGAATACAGAGCTGCGTGGCTCTGAAAATAATAGTAGCCTGAACTGAGTTAGTCGACACTCAGATCTGGAGACTGGGATCCCTGTTAGCATCACAGGGTCCACACACACACCCAGCCCTGGAACTCCCTGTTAACAACACAGGGGCTATTGGGTACGCTGTCCATGTGCGTAAGGGCCACACCTGTGGACAGCAGGCGCATCAGCAGCAGCAGCCCAGTTAATGCTACTGGGCTGCACTAGCAGGACAGGTAGGACAGAAGCTGGTCTTAACCGTTCTGCTTTACCAAGTGTGGCGGCGGCCTGCACCGACGCCCTATCCCTGCCTACTTCTGGCCTAAAGGCGCAATGGGTTCAACACATGGAGGTGTGCTCTTTCCCAGCATAATAGAAGACTGCGCACCTCCTTGTTGGCTCCAGCCCCTTTTATAACCTGGGTCCGCCACAACCCATGATGGACCACAATGTACCTCCTGGAGACAAAAGCAGAGTGACACGTCATCAGTGCCATAACCAGCGGCCTATTCGGAACCGCCACTTCAATGATGACCTCATGGCAGCCACAACCCAAACACCTCACCAGTCATCGTCTGACCAACAATAATGAGGTGACAAGTCATAGGTGCGGGCCTCTGCAAGCCAGTCCGGAGTGGCCTGGCCACATCATCAGGATACCTGATGCCCTGTGGTCTATATGGGCCTGCCACGTCAGGGGCAGTGCCAAAGAGTTCATTACCGGACCTAGCCTCTGATGCACTAAGTGCCTGAGCATGCTCAGTAGAATGAACAACAGTCTCAGAAAAAAAGACTATCAGCTTCAGCATGCTGTCTAGGCACAACACAGGACTTAGACATGGCACGGAGTCCAAGTACCTGTGCAAAGAGGCTTTTCGCACTACGTGTGGGAGCATGCGCTGTAGCCCGAACTGAGGACTTAACCTCAGGAATGGCACAGTCAGGCGGAGCATACTCACTAGGCAAAACACTGGACTTAGGCTGCGGCTGGGGTAAATCGGCACATGCATTCACACTAGCCGCCTCTCCACACTTAGACGTGGAGAAAGCAGCCAGCTGGGCAACGCGAGGCACAGCCCAAAATGGCAGCTGAAGCCTGGGCGCAACTGGAACCGCAGCAAGCTGCTTGCGTTTACTATCGGCACTGATTCATAACAACAAATACCTGCCAAAATAACAGGTGTACTTCTTCCCTTGGATAATCTGATATGATCCCTTTGTTCACGGACACGACCATCACTAGCAAATGTAGATGAGGCACCAAAACAGCATCTGCTTCAATGTATCTCAAGTGCTCCATAAAGTGGCCTCTCCTCCACCTCAAGTTCAATATCCCAAATCCTACATTCCTCTGTGGTGTCAACCCAATTGCACTTGCTTCCTAACAGCTCTCAAGTTTCCAACAGCCCTGCTGAGTATGGGGTAACAGAGATGGTTGAGTCTGCAGAGCTGTTCAGTCACACTATAGCCTGGGAATCAGAGGTCTGCTCCAAAGCTGCAGTGAGTACAGACAAGGAAGTTATTATTATATTTATTTATAGGGCACCATTGATTCCATGGTGCTGTACATGAGAAGGGGGTTACATACAGAATACATATACAAGTAACAATAGACAGACTGGTACAGAGGGAAGAGGGCCCTGCCCTTGTGGGATTACTTTCTAAAGGATTTTGGGGAGCAGACAGTAGGTGGGGTGGAGGTTGGGCGGCAGCTGCCCATGGTGGTGGGGTCATTGAAGGTTATAGTCATTTCTGAACAGATGAGTTTTCAGTTTCCATTTGAAGCTTGCGGGTGTAGCAGATAATCTGTCGTGTTGAGGCAGCGAGTTCCAGGAGACAGGGGAAATGATCTGCACAGATGCCCAGAAGCTTTGTGCATCGGATCCAGGCCCCGATGAAGAAGGTGCTGAGCATAATGTACACCCTCATTACCAAACAGTAAATCCTCCTGGTGGAGACAATGGGGAACATGATGAGGAGACTCAGATACCTGATTGGAACGACAACTTTACTATTCGGTCAGGGCAGAAAGAGGTTGTCTCGGAGGACTCAGGACGAGGGGAATGAAAACACACAGGGTGATGATGAGGTTAGAGACCCCACTTTCTGTCAAACCAAAGTCACCCAGTCTATGAGGTCAGCAGAGGAGGTGGAGGAGGATGCTACTGACGACGAGGTTACGTTGCGTCTTCCTGGACAGAGACAAAGTACTGGAAGCACGTCGACAATTGAATCCTCGGCCACAATTCTGTCTCTGAGCAGAAGTGGTGGCTCTGTAGGTCGCATGGGCTCTAAGCCTTGCCTAGCCTGGGGCTTTTTTGACATCGCAAAGGATCACCCAAGTCATGAAATCTGTAAGATTTGTCACCAATCTCTAAGTAGAGGCCAAAAACTCACTATTTAGAGTACCTGGTCCATGAAATGTCACATGTGTCACAAGTGTCACATGAATTGATAGCATGAGGGTGTATTGATCAGCTTTATCCACTGTGAATGCAACATGCTTATTTGCCGTTCATTGCATGCATTGTTGCAGACTACACACAAGGGGCTGCTGTTTTTTTGCATCTGCCTTTGTCTGTTTGGTCACTATAGCAATAGCAAAACGGTCTTCGGCTGTGGCCTTGGAGATGCTGTCTATGAACAGAAGGAAAAGCTAAAGGTGTGTGTTACTGCAAGAAGCCACCGCGGAAACACCAGTCAATTGTGAGGGGAGTTGTGTTGGAGTTTGGTGAGGAGGACCGTAACGCCTGTGAGCAGCATCCTGTGCCACAGACCGACATTCTTCCGGTGCTGTCTATACTGTTTACCGTGAGAGGAGCGTAAAGTCTGTATTTATGGCAAATGGACACCACAGTACCCGGGTACGGTAGGCTGGGCCCACACAGTAATGCGTGCATGCAACACTTTGCTTTATTTGCAAAACACATATCTGTTCTGGTTAGGCCGACTATATAGACAATAAAGGGGGCTTTACACGCTACGATATTTCAATCAATATCGTTAGCGATGACAAACAATTAGCCACGCCCATGTTTTCCATCAACCTTTTTCAATTTGCGTTTTTGTCGTCTAATAATGTCACACGCAACAATCGCACATAAGTCGTTAATTGTTTATGGTTGTTCAGCATATCGTATTTGGTAGTTTGTTTAGTTTCACACGTTTTTTTTTCAATCCGACCTTCATCTTGTTATTCGTCATTTAAGTACCCATCAGCCACCTTTCCACACGCCATCAGAAATTACACATGTGCGTTCAATTTAACATCATTCGCACATGTTCCAGGCTTGATTGCTTCTATAGCATTAAAAAGCAGTACGCTGGCTGTGTTTATTGTGTCTTCTTGGCATCTTGTGTAAGGTAGGTCATTGTGATTGTATCTTCGTATACATTATTGTTATTTTACTTCTTTTGTCTTCTCAGTTTAATGACTCATAGGTTTTCGAATTTTTGATAATGTGGGAAAATATTTGTCAATGAGGTTGCTTTCCAAAGCCCAAAAAAAAAAAAAAATGTTTTGTATGCATTTACCTAAGGTGCAATATAACTACTTAATTTGTATCTGCTAAGATATGAATTTAGTAACGTTTTATTAGTTCTAAAGTCTTTAAACCTTTTATGCGTAGGTAAAATGCCGTTATCAAGTGAGGATTTCATGCGTGATTTCATTGCGTAGTATCGTCAAAATGAATGTTTGTGGCGTGTAAAATCCCCATCATACAGTAACAAGCATTTAAAAAAAGAAGCTTATGGCAAGTTGGTTTCCATATGTTCAGAATATCATCCTGATGAACAATTCAATGAATGTATTATTAAGAAGAAAATTCAGGCAATTAGAACTGTATTTAAAAAAGAACTTAACAAAGTATCATAGTATCATAGTTTTTAAGGTTGAAGGGAGACTCTAAGTCCATCTAGTTCAACCCGTAGCCTAACATGTTGATCCAGAGGAAGGCAAAAAAACCCCAATGTGGCAAACAAGTTCCAATGGGGAAAAAATTTCCTTCCTGACTCCACATCCGGCAATCAGACTAGTTCCCTGGATCAATACCCTGTCATAAAATCTAATATACATAGCTGGTAATATTAAATTTTTCAAGAAAGGCATCCAGGCTCTGCTTAAATGTTAGTAGTGAATCACTCATTACAACATCATGCGGCAGAGAGTTCCATAGTCTCACTGCTCGTACAGTAAAGAATCCTCGTCTGTGATTATGATTAAACCTTCTTTCCTCAAGACGTAGCGGATGCCCCCGTGTTCCAGTCACAGGCCTAGGTGTAAAAAGATCTTTGGAAAGGTCTCTGTACTGTCCCCTCATATATTTATACATTGTGATTAGATCCCCCCTAAGCCTTCGTTTTTCCAAACTAAATAACCCCAAGTTTAATAACCTGTCTTGGTATTGCAGCCCACCCATTCCTCTAATAATCTTGGTGGCTCTTCTCTGCACCCTTTCCAGTTCAGCTATGTCCTTCTTATATATCGGTGACCAGAATTGTACACAGCATTCTAAGTGCGGTCGCACTAGTGACTTGTACAGAGGTAGAACTATATTTTTTTCATGAACACTTATACCTCTTTTAATACATCCCATTATTTTATTAGCCCTGGCAGCAGCTGCCTGACACTGTCCACTAAAGTGAAGTTTACCATCCACCAATACACCCAAGTCTTTTTCTGTGTCTGTTTTACCCAGTGTTCTACAATTAAGTACATAATCATAAATGTTATTTCCTCTACCCAAGTGCATGACCTTACATTTATCTACATTAAACTTCAATTGCCACTTCTCAGCCCAATCCTCCAATTTACATAAATCTCCCTGTAATATAAAATTATCCTCCTCTGTATTGATTACCCTGCAGAGTTTAGTATCATCTGCAAATATTGAAATTCTACTCCGCATGCCCCCAACAAGGTCATTTATAAATATGTTGAAAAGAAGCGGGCCCAATACTGACCCCTGTGGTACCCCACTATGAACTGAGACCCAGTCCGAGTACGTACCATTAATAACCACCCTTTGTTTCCTATCACTGAGCCAGTTTTTAACCCAGTTACACATATTTTCCCCTATCCCCAAAGTAGAAGAAAGCAAACGCTCAGGTGCTGCTGCAGAATCCATTTATGTAACCCCGACTGTGGTACTTTGACCTGTTAATGTTCACTAGAGATCAAGAAATGCCCCGACAATCAATGAGTGTCATACCACCACTACCAATAAATCCTGTTGTTATTCCGGCTATTGAACTTCCTGAATAGGTAAATTTTTATTTTTTTTTGTTAGCATAATGTGTTTGTAGTATTTTTAAAAATATGTTGTAAATGTTTTTCAAACTCCACATTTTTTGATCTTAGAAAAGTTTTTTTGTTTTTCAAACAATTTTTTTTGGGTTGTGTAATCAGGCAAAAAATTTAAACATTTTACACAACTTTCTAATTTTAAAGCAAAATATCGCAAAATATTATTTAAAATACAAAAAAAAATGTGGATCAATAAAGTGGCTAATATCAAGACTCACTTTCCAATCATATTTTCAAAATGTTTTTATGAAACAAAAGATTTTGATTATGAATGGCTAAAACATCATCTTTATATTTATGATAATATATTTGTAAATTAGGAACCAACTATTTTTTCTGACTTGGAGGATTCTCTTGAAATATCGGCAAATGAAGAGATAACTTCAGACTCATTACCAACGCAAACAAGCAATATTACTGACACACCTGGGCCATCTCAAGTTTATCGCAGACCACTTAGGCAAAGGAAAAGGCATTCATCAACACTCACAGGTGTTGCCCAGCTAGTAGAAATGTCCAAAAATATTCTGGAAAACGCAAAAAAAGATCCTGTGAGTGGTTATGCCCAAATGATTGATGATTTGTTTTAAAAAATGTCACCTGAACAAGTCATGCATGCGCAGAGAATAATGCTTTCGGTGATGCATGCCGGCCAAGAGGGGAGATTAAATGAGAATACATGTATCTCATTTATCACTCCACTCGAGTCTGAGTTTGATAATGCTGATCTAATGGCTGCAAATGTGGAGCCACCTGTTGTAGAAACTTCTCCTATTGCTACACACCAAACCACTTGTGTGTTAAAAAAAAAACACGTAAAACAAATAAATAAAAAAAACCATTCGCAAATGATGATTAAATATATAAATATGTAATGCTAATCTTGTGTAAGTATCAGTTTATATCAAATGGTGTGTATGTAATATCCACTTGATGTTTATAATCACCATTTTTTTTTTGTTTGTGTTTTTTTCCTTTTGTGTACATAATAAAAAAAAGTTATAAAATAAATGCTAATATTTTTTAGAGTTAAATTACATGCAACCAAAAAGTAAGGTATGACGCAATGTTTGTTTTTTGTTTGTCTAAAATTTTTCAAGTTTTATTAAAATCAGTAACATATATAGAATAAAAAACATTATTTGAAATTTAAACTTTGTGTCTTATCATTATTATATTTTAATAATATTATTATAGCTTGCTTCAGGAACAAAAAGAAAATAGAAATAGTTGTTTTTTTTATCCCAAAAATAATTAGAACCAACAGTAAACTAAACATTTATTTTTTGTAACAATATTAAATGTTCATTGGCAGCTTCTAACAAACGAACTCCTGATTCTAGGACTTCTTGATATGATGGTCTTTCAGTATTAAGGATACACAGAGATTTATTATTTTTTTTATGATTTTTTTTTTAAATTTAAAAAAAAAAAAAAAAAATTAACATACGTCTTAATATATTATCCTCATCTTCATCAACATTGGTCGGAGATCTGGAGCTTAATTCCTAGTTCAAGTCTGATAGAGTGACATATAGAAATGATAATGTCAGGGGCAATTATGGTAAATTACTTTTTGGGCATTTGTGTACAGTAATGATCTTTCTGTCAATTAGCTTAAAAAATTAACATATACCATTGGTCTCACTGCCTGAGATGTTTGGGCTGGGTGTGTTGTGAGGCGTTTCATTAACATTTGAGGCATGATGGGTTGCAGCCTCAGAATCATCTTTATCCTCCTGCTCTTTATTTTGCCGGGCTAAATAAAGAATAATTGTAGAATATGATGTAATTAACATTTTGTCATTAAATAATCATTAATGCTAAATTCAAACCACAACAAGAAATAAACAATTGTTACCTGCTAATCTATGTAATCGGGTACGTATCTTCACAACTCGACTCCAAGATCTAAACTTTAAATCAGACCATTTCTTCCTGATTTGAGTTATGGTGCGCATTACTCCATAATTTTTTTTCAGGCCGCGTTGCACATGGCGTAATACTGCCCTTTTATGCGCCATGGGCCTGTCATATTTACGTATGCACTCAAAGTCCCATTCATCCAGGCATTCTACCATAAATTCTATTTTGCATTGGCCCCAAATGCTTGCTCGTGAAGAATTCGCCATCTTTAATTTTTCAGAGAGATAGGTGTTCGACAAATACTGGCTGAGATATAGACAATGAATATACCTGCAGAAAAAACACACAAAGGCAAGAGAAATAGGCTGCAGACACATGCATTTATTTGTAAATTAAATTGATTTTTATTTTAAATTTGTTAAATCAATGTATATTGTTTTATTTTTCAATTTAGGAATCTTTGATATTCTTACAATTATGCTAAATAATTACTTTAAACTTAAGATAACAAATTTATATTTTTGTTTCCATAATTTGTTAATACATTTTTTTAAGTTTTTACTAAAACAATAATGCCGTTAATAAATTTTTCGACAAATTATAAAATTAGTTAATGGTCACCAATAAAATTTATTACATTCTTTAAAAAAAAAAAATTATAAAAAAAACATACATGTCTTTTGATGAACTAATTTAAACACACATTCTAACATGTTAGGTCATTAATTTTTTTAAGCTTAGTTTTGAATTGTAAGATCAAGAATTCAAACATTATTCTAAGTCATTCTGCCAATGTACAAATCCCGGCCCAATGAAATAATTCAAATAATTTTCGCGATTCAACTTAATTTCATGGCGTGCACGCCCACTTAAGGGTAAATGATGAAGGGATTCCAAAGACGTGGATTCCTGATGCCAAACACCTGGCACGATTTCACCTGTTTGATTATTGATTGTGTCATCAAAGCCTGCTGGTGTGTATTGATGAACATCCAACTTTCTAAGTAAATTGTGCAACACACAGCAGGCTAGGATTACACGGTCAATTGAATCAAGTTTTAAATTAATCGCAGTGTGAAAAATTCGAAACAGACAATATCCCAAATGCGTTTTCAACAACACTCCTTGCCCTGGAAAGGCGGTAGTTGAAAATACGACGTACTACATTTTAAACTCACATGTGGACAGGGCCTTAATAAATTTTTTTGCAAAGGAAATGCCTCATCTGCTACAAAATTAAAGTTCAAATTTCCAATTGTCTGATCATTGGATGGCAAAAATAAAGAATCATTATTTAATCTGCGGCCAAACTCGGTATAATCCAGGGCTCCTCCGTCCGAGAAACGCCCATTTATGCCTACATCAACATAAATAAACTCATAATTTGCATTTACTACAGCAAATAATATAACACTAAAATAACCCTTATAATTATAAAAAAAAGAACCACTATTGTGTGGCTGCTGGATGCGCACATGTTTGCCGTCTATTGCGCCGCCACAATTTGGGAATTGCCAACATTTTTCAAAATAAGATGCAATAGCCAGCCAGTCTGCTTGGTTTTTAGGAAATTGCATATAATCACATAGACAGTCAATGATGGCTTGACAGGTTTCAGGGATGAGGGTGCTTAACAGAGACCGTGATATGCTTGAGGAATATTGCAAATCTGTTAAACTTCTTCCTGTAGCAAGAAATCGCAATGTTACACCAAGTCTTTCTTCCACAGGAATTGCTTTTCTCATCACTGTGTCCTGACGTTTGATATACAGTGCCTACAAGTAGTATTCAACCCCCTGCAGATTTAGCAGGTTTACACATTCGGAATTAACTTGGCATTGTGACATTTGGACTGTAGATCAGCCTGGAAGTGTGAAATGCACTGCAGCAAAAAAGAATGTTGTTTCTTTTTTTATTTTTTTTTTAAATTGTGAAAAGTTTATTCAGAGGGTCATTTATTATTCAACCCCTCAAACCACAAGAATTCTGTTTGGTTCCCCTAAAGTATTAAGACGTATTTCAGGCACAAAACAATGAGCTTCACATGTTTGGATTAATTATCTCTTTTTTCCAGCCTTTTCTGACTAATTAAGACCCTCCCCAAACTTGTGAACAGCACTCATACTTGGTCAACATGGGAAAGACAAAGGAGCATTCCAAGGCCATCAGAGACAAGATCGTGGAGGGTCACAAGGCTGGCAAGGGGTACAAAACCCTTTCCAAGGAGTTGGGCCTACCTGTCTCCACTGTTGGGAGCATCATCCGGAAGTGGAAGGCTTATGGAACTACTGTTAGCCTTCCACGGCCTGGACAGACTTTGAAAATTTCCACCCGTGCCGAGGCCAGGCTTGTCCAAAGAGTCAAGGCTAACCCAAGGACAACAAGGAAGGAGCTCCGGGAAGATCTTATGGCAGTGGGGACATTGGTTTCAGTCAATACCATAAGTAACGTACTCCACCGCAATGGTCTCCGTTCCAGACGAGCCCGTAAGGTACCTTTACTTTCAAAGCGTCATGTCAAGGCTCGTCTACAGTTTGCTCATGATCACTTGGAGGACTCTGAGACAGACTGGTTCAAGGTTCTCTGGTCTGATGAGACCAAGATCGAGATCTTTGGTGCCAACCACACACGTGACGTTTGGAGACTGGATGGCACTGCATACGACCCCAAGAATACCATCCCTACAGTCAAGCATGGTGGTGGCAGCATCATGCTGTGGGGCTGTTTCTCAGCCAAGGGGCCTGGCCATCTGGTCTGCATCCATGGGAAGATGGATAGCACGGCCTACCTGGAGATTTTGGCTAAGAACCTCCGCTCCTCCATCAAGGATCTTAAGATGGGTCGTCATTTCATCTTCCAACAAGACAACGACCCAAAGCACACAGCCAAGAAAACCAAGGCCTGGTTCAAGAGGGAAAAAATCAAGGTGTTGCAGTGGCCTAGTCAGTCTCCTGACCTTAACCCAATTGAAAACTTGTGGAAGGAGCTCAAGATTAAAGTCCACATGAAACACCCAAAGAACCTAGATAACTTGGAGAAGATCTGCATGGAGGAGTGGGCCAAGATAACTCCAGAGACCTGTGCCGGCCTGATCAGGTCTTATAAAAGATGATTATTAGCTGTAATTGCAAACAAGGGTTATTCCACAAAATATTAAACCTAGGGGTTAAATAATAATTGACCCACACTTTTATGTTGAAAATTTATTAAAATTTAACTGAGCAACATAACTTGTTGGTTTGTAAGATTTATGCATCTGTTAATAAATCCTGCTCTTGTTTGAAGTTTGCAGGCTCTAACTTATTTGCATCTTATCAAACCTGCTAAATCTGCAGGGGGTTAAATACTACTTGTAGGCACTGTATGGTGTTATACGTTGAACCAGGAACAGGAATGTAGCCTCAGACATTCTCAAATAATTACGAAAATCCTGTGGGTTGTTTTCACGCAAACTGTGTATTAGGTTGATGTGGCTGTATTGGTCCCTCTTTAACAACCACTGTCTTGCCCACATGCGACGGCGTTTGTTTTGTTGCCTTAATTGTGCCTCAATTTCTTCTACTGCAATTGCAGCAGTTGTTAGTAATGTTGCACATACTAAATTCTGTTGTTGTTCATTGAGCATTTTTAATTTGTTTTCGAAGGGTTGTTAAGTATGCAGTTCTTACATTACCGGTTATTTTCTCTTCTGTGCATGCAAAAATAAAGAAAAATTTAAAATAATATTTTAAAAGACAAAATAACATTTTCTGGGTTACATGAAAATAACATCCACATGTAACCAAATAATTACCATAATTAATGCAGTTCACAATGTTGACAAACGCAGAATCGTAGAGATGATATAGACACCACTCAAGATGGAAGTATCGGCGACTATCCCACGTCAATAATCACGCTCTTTATACACAACATAGAACCAATGAAACTGACAAGTTAATTTAAGCAAGCAATGCACGTGTGTAGTGGATTAATGTGACGTTTCTAGATCAACCATGTCGTTGATGACGCACGCATGTGCGATATTGTTGATGTTGCAAAAGCTTCACACGAAACAACTTGAGACGATAAAAGCACTAGAACGAACAATTCCAAACGGCCTATGACGATTTTTGACCTTTGAACGAGCTCTCCACGGAGAGCTATTTTGAACAATTTCGCGCTCGTTCACAATCGCAAGGACGTTTCACACAAAGATATTGATCAAAAGGCCGGATGTGCGTCAGAAACGACATGACCCCGACGACTTTTTAAAGGCGATATCGTAGCGTGTAAAGCCCCCTTAAGACTTGCTGCCTCTGCACTATCAAATTGTCACTTACAGTTTAAATCATAGAGGGACAGCGACACATGTTTGCATTGACTGTTGCTTTACAAGATTTCCATGACTGTGTTGCTGAGCTGTGTGGTTTGCATTCACACTGTTATCATCTGCCTTATCTGTGAGGCTTCAGCTAACAAGGGTATTCAGGTGGAGGAATGGGTTTTGTCTATGTTTAGGTAGATAAGTTGTAAGCTCTTGTGATGCGCCACTGGTAAGTTGTGTTCACACACACACACACACACACACACACACACACTTACTCCTTCTACGCTGAGGGATTACCAGGTAGTAGGCAACTGAATAGATTGTTCTATTCTTTCAGTTTTATGCATGGTTCTTATTGTTTGTTTTGGGAAAGTTAAACAATCATTTATCAACCCAACTGCCTAGAGTCCTTTTCCTGTTGCGTGGTTTTGCTACATACTGGGGAGCCTACCCTGTACACGACTTTAAATGAAGCATAAGTCGCAATGGGAATTTCACTGTGCTACAATGCGGCCTAGCGGGGCTGTGCAACCACCGCCTTCCCCATCAAGTGCATCTGCGTGCTCTTCATCCTCTGTGACTGTGGGGACAGCAGTCACACATGTTTTTTCACGCTGAACTTCCACCCCTTTACCCGCAACAGGGAGTGTGATTGCCAGGTCGTCAGTTGTTTTGGAAGTGGAAACATGGTATTGTTGAGCTCTGTCAGACATCGAGAGAACCACCATTGGATGAATGCAACATTATATCCACGCCTGCACCTTCGTCACAGATTGGCTGGACTACCTGCAGTTAATAATTGCATAGTAGAAATGGACAGAAGTGTAGAATGCACATGTGTTGTACCTTGCTTGGCAGCAAAGGAACACTAAGGTAGTATCCCAGACAATTGTAGTATGCCCCTAAAAATGTCAGCACTTTTGTAAATTAAAATTGCGTAGCAGAAATGGAGGAGTGTAGAATGCACATGTGGTGTACCTTGCTTGGCAGCAAAGGAACACTAACTTAGTATTCCAGATACTTTTAGGATGGCAGAAAAAGTGTCAGCTCTTTGGGCAAATAAAATAGCGTGGCAAAAGTGTGCAGGTGGGTACAGTGCCCGGGTTCTTTGGGTCAGTGGACAGGAAAGGAACACTAGCTTAGTATGCCAGACACTTTTAGGATGGCAGAAAAAGTGTCAGCTCTTTGGGCAAATAAAATAGCGTGGCAAAAGTGGGCAGGTGGGTACAGTGCCCGGGTTCTGTGGGTGAGTGGACAGGAAAGGACCACTAACTTTGTATTCCAGACACTTTTAGGATGGCAGAAAAAGTGTCAGCTCTTTGGGCAAATAAAATAGCGTGGCAAAAGTGGGCAGGTGGGTACAGTGCCCGGGTTCTGTGGGTCAGTGGACAGGAAAGGAACACTAACTTAGTATTCCAGACACTTTTAGGATGGCAGAAAAAGTGTCAGCTCTTTGGACAAATAAAATAGCGTGGCAAAAGTGGGCAGGTGGGTACAGTGCCCAGGTTCTGTGGGTCAGTGGACAGGAAAGGAACACTAACTTTGTATTCCAGACACTTTTAAGACGGCAGAAAAAGTGTCAGCTTTTTGGGCAAATAAAATAGCGTGGCAAAAGTGGGCAGGTGGGTACAGTGCCTGGGTTCTGTGGGTCAGTGGACAGGAAAGGAACACTAATTTAGTATTCCAGACACTTTTAGGATGGCAGAAAAGGTGTCAGCTCTTTGGGCAAATAAAATAGCGTTGCAAAAGTGTGTAGGTGGGTACAGTGCCCGGGTTCTGTGGGTACCAGGACAGGAAAGGAAGCCTCACTTTCTATCCCTCCTAATGATGAAATGTAGCAAGGAATTCCCTGAGCTGAGGTACACAGACGCTGTTATCTAAGGCTGTACACAGCGTTTGCACAGTCCTGCCTAGTAGCTATGGCTATGAACGCCTGGAAATCTGCCCTGAAAAGGGCTGAAATAACAAGCAGTCCCTAATCCCTCCAGCACTGTGTAGCTTGCACTATGTCTATAGCACACACATCAGGATCGGCGGAAGCAGTGTGAGCGGTGACTGTCACCCACACGCAGAAAGGAGATAATGGCGGCGACAGGGAAAATGGCCATATTTTATAAGGCAAGGACATGTGACATTCACAGCCTATGACACATGCCCTTGCTTGTTTGGCAAAAATGCACAGCTGTGTGTGTGTCTGTGATTGGCTGACATCCTGGCCCGCTCCACTGCACGCGCGCTTAGGAAAAAAAAAATGGCGATCGGCCTTCTCTCAGCAGTGAATCATAGATCTAAACCGCGTCCCCCCCGCACACTATACTCTGAAATTTGATATTATTGTGAATCACAGTGACTCACACTATTACAATGAAAAGCCAGCTAGTAACTAGCTATGCTTTTTGCTGATCGATATTGAATGTAACTCGAGCTATCGAGCTTTTAGCAAAAAGCTCGCATTCGAGTTCGATCATGAGCACCCCCAAAAATCACTAGAACATGAAATTGGCGAACCTCGAACATTGCTCAACTCTACCCTTCACATCCCTCTCCAATGCTGCAAGGTGAGAGGCCATAGCCGACCAAAGGATACATACAAAACAGATCGTCAAAGTGGCCAAGCTTGGGGTCATATGTCTCCTGTGAATGATGATGGGGTGAGGATTGGATGGGCCAACCTTCTGTGTATCCACAGTAGACTGTGTGGTCGTGGAAGATTGGTTGCTGCTTGAGAAATGAAACAAGGCCTTGTCTGCCATCCAAGGCAGAATCTGCTCTTGCTCTTCTGGCTTCAACACATTTTTACGTTCCAGACTGGGAATTTTGCAAGGAACATAGTGGGTGCATCAAGCTTCTGACACAGACTCAGTGCCTTGTCGCTCACCACTGACAATACCACACCCAAACACATCCATGTCTGTTAACAACTGGCTTTTTTGTGATTTTGGGTTTTGCTGACATATTTGCAGATGTTGATAGCGCAAGCCAAGCAAACTTTGACCACAAACATATTGTGGAAAACGTAGCAGTGAGTACATTGTACCAGGCAGCACAAAATGCTAGTAGTGCTGCTTTGTATTTGGCAAGCCACTAGCAACGTATTGCAGAGCTTTGACAGCAGTGTAGAGAGGGAGGGATCCACCGCAGCACCGCAGCTCGCAGGAAAAAGTACTAGGGTGGCTAAAGGGAATGCTCATTACACTATTCCCATTAGCACAGGTTGGCAAGTTCCCAGGCCAAAGGTTAAGTGTTCGCCAGTATGGTTCTTTTTTAAAAATAAATGCGGACACCAGGATCACCAGGGGCCTGACCACTAACAGGCTACCACCAGCAAGCTCAAGTGTGCCGCCCCAGCAGCTGATTGAATTGCTTGGATCCAGGGGTAGTGTTTATTCGTGGCTCGAGGGTCTCCCAACCCGGGGGCTTAGGGGCCGCACTCTAAAGTAAAAGGGGGGATATTTACAGGGGAGTTATAGTTCACAATGCCACCTGCTGTGTGCGGAAACTGGGACTACCGCCGCTGCCGTTGGGAGTACTTGGGGTGATGGAGTGGGGCAGCAAGGTGTCGTTGCCCTCCACGGGTAGGGATAGGCCCCAGGACTCTGGATGGTGCTACTGGGTGCCATGAAGGGGAAATCACTCAGGGACTCACTGAGCCAGATGCTGACAATCTGGTAAACCAAGTCTGTGGGTGCCACTGCCTCTCAAAGGGGAGCTCGTCCAGGTCCCGTTCCCTGCAGTGCTGCCTGGTGATCCGTGACCTGCCTCCTGGCACAAAGTTTAAATTCATCGTAGTGGCCCAGTAGTCTTAAACTTGCTGGGCCCTGCTCCCCACTGTGGCTAAGTGTGGGAGCCTGCTCTTAAGGGCTCACCCTTGGGATTTTAGTGGGCTGCTTGTATGATAGGCCCTATCCCCCTCGTTGCGCTAGTGCCCCGATTCTGGAGCTAGTGGGAACAGTCCATAAAGGCTCCGTTCTACGCAGGTTAATTGCCGGGTTGCCTGAAGCTTCCCCCACGACCTCGGGTCTGTGTACCCCGCTGTGCCTTTGATCCCGGACTGGGGATAGAACCAGGCTGCGGACCGTCCTCTTTGACAGGTCCAGGCACCTAGCCTCAATCCCCTGTGACCGGGGGTCTGACTCCTCTAGGTCCAGACCACCGTCTGCAACCTAGTCAACTATTCCTGGGAGCCACTATTCTCAGCCTCCTCTGAGCTCCTCTCAGCTTGTGAGCTACCTCACTTCACCTCCTCAACTTTGCTACTGCACTTCACTACTCTTCACTCCTCACCTCTCCTTCCTAACCCCTAGGTGGGCAACCCTATTCCGCTCAAGCCGCCCACTGGTGTGCCTAGTGGGTGTGGTGCAGAGTGTACCTAGGATTTGATTTGCTGTTGGAGGCAGCACTGTAAGATGGGGACCCAGTACCACAAAGGATTTGAATACCACACTAAAGAGAAAGCACGCGCAGTGCCCTGTGATGGCCCTGATAGTCCAGGGGCATCACACAAGCATATGTAATCAAAGCACCCAACTAAGTGGGCCAAATGCCTGGGTCCACAATCAGTGTCTGCAGTTGACACCACTGCCTCTTGTTTTTTCTCACACCCCAGGCTTTGGAATGCACGTGGAAATATGCAGCAACCCACCCACAGGCTCAAACACCAAACACTTCCATTGAACACTTACATAGGCTTTCCCAGTGTCGGAGTTCCACTCTTTTTAAAATTGTCAAAATATTTAATCTGAGGCCCTCTTCTATGTATATTCCAGGGTGTATTGCAATCCCTCCTTTAAATTTTTGCTAGGCCTTGCATTGGTGCATAGGCTTTACCTCTGTAGGAGTACGACTCTTAAAAATTGTCAAAAAAAAATTCTGAGGCTCTCCTCTATGTTTCTTCTGGGGTGTATTTCAATCCCTCTTAAATTTTTGCTAGCCCTTGCACAGGCTTTACCACTGTAGGAGACCCACTCTTTTAAATTGTAAAAAAAAATATTCTAAAGTCCTTTTCAACGTCTTCCCAGGTTTACTGCAATTTCTCTTTTAATTTTTTGCATAGTCTCTGTAGGAGTGTAGGAGTCCAATTCTTTTCAAAATTCTCAAAAAAAAATATTCTGAGGCCCTCTTCCATGAGTCTTCTAGGGTCTTTTGAAATCCCTCTTTTAAAATGTTGCTAGGCCTTGTACTTTGTGTATAGGCTTCACCACTGTAGTAGTCCCACTTTTTCTTTTAATTGTAAAAAAAATTATTCTGCGGATCTGCTCTAAGTGTCATCTAGGGTATATTGCAATCCCTCCTATAAATGTTTGCCAGAACTTGCTCTTAGTGCAAATCCTTTACCAGTGTAGGAATCACATTCTTTTTATACTTGTCATAAAATGTATTCTGCTGCTCCTCCTCTGTGTGTCAAACATGGTGTATTAGAAATAGGTAGGAAAAGGGTAATTTCAATACCGCGCCAACGACCACTCATGAAGATGATGAAATTAATGTTACTTTATTTCATGCTCAGGTCTGGTCTACGCGTTTCAGGAGGCTCTGCTCCCTTCCTCAGGACAATACAGGCACAAATGAGATTTTGATGTTTCTTGTGCCTGTATTGTCCTGAGGAAGGGAGCAGAGCCTCCTGAAACGCGTAATCCAGACCGGAGCATGAAATAAAGTAACATTAATTTCATCATCTTCATGAGTGGTCGTTGGCGCGGTATTGAAATTACCCTTTTCCTACCTATTTCTATTACCATTGAGAGGTGACTGCTGCCGTTGACCGATTATCTATGCCCTTACAGTAGTTTTGACTTTCACAACTCCACTTGGTGAGTAACCCACGTGCATTTCACCCTATATGTTTTTGGGGTAAGACCCTATTGCGCTCTCTCTCCACAGTTTTAATTTCCGAAACATGGTGTATTGCCATTCCTCCTTTAAATAGATATAATGAACCATGGTGAGAGATGGCCTGGCTACTAAGGCTATGTGCACAGGTTGCATTTTTGCTGTGTTTTTTTCATGCCTTTTATTCAAATTAAAAGCTGATTTTTACAGTACCAGTAAAAGGTAGGAGATTTATTAAATCTAATGCACATGATTGTAATTTTTTTCCTGACTGAAATGGAAAACTGCTGTTTTTGAAAGAGGTAACATGTTTGGTCACAACTCAGCATGTCACGTATAATACTTTGTGTGTAGTCCTAATTAAAATATAGAGATAATGAATATACATATAAGAAAATCTGCCTCTGAGATAATAAGGTATCACAAGTCACTTCCTCTTTGTCTCCAAATTGGAAGTGTTTATTATATCGTCACTTAGTTATATAGGAATTTCTTGGACATACATTGTAGCATCCTTATTGGCTCTGCTTATTAGAGATGAGCAAACCTGTTTGATAAAGGTTCACTAATTTGAAATTCGGTATAAGCCTTAGCATGTTCGTTCGTACTCAGTAACCCCAAGCCCTTTCCCGAAAAGTTGGCAATGTCCGATTTTGTTTGATCACTGATTGCATTTTAAAAAATTGCTTTTCTCATAATATGTTATCCTTTTGGATAGCATTGTAGTGCTGTATGATGCATAGGGGGATGTGTTTAATGAGTGGAAGGGGTGGGGACTCGAGAGAAGCCAGACGCGAGAGGCGCCATTTTTTTCTTATCGTTAGTTGCAGATGTTCCTGCAGCCAATCATGGTGTAGCTAACATCCACAAGGTTCAGACACAAGGGCTTGTGTCAATGGCTGCCTAAAGGCCGCTTTACACGCTGCGATCTCGCTAGCGAGATCGCTAGCGTGTGTACCCGCCCCTGTCGGTTGTGCGTCACGGGCAAATCGCTGCCCGTGGCGCACAACATTGCTTGGACCCGTCACACTACTTACCTGCCTAGCAACGTTGCTGTGACCGGCGAACCGTCTCCTTTCTGAGGGGGCAGTTTGTTCGGCGTCACAGCAACGTCACTAAGCGGCCGCCCAATAGAAGCGGAGGGGGCGGAGATGAGCGGGTCGAACATCCCGCCCACCTCCTTCCTTCGTCATTACGGGCGGCCGCAGGTATGATGTGGTTCCTCGTTCCTGCGGTGTCACACATAGCGATGTGTGCTGCCGCAGGAACAACAAACAACCTGCGTCCTGCAACAGCAGTGATATTTGGGAACTGGACAGCGTGTTAACAATCAACGATAAGATGAGTATTTTTGATCGTTAGCGGTCGCTCGTACGTGTCACGCGCAATGACGTTGCTAACGAGAACGGATGTGCGTCATGAATTTTGTGACCCCCAACGACATTGCGTTAACGATGTCGTTGCGTGTAAAGCGGTCTTAAATCACATGTCCGACTGCATGCAAAATGTGGCCATGCAGTGTCGGCACCATTTTGTGAATGTGAAACGTTAGGGAAGGTGCTGCCACTTGTGCTGATGGTTGGGCTGCTAGACAGTTAGCTTAGGTAGAGGTTTAATGATAGGTAGTTGAGATAGGAGAGCGATAGTATAGAATAGGGATGTGCAGTGTAGGGAAAGCTGTGGGCCACAAATTGGCATGTAATTATAGAAATAGGGATAGGTACTTGTGAGTGCCTGGTAAAGAGTTGCACATTTAGGATCTAAATAGTTGTTGCTACTTATTGCAGCCTGTTACCAATTAGCCAGTGAATCCCATTTCTAGATATTGTCAGTTAGTACTACCTACTTTTTTTTACTAGCAATCCTACCTTCATTAAATATTTAAAACATCATTTTTATTAGATAAATTTAAAAGTACAAATTAATCTCACACCGTGAGTGATACACACAACCAACAAGAACAAACAAAAAATTCGGACACAATGAGGCCACAATTAAGGACCCCTTTTTTTTATGCGGAGTTTTTTTGTGGAAATTACGGTACTGTTTATCTAGATTTAGGGCAAACAGATCTAGATGCGCCCTAGATCTATCTGTCCGCTACCTGTCAATAGAGATATAACTTATGTTACACGCACCCTAAAGTTAAAAAGGTGCCCCCATTCCACGACGGCTAGCCCTTTATAGCTGCCCCTAAACTCCCTCACTAATGCAGGTACAGGTAGTTTAGATATTTAATTAATTTCGTTCAATAAGGAGATCACTTATCTTAACGTTCTCACGGCAGCTCTTTGCATAAACACAGTCCAGAAAGAGGAGAAAGAGCTCATAGGGCCACAGTTGGAGACCTCTCCACTTTCTGAACTTCCAGCATTGTCTATTCAGACTAAGGCACCGGAGTCTAAATACACCCTACCTCAATCTGTCCGCTACCTGTCAATGGAGATATAACTTTCGTTACACGCACCCTAAAGTTAAATAGGTGCCCCCATTCCACGGCGGCTAGCCCTTGGTAGCTGACCCTAAACTCCCTCACCAATTCAGGTATAGGCAGTTTATATATATTTGAATACTTAAAGATGGTCACTTATCTCATCTTATGTTCTCATGGCAGCTTTTCCACAAAAGAATACAGTCCGCAATATGTCCAAAGGAAAAACTCGACGCGTTTCCCCCCACTAATATGTATTGGGGTTCATCAGGAGTTTCAAGGCACAATGGCCATTCTGATGCCCAGCTGCATATGTGGCAGCAGATATCCCTCAAGAGACGGTGCTTGTGCCACAAGCACCGTCTCTTGAGGGATATCTGCTGCCACATATGCAGCTGGGCATCAGAATGGCGATTGTGCCTTGAAACTCCTGATGAACCCCAATACATATTAGTGGGGGGAAACGCGTCGAGTTTTTCCTTTGGACATATTGCGGACTGTATTCTTTTGTGGAAAAGCTGCCATGAGAACATAAGATGAGATAAGTGACCATCTTTAAGTATCCAAATATATATAAACTGCCTATACCTGAATTGGTGAGGGAGTTTAGGGTCAGCTACCAAGGGCTAGCCGCCGTGGAATGGGGGCACCTATTTAACTTTAGGGTGCGTGTAACGAAAGTTATATCTCCATTGACAGGTATCGGACAGATTGAGGTAGGGTGTATTTAGACTCCGGTGCCTTAGTCTGAATAGACAATGCTGGAAGTTCAGAAAGTGGAGAGGTCTCCAACTGTGGCCCTATGAGCTCTTTCTCCTCTTTCTGGACTGTGTTTATGCAAAGAGCTGCCGTGAGAACGTTAAGATAAGTGATCTCCTTATTGAACGAAATTAATTAAATATCTAAACTACCTGTACCTGTATTAGTGAGGGAGTTTAGGGGCAGCTATAAAGGGCTAGCCGTCGTGGAATGGGGGCACCTTTTTAACTTTAGGGTGCGTGTAACATAAGTTATATCTCCATTGACAGGTTGCGGACAGATAGATCTAGGGCGCATCTAGATCTGTTTGCCCTAAATCTAGATAAACAGTACCGTAATTTCCACAAAAAAACTCCGCATAAAAAAAGGGGTCCTTAATTGTGGCCTCATTGTGTCCGAATTTTTTGTTTGTTCTTGTTGGTTGTGTGTATCACTCACGGTGTGTGATTAATTTGTACTTTTAAATTTATCTAATAAAAATGATGTTTTAAATATTTAATGAAGGTAGGATTGCTAGTAAAAATTTGATATACTGCCTCCAAAAATAATAATCTCTTCTAGTTTGAAATAGTACTACCTACTGTAAATTTGGTAGTGAACAAGTTAAAAGGTCTTGGCACTTTTCATTGCCTTGTCAAAATTCTGCAGTCAATCACATTTCTAGGTATTTTTAGTATTGCCTGCTGTAAATTTGCTAGTGAACTAGTTAAAAAGGGCTTGGCACTTTTCAAGGTTTGCTCAAAATTACGCAGTGAACCACATTTCTAGTTATTGGTACATTTTAGTGACTTAACAATATTGCAAACTCAAGCAGGAAATAATTTATCTTTTGTATCAGGTGTGGCCGTAGGGTTGAGAAACATCTGTTTGAAAGGGTACATCAACCATGAGTGGTAAATCATGACAAGGTTGTGATGGAAAAGTGAATAGGTGGCGTGTTGTAGGTGTGGGAAGTTCTGTTAGTCAAAGCTCTCGCGAGCAAACACTATCCCAAGAGAAATGAGAACAACATCCGTTACTGCACAGCCTACGCCACTAAATTTGGCAGCCACATAGCATTCCAACTTCTAAATGAGGGTGATAAACAGCATGTGTTAGAGTTGATTGTGCTGAATCAAGTGGCCTCTCCTCTTCCTGCACCTCAACAATCATAAACAGTCCACTCCTTGGAGGTGCCACCCCTATTGCACTTGTTTCCTCCCACGTCACAAATCTCCAACTGGCAAATTGACTGTGGGGAACCACACATGGTCAAGTGTTGTGAATGTCAGTTATGCTTTGTCTGCTGTGAGGCTCCCTCTTGTGGCCAGGAATGGTTTGGACAGAGACCAAGTGTGTTGAGCAATGGGCGTTTCCTTTGCTAACTCTCTGCTTATTTAAACCCTGGTCTGATAGCAGGCTATGCCGGATGTCAGTTGTTCTTTGTTCACCAGCCTGCTTCATCCTGCTCCAGACCACATCTACCCCAGATAAGTGCTTGGCTCTTTATTTTGGCCGGATGTACTGTTATGATCCGGAACCATGGAAGACAACCATAAATCATTGGTAAAAGGTGACAAGAGCATTGGCAACTAATCTGGCCGCCATCCCCTTACTAATCATCACAACTAGAAGTAGCTGAGGGGTGAACTAACATCCTGTGCACCACGAACCCAGCCGGAGAACTAGCTATCCTAAAGGAAGGAAAGATGAATAACTCTCTGCCTCAGAAAATAGATAAAGAATAGCAAGCCCCCTACATTCAAAGACTGCGGTGATATAGGAAAAAACAATACACAGATAGATGATAGGATTAGCAAAAGGTGAGGCCCTACGGACTAAATAGGACAGGACAGGAAAGGGACTGATGGTGGCCAGAGAAAAACCCTGCAAAAATCCAACAACCTGATAGTGCAAAAAAGCCCTCAGATTGCTAGATCTGAACTCTGTCCTATACCAGGCGCTCTTGTCATACCAATGAACAGAAAGCAGGAACCATTACAAATTCAAGAAGCAACAAACACATGGACTTATAGGAGCAATACTCCAAACATAGCTGCAGGGAGCTTTCCAGCTAAGCAACTGAGAGGGAAGATCCCTGCATGCAAATAAACTGAAAACAACCACAGCAAATGACAAACTCAGATAAGAACAAAAAGAACCAAACAAAAAAAAAGACCCAAGCACTTATCTGGGGTAGATGTGGTCTGGAGCAGGATGAAGCAGGCTGGTGAACAAAGAACAACTGACATCCGGCATAGCCTGCTATCAGACCAGGGTTTAAATAAGCAGAGAGTTAGCAATGGAAACGCCCATTGCTCAACACACCTGATCTCTGTCCAAACCATTCCTGGCCACAAGAGGGAGCCTCACAGCAGCCAAAGCATAACTGACATTCAGACCAGTCAAGTCTGCAGAGCTGTTCACACATTCTATCCCATGGGCCGCAGATGTCTACTAGAAAGATTCCCAGACTCAAGAGGAGGAAAATATCTGCAACAATGCCCCAAATCTTTGTCAGTTGGATCCTGGCTTGGACAAGTAGGGTTCCAGCAGGATCTCTGTCTAGCTCAGCAGATGAGGAGGAGGAGGCAATTCCCATATAAACATGTAGTTATGTGTTAGGGCCAGGTGGACGGGCAGACCCAGGAGGTGGATCCACTGGGCCGAACACCTCACTGAAGGCAAGGGGTCCGGTAGCCGGAGCACTACAGGTAGCAGGACAGTCCGTTCAAAGGAGTGGAGTGTAGAAGTCCCTGGGACCACGGAGTCACCGAAGGTAGTCCGGGTGACAGAGCTCAGGTTCGGAGGCCGAGATGTTGTCAGGCAGAGTCCGGAACCGACGGAGCGAGAAGACGGGTCACCACAGGGATCAGAGATGGTATGGACTGACGGGATGGCGGACAGTCACCGTTCGGGGTTCGGGAATCGTCAGGACCGGATGGCGAGGCAGGAGCGGCTCTAGGAGAGAGATAGGTAAGTATACCGCAAGACACAAGGAGACCTGACTCCTAGCTTGGCAAAACACGAAGAACAGGCCCCGCCCACTTGGAAAGGATTCCCCTATATACCCAGTACCTGATCCTTCAATATCCTGTTGGAGGACACTGGCCCTTTAAGAGAGGGTCAATGACCGCGCGCGCGCCCTAATGCGCATGCGCGAGGCCCGGGTGCCAGAAGCCAGAGCAGGGAGCGGTGAACAGGAGGCAGGAGAGCCGGGCTGGGGCCGAGTTGCCGACGGGCGCCGGGAGCGGGGACCGGGCTGCCTGGGGACCGCAGGCGATGGAGCAAGAAGGCTGTGGAGCGGGGGACCGGGAAGCCTGGCACGGGAGCGGCGGAGCGCGACCTGAGAGCGGGGAAGCATGGCAGGGGAGCCGGTAAGCAAGGCAGGGGAGCCGGGGAGCATGGCAGGGGAGCCGGGGAGCCTAGCAGGGGAGCCGGGGAGCGTGACAGTACCCCCTCCCCCACGCCCCCCTCCCCGCAACCGGGACAGGAAGGCACGTATCAGAGGAGTACCCACATTCTCCCTGGGTTCCCAGGACCTATCTTCAGGACCATACCCTGCCCAGTCCACCAGGAAGAACTGTCGGCCCCGCACGGTTTTCATGGCCACGATATCCCTTACCGCATAGATGTCATCATCAGCAATAGGAGGAGGAGCAGAACTGGCAGCAGCGGAGAAGGGACCAAGGACAACCGGCTTGAGCAGGGAGACGTGGAAGGAGTTGGGTATTCTCATCGTGGCCGGGAGCTGCAGCTTGTAGGAGACCTCATTTATTTTGCTGAGGACTTTAAACGGCCCGATGTAGCGAGGGCCCAGCTTGTATGATGGTAGCTTCAATCGGACGTACTTGGAAGCAAGCCAGACCAGATCTCCTGGAGAGAAACACGGAGGATCCAGACGCCTCTTGTCTGCGTGTCTCTTCATCCGCAGGGAAGCACGTCCAAGGGACGCCTTGACAGAGTCCCAAATTGTTGCAAAGTCACGGACTACAGCATCAGCAGCAGGGACATCCGAGGAAGAGGATACAGGTAATGGGACGGAAGGCTGAAGTCCGTAAACGACATGGAAGGGAGAGCTGGAGGAGGACTCACTGACGTGGTGGTTATGGGAGAATTCAGCCCAAGGAAGAAGCGTGGACCAGTCGTCGTGATGGGCGTTGACGTAGTGATGTAAGAAGGAGGTCAAGATCTGATTGACTCATTCCACTTGGCCATTCGACTGAGGATGGTAGGCTGAAGAAAAGTCCAGAGTCACTCCCAGATGTTTGCAGAGAGCCCTCCAGAAGCGGGAGGTAAACTGAGTTCCTCTGTCGGACACAATGTGTGATGGAAAGCCATGCAACCGGAAGATGTGTTGTACATAGGCGTCAGCGAGTTCCTGGGCAGAGGGCAGTCCAGCCATAGGGACGAAATGAGCCATTTTGGAGAACCGATCCACCACGACCCATATGACTGTGTGTCCGGAGGACAGGGGCAAGTCCGTAATAAAGTCCATTGCAATGTGTTGCCACGGAACGGAGGGTATAGGCAGAGGCAGAAGACGGCCATATGGCAGGTGTTTGGGCGTCTTGTTCCTGGCACAAGAGGAGCAGGCTGAGACAAAAGAAGCGACGTCCGTGCGAAGGGATGGCCACCAGTAGTGACGTACAATTGTACTCCATGTTTTCTTCTGACCAGCATGGCCGGCTGTTTTCGAGGCATGGCCCCAGTGAAACACTTTTTGCCTGTCAGTCTCAGAGACATAGGTCTTCCCGGGCGGTATCTGGGCCAGGGTGACAGGGGTCACCGGAATGATTTTACTAGGGCAGATGATGGGCTGGGATGTCTCCTCCTCCTGCTCCATGGGCATGAATGACCTGGACAAGGCATCTGCTCGTACATTCTTATCCGCGGGTCGAGAAAATGGAGCTGAAAATCGAACCTGGCAAAGAACAAGGACCACCTGGCTTGCCGTGGGTTCAGTCGCTGAGCGGACCGCAGGTATTCCAGGTTCTTGTGGTCCGTGTAAATGATCACGGGGTACACTGCTCCCTCCAGAAGGTAGCGCCATTCCTCCAGAGCCAGTTTGACTGCTAATAGCTCTCGGTCACCGATGGTGTAGTTGCGTTCAGGCGCTGAGAAGCTCTTGGAGTAGAAACCGCAAGTAACCATCTTCCCGGAGGAGGACTTCTGCATGAGCACTGTTCCGGCTCCCGAGGAGGAGGTATCCACCTCCAAGGTGAACTGTCGGTTTAACTCAGGACGGTGGAGCACAGGGGAGGAAGCAAATGCCTGTTTCAGGGAGCCAAACGCGGCGTCGGCCGCTGGTGACCAGTCCTTTGGATTAGCCCCCTTCTTGGTCAAGGCGGAGAGAGGTGCAGTCAGAGCAGAGAAGTGAGGGATGAACTGACGGTAATAGTTTGCGAATCCCAGAAAGCGTTGGATTGTCTTCAGTCCAGAAGGAGGGGGCCAGTTGAGAATGGAAGAGACCTTCTCTGGGTCCATCTGCAGACCGGTATCGGAGATTACGTAACCCAGGAAGGGAAGAGAAGACTGCTCGAAGACACACTTCTCGTACTTGGCGTACAGACGATTCTCCCTCAGTCTTTGTAGTACCAGCTGCACGTTCTCTCTGTGGGTCTGGAGGTCCGGAGAAAAGACCAGGATATCATCGAGATACACCACCACACAAACGTAGAGAAGGTCCCGGAACACGTCGTTCACCAATTCCTGAAAGACTGCTGGTGCGTTACACAGGCCGAAGGGCATCACACAGTATTCATAGTGCCCATCGCGAGTATTGAATGCGGTCTTCCATTCGTCCCCAGAGCGGATGCGGACCAGGTTGTAGGCACCCCGAAGATCCAACTTGGTAAACACACGAGCTCCTCTAAGCCGATCAAACAATTCGGGGATGAGCGGCAGGGGGTATTTATTTTTCACGGTGATTTGGTTCAGTCCCCGGTAGTCAATGCATGGGCGTAGGTCGCCCTCTTTCTTCTTAACGAAGAAGAAGCCTGCTCCAGCAGGAGAGGAGGATCTCCGAATGAATCCCCTTGCCAGGTTCTCTGTGATGTAGGTAGACATGGCCCTTGTTTCGGCAGGAGACAGAGGATATATCCGTCCTCGAGGTGGGGTAGTTCCCGGGAGCAGGTCGATGGCACAGTCGTAAGGACGATGTGGCGGCAGTACCTCTGACTCCTTTTTATCAAAGACGTCCGCGAAGGACCAATAGGCCGAAGGCAGTCCCGGTAGGGACTCCGGAACCGGAGGTCGTCGGATGGGCTGTATAGTCTTCAGACAGTTCTCGTGGCAAGAGGAGCCCCATCGGGTGATTTCACCAGTACCCCAGCTGACTGACGGTTCGTGTGTCCGTAACCAGGGGAGTCCCAGCAGGATTTGTTGAGACATGTGTGGGAGGACGTAGAGAGCGATGTTCTCGGTGTGCAGGGCACCGATAGGCAGTTCCACCGGCTTGGTGATCAACGAGATGGTGTCAGAGAGGGGTCTCCCATCTACAGAGGCAATCACGAGGGGTTTGTCGAGTGGAGTAACAGGCACCTGGTACTTGTCCTCCGTGGCCTGCTGGATGAAATTGCCTGCTGCCCCGGAATCGAGGTACGCCTCGGCCGTGAACCGTGTCTCTCCCGTTGTCACTTGAACAGTCCACGTTACCGGGTCTGAGAGAGTCCCAGCACCTAGGGTGGCCTCTCCTACCAGCCCTAGGCTTTGGAGTTTCCCGGCCTCTCTGGACAGGAGCGTAGAAGGTGTGTGCCCTCTCCGCAGTAGAAGCAGAGGCCCTTGGCGAGCCATTCTGCTCGGCGTTGTTCGGACTGCCGCAAACGGTCGATCTGCATGGGCTCGTGGACGGAGACACCAGACGACATTGACTGAAGTACGGCGGGCTTCTGCGGAGGAGAGGAATGCCATATCGGACGTCTCTCACGGGACACCTCTTTGGATCGTTCCTGGAATCTGAGGTCCACGCGGGTGGCTAGTGCGATCAGGGCATACAGAGTAGAAGGAACATCGCGGCCTGCCAGTTCGTCCTTAAAACGACTGGAGAGTCCTTCCCAGAAGGCGGCGGTGAGGGCTTCATTGTTCCAGCCCAATTCTGAGGCCAAAGTGCGGAAGCGGATGGCATACTGCCCCACCGTCATGGTCCCCTGACGTAGCCTGAGGAGTGATGAGGCGGATGCGGCGGCACGGCCGGGTTCGTCGAAGGTGGTTCTAAACGCCTGCAGGAACTCCTGGATGTTAGTGGTTACAGGGTCCTCCTTTTCCCACAAGGGGTTCATCCAGGCCAGTGCCTCACCCTCTAGATGGGACATCACAAACGCCACCTTGGCTTGGTCGGAGGCAAACAGGTGCGGAAGCAGCTTGAAATGGAGGGAGCACTGGTTTAAGAATCGTCTGCAGGTCTTGGGATCTCCGGCATATCGGGGTGGAGAGGCCAAGCGAAGTTTAGATGCTTCCGAGGGAGCCGCCACGGGAACCGTGACCTTGGACTGTGCAGTGGTAACCTGAGATGCCAGGGACGTGGCAGATGCTTGCAGCGTGTGCAGGCGGGTGTCCACTGAGGTCATGAAGGCCAGCATGCGGGACTGAGTCTCGCGCTGACGTCCGAGTTCCTGCTGCAAGTTGCCCAGCTGGGCCGCTAGTGCTTCGGCGGGATCCATGGCCTGTTCTTACTGTTAGGGCCAGGTGGACGGGCAGACCCAGGAGGTGGATCCACTGGGCCGAACACCTCACTGAAGGCAAGGGGTCCGGTAGCCGGAGCACTACAGGTAGCAGGATAGTCCGTTCAAAGGAGTGGAGTGTAGAAGTCCCTGGGACCACGGAGTCACCGAAGGTAGTCCGGGTGACGGAGCTCAGGTTCGGAGGCCGAGATGTTGTCAGGCAGAGTCCGGAACCGACGGAGCGAGAAGACGGGTCACCACAGGGATCAGAGATGGTATGGACTGACGGGATGGCGGACAGTCACCGTTCGGGGTTCGGGAATCGTCAGGACCGGATGGCGAGGCAGGAGCGGCTCTAGGAGAGAGATACATAAGTATACCGCAAGACACAAGGAGACCTGACTCCTAGCTTAGCAAAACACGAAGAACAGGCCCCGCCCACTTGGAAAGGATTCCCCTATATACCCTGTACCTGATTCTTCAATATCCTGTTGGAGGACACTGGCCCTTTAAGAGAGGGTCAATGACCGCGTGCGCGCCCTAATGCGCATGCACGAGGCCCGGGTGCCAGAAGCCAGAGTAGGGAGCGGTGAACAGGAGGCAGGAGAGCCGGGCTGGGGCCGAGTTGCCGACGGGCGCCGGGAGCGGGGACCGGGCTGCCTGGGGACCGCAGGCGATGGAGCAGGAAGGCTGTGGAGCGGGGGACCGGGAAGCATGGCACGGGAGCGGCGGAGCGCGACCTGAGAGTGGGGAAGCGTGGCAGGGGAGCCGGTAAGCAAGGCAGGGGAGCCGGGGAGCCTAGCAGGGGAGCCGGGGAGCGTGACATTATGTAACCATGAGAAGCACTGCATCCTCAGCCACAACTGTCTGTGACCAGCAGTTTTCAAGGGTCTGAAGTTCGCAGGAAGGGTTGACTAGCCTGGCCATTTTTTGAGACTGCAAATGATGACCCAACTTTTGTTATCTGCCAGCATTGTAAACAACGACTCAGTAGAAACAAAAATTCAAATAATTTGACTACTACATGCATGAACTAAGATATGTGCAAACAACATGCATTACTGGGGGAATCTAACTTAGGTAAGATGTGGACTACCAGACCTACCCAACCACAAGTCGCCAAATCAACTATATCTGCTGCTTCTTCCTCCTCCTGTATTACCATCAAAAGTATTCTCACACAGGTCTCCGTCCGCAGAACTTCCACTTGTTTACCAGCTATAGTCTAGGTGAGTGAGAGCCCTTCAGCTGTTATGGAAGTGACCATGCTTGATGTTTTTGAACTATGTGAGACACCAAGGCCACACCCTGTGTGTGGCATGGACCATACTTCCCTGTTGTGCAAACACACTATGGGGAAATGGGGGGGGTGAATTGATGTCACTGTCTTGCTGTCTGCCTGCAATGCTTTTAAATGTCAAGACTCCAATATGGGTCTCCAAGTTGTGTCTTGTGTTGTCCACGTCATCTGCCCACATAATGTGATGATGCAAAGGAGAAGTTCACATGGTGCACATGCGCATGAAACACCAAGCATTAGTGCACACACAATAAAGCACAATCTTTAAGAATATTACCAGTATTCTACTGTACTGTAAGTCTGTAATCATTAAAGCAAAAGCTGCGCATGTCCAGAATCCCAGGCATCTTATATTGAAGACGGTATGTGGAGCCCCACATTACCTTCAGGTCGTCTCAGGGTCTTCAGGGACTCCACGTGCTGGGGATCTTCTGGTGGCAGGTTAGTCAGGTTAACTTCTATGGGAATCGTGATGCCACTTTCGGTATTTGTGGTCAGGGGGCGAACGCGACTGCAGTTTAGGGAGCGCCTGGGGCTGATGGTAGATGCAGTCAGTTGTTGTGGCCTCCCGAGAGTGAGGCTAGCCCCAGGGCTCAGTGTAAGTGTGTAGTACCACAGTTCGCAGAAGAACTCACACACAGGCAGCAATGTCTTTCAGGGTTTTTACTCACTTTCAGGTGGCAGGGGTGAGTTAACCCGAGCGATGCTATGATGAACCAGGTGGAACCAGATATCCCTTCGGCTGATGTAGGGGTGACTGCTGACTCGCCTTCCTTTCCTTTCTTGTTTTGGGTGACTCCCACTTGTAGTATTGCTGGAATCACCCAGGGAAGTTGCAACTGCCGTTCTCCCCTTTCTGGCCCGTTTGCGGGCAGCGTGGACCAAGGTAAGATGGCTCCTGGCTCAATCCTTCTTATCCCCATCGTTGCTGCTGTAGTTGCGGACTCTGTGTGGTTGGTGAGGCACATAAAGTGCCCTCACCAGCAGTTTTGGCAGGCCAACTGAATGGGCCCCTGCTCTGGGGACCTGTTTCCCCGTGCGGGCTTGGACTACCAGCGGTCCCCTTACTCAGCCACCTCTTGCCACCCTAGGTGGTTTTCAGGCGGCACCACTGGGTAGCCTTTCTCCCCCGCCAGCAGCCACTGACTGGTGCAGCGTCTGGCAAGGCCCTGCTACTCTGCTCTGCTTCAAGACGCGGCTCCTCCACTCCTCCTTTGGCTGCCTCTGCACAACTCCCTGTCACCAGTCCCACACCCACCACTAGCTGGGATGCGAGGGCCACGCCCCCTCCCTGGGTCCGCACAGGGGTCCCCTCTAAGCTGTGTGTGTTCTTGGTTACTTCGTGTCTGTGTTTGTCCACATCCTAGTCAGCCTCTGGGATTACATGTGTTGTACTGACCAAGCATGGGTGCAGTACTCAGTGGTGCCTGACCAGGTCAGGGGCGCCACAGGTACATAGAGCAAAAGTGCGCAAAGATGATTGTGAATATGCAATGGCGTTAACTATGCGCCTGCACAGTATATGTTCGCAATCTTACTCCTATATGAATTGTACAATATTACAAAATATATATATATTTCATACATTTACAATAACACCTGCCTTATACAATATAATAATAGTAACCACAAAGAAAATAAATTGGTTTCTAAAATATGTGGCTTGAAGGGGACACAGATATGGAGCATGCTCAGAATATAACACAGATTTTCCTTAATCCAGGCAATGCTTACAATAAATCCAAAGTGAACCCCAATACTCATTAACTAACAATCATGCAAAAGTATAGTAGCTGCATCAACTGTACCCTGCACAGATACTATGAACAGATGTAACAGCACTTAATATGATGATACTTCCAAAAAAAAAAATGTAACCCAATGTATGCATACAAATAAATGAATTAGATGATCAATTTTTATCAATAAATAAAATAAAAGATGCAACTAACTTTAGCAGGGTACAACACAGAATCTTCTTTTTATGTAGGCATTACCCCCTTGCTTGACTAGATCAAACATGATAAGCCAAAACCAGAGGGAGAAATACCAAAACAAGACACCTTGAGAAAAAAAAATGTTTATAGGTGAACACAATAGTCCAACGCGACTCACAAACTACGTACAATGTGTCTTACGCATACTAGGCCACAAAATATTTCTCTCAAAATGCAAAGTACAAATAAGATTAGATAAATATGTATAAGACATATAGATTTTATACAGATGTATAGGAAGATCACAGGGCAACATGGCATGCAACAACAAAGGAGGAGAAAACAATGGAGTGTATCCAAAGTAATGCTGAACAAGAAATCTATAATATGTACAATTGATGTCAAAAATACCCAAATGTTACAAGATCAAATTATAACAGCAGATGTTAAAAAATGGACAATAACACATATTGATGAAGGAACATGGTCTTTTAATATTCACTTAAGGTGGCTTTACATGCAATGACATCGCTAACGAGATGTCGTTGGGGTCACGGAATTCGTGACGCACATCTGGCCTCGTTAGCGACATCGTTGCGTGTGAAACGCACGAACGACCGTTAATGATCAAAATTACTCACCTAATCGTTGATCGTTGACACGTCGTTCTAATCCCAAATATTATAGCTGTTGCAGGATGCAGGTTGTTCGTCGCTCCTGCGGCAGCACACATCGTTATGTGTGATACCGCAGGAACGAGGAACATCACCATACATGCGGCCGCCCGCAATGAGGAAGGAAGAAGGTGGGCGAGATGTTACGGCCGCTCATCTCCGCCCCTCTGCTTCTATTGGGCGGCCGCTTAGTGACGCCGCTGTGACGCCGCATAAACCGCCCCCTTAGAAAGGAGGTGGTTCGCCGGCCACAGCGACGTCGTTAGGCAGGTAAGTATGTGTGATGGGTGTTAGCGATGTTGTGCACCACGGGCAGCGATTTGCCCGTGTCGCACAACCGACGGGGGCGGGTGCTTTCACCAGCGACATCGCTAGTGATGTTGCTGCGTGTAAAGCAGCCTTAAGTTCTCAATACGATAAGGCCTTCAATAAATTGGTGGAAACTTGGAAACCAAATGGAATGTTGTCACGAATGGTAGTATGGACCTAGGTGAACTAAAGCCTGCTTTACACCTTACGATATCACATACGATATCGTATGCGATCGTACCCGCCCCCATCACATGTTCAATTTGTTGACCGTGTCGCACAAACCATTATTTGTTGTCACACGTACGTACCCTTCCACACGACCTCGATGTGGGCGGCGAACATCCACTTCCTGGAGTGGGAGGGACGTTCGGCGTCACAGCGACGTCACGCTGCAGCCGGCCAATAGAAGTGGAGGGGCGAAGATGAGGGGGACGTAAACATCCCGCCCACCTCCTTCCTTCTGCATTGCCGGCGGGAGCCGCGGGACGCAGGTAAGATCTGTTCATCATTCCCAGGGTGTCACACACTGCGATGTGTGCTGCCTCGGGAACATTGAACAATCCGACATGCAATTTTAAGGAAATGAACGACGTGTATGCGATGAACGGCTTTACATTCAATCGCAATCGCACGTAGCTGTCACACGCTACAACAACACTAACGATACCGGATGTGCGTCACTTACGATGTGACCTCGCCGACACATCGTTAGATTTGTTGTAGCTTGTAAAGCTCGCTTAAAGAAAGAAAAGAAAGATGGAGTGAGTCAGATAAAATGAAAAAACAAGGAACAATGGAATTAATAGGTGGAAATATGTGAGGCAAATGTGCTTGTTCTGTCCCCACTTAAAGGCGATGGAAGGTGCGTAGTTGTGAGAGGTTGTGAGAATCTTACCTTCGTTTTTCCTATAGGTGGGGCAGACAGGACCAGAGCACTCCAGAGTGAAAAATGCACATGCTAAGATGAAACAATGGTGGTTTATTTTCTCCAAAGGTTAGGACATGCAGAGTGCAGTAATCCAAGTACTTGGCATTTTAATTCTCAGTGATGCTTGCCTCTGAAGCTACTACGTGGTCAGAAGACTTTGCTCCTAGTAGCTCAAATCCAATATGGGAAGTTGTTCTCACAAACTCTGCTTTGGAAATGAACATCCCAGGATGTGATGCAAGAGGGTCATCAGACACTCCCATGGGCTGGACAAAAGAAACAGAGGAGCCGAAAGGTCTGACCAGTAGATGGCAGCAGAGACAAGCATGAAAAACATTAAATAACAGTTTTAACTAAGACAAATAGAAACAGCACACTCCCCGTCTGAAATTCACTTTGGGGATTTCACTATTGAGTCCATAATACAACCTGAAAGGAAAGGCATGTTAAATGCAAAAACAAGCTCAATTGAGTCCAAAACAAGAAGGATGGCTCAAAGTTCAGGTCCGGTAGCGTTCATCCTATAGGGACGCTCTCTATGGGCAAAAGCAGAACAAGTTCGTGGATTGGCCTTGCAAAGGTCTTCGTCTCACCTTTCCTGATGACCTTTAGCTCCACATTCCAAACATTGCCGTCCTGACTAGGCAGTATCCTAGTAATTAGTCCCATAGGCCAGTCAGTCCTTTCTGTGGTCTGATCTTTCATGAGGACTAGGTCTCCTTCCTTGAGGTTCGGCTTGGGATGTCGCCACTTCTTTCTTTCTTGAAGAATGGTGAGGTATTCCTTCCTCCATCGGTTCCAGAAGTAGTCAGCCAAGTATTGAACCCGTTTCCAGTGTTTTTGATAAGTGTTCACGTGGGTGAACTCTCCGCTGGGCATTACCGCGTTGTCAGTTTTTTGGGTAATGAGAATAGTAGGAGTTAATATGGTTGGTGTTTCTGGATCCATGGTCACCGGCACAAGGGATCTTGAATTGATAATGGCTGAGACTTCAGCTAAAAGAGTGACTAGAGTCTCATGTGTGAGTCTTGAGGAATTGACGTCCATTAGCATGGAGTTCAAGATGTTGCGTGAAATCCCGATCATCCTCTCCCAGGAGCCTCCCATGTGAGAACTGTGAGGGGGATTGAAGATCCAGGTGCAACCTTTCTCTGCCAGCTGATCTTGGATAGGTTTGGTGTTGATGTTCAGTTCTCTACATGCACCGACGAAGTTGCTTCCACGGTCAGACCTCAGCTGTTTCACTGGTCCTCTGATGGCAAGGAACCTTCTCAAGGCGTTGATTAGGCTGCAGGTATCCATGGACTCTAACACCTCAATGTGAACGGCTCGAACACTCATGCAGGTGAATAACACAGCCCACCGCTTGCTGTTTGCTTGGCCTCCACGAGTTCTGCGTGTGGACACCATCCATGGTCCGAAAACGTCTAGGCCCAAGTAGGTGAAGGTGGCTCTGTGGAAAGTCTGTCTGTAGGCAAGTCAGCCATTTGCTGGTACAGTTGTTTTCCTCTCGCTTTACGACAGTGCACACAATCGTGTAGTATTTGTGCTACACGTCTCTTCATTCCAATAATCCAGAGGCCTGCAGACCGTAAAGCGCCTTCTGTAATTTGCCTGCCTTGGTGTTCAGTCTTTTCATGGTGGTGTCGGATCAGCAAGACTGTAACATGGTGTTTGTTGGGAATGATGAGAGGATTTTGTTCTGCAACTCCAAGATGAGCCTGATTTAAACGACCCCCAACTCTCAGTAAGCCGAAACTGTCGATGACTGGGTTTAAATTGGCAAGAGGACTTCTTAATGGAATCTGCTGTTTGTTGTATAAACACTTCCATTCTATGGCGAATTCACTCTGTTGGAGGTGGCGTATTATGAGGGACTCGCTATGGGAGATGTCCTCAGCAGAGAGGGGTTTGTGGCAGACATGCCAGCGATGACAGTCTTTGGTTTTAAGGTCAGTACGACAGCATCTGGCGATATGCACTAACCTAGCGACAGCCCTGACGAGCCTCATCCAGCTGGAGAAACGTTCAAAACGTTGGCAACCGAAGTTGGAAGTTTTTTCTGCACTGGTGGCCAGGGTATTGACTTCAACTCGGACATCTGGATCGTTGTCCGGATCTAGGATGCTGAAGGCTTCCTGGACACCTTCTTCTGACTGTCTCAGCAGGAACTCTGGACCTGTAAGCCACGAAGAGTTAGCAAAAGAACTTATAGACATAGGTCTAGTTGCGTGATCTGCTGGATTCAGTTCGGTTGGTACAGGTTCTGCTAGGTTGTTGCAGACTTCCTTGTCCATAAAGGCGACGCTGTGTTCTCTCATTTCAGGCTTGCTGTTCATGGAACGCTGAAGAGAGTTAAATCTGGTCTGAGCTTGAGCTCGGTTGTTTGGGAGTCTTACCCTGGTAGATCGGAAGGGTAATGGAGAGACCCAATGGTTGGTTTTGTCTTTAGAAAACTCACAGTCCATTATTCCGATGAATTCTCTGTCCTCTACTGACAAGGCTACTTTATCGTCGTCCTTGGTTGTGTGAAAGACTGATCTTCCCAAGTTGTCGATATGCAGAGAAGAAGCGATGTCAGGTAGCTGTATTGTGTCTGGAGACTTCTCTTTCACTCCATAGTGATGAGGACATGGCTTTAAGCAGGTTGTGCGCCCATATCCATGCACATAAGTCTTGAAGGAATCAATTTCTGATCGATCAACGCACACATTTCCTATGACTACCCATCCCAAGTCCAGTCTCTGGGCGTATGGTGCATAGTCAGGCCCATTACACTGCTGTCGCACCTTGTGTACCCTTAGATTGTCTCTGCCGAGCAGGAGTAGAATCTCTGCGTTATTGTCCAGAGGTGGGATAACACTAGCGAGGTGTCTTAGGTGTGGTTGATGAAATGCAGCTTCTGGGGTAGGAATTTCATTCCTGTGGCTGGGTATTTGGTCACATTCAACGAGCGTTGGTAGAGGTATTTCAGTCTTCCCATTGATAGGAGAAGCAATGAATCCCTGGGCTCTTCTGCCGCTAGTCTCTATGCGACCCGAGCAGGTGTTCAAGGTGTAGGGTTCTAATGGTCCATTAATTCCGAAGGCTTCAAAGAATTTGGTTCCTGCTAGGGACCGGTTGCTTTGGTCGTCTATGATGGCATACACCTTCATTGCCTTTTCTGGATGTCCCTCGGGATAAACCTTGATGAGGCATATACGGGCACAACATTGCTGTGTTTGGCCCTCTCCACATACCTCTGAGCATGAGCAGGAGACGGCTGTGGTGGTGTCAGTCTGATTCTTGGGCTCCTCGCCATGACTTGGAGTGGGAGTGGTGGTGACTGCAGCCAGTGTGTCTCTAGCTAGCTGGGTTGGGTGCATGGCTGAAACGTGTTTTTCACTATGACACTCCTCACACTTGACGATGGATTTACTGTCCTTGGCCATGTGCTCAAGTGATGCGCAGAATTTGAAACAGATCTCAAGCTCTGTGAGGACTTTCTTGCGCTCCTGTAGGATTTTGGATCTAAACCCTCTGCACTTGTTCAGTGAATGCGGTTTTTTATGGATGGGACATTCTTGATTGAAAGACTTATCTCGTGATGAGATGGTGTTCTGTTTATCTGTGCGTGCTGCAGGTGATGGTAGCTGAGTCTCCTGACACTCACAGTGTTCTTAATGTCTCTGCGTTTGTGTATGGCACCTTCATACCTTGATGATGATGATGTTGCAGCTGCCGAAGTGTTGAACTCTAGGAAGTCGAGGCTGGGGTCGTTCTTCATCTGGGCCTGCTCGTCAATGAACTTGCAGAACTGATTAAATGGGGGAAAGGTGACGTCATTCATTCTTTTGTACCTTAAGACTGACGTTGCCCATTTCTCCTGCAGACTGTATGTCAGCTTCACCCCGATTGGGTTCACTCCATGGGTTGTATCCAGGTAGCACAGCCCAGACAGACGAGGGCCTCTTTTGGCGAGCTCCAGCTCCATGAGCAGATCACTTAGGTCTTGAAGCTTGTGGACTTCTTTAAGGTTGATCTTTGGGATGTCCTGCAGTCTCTTGAATAGGGCTTTCTCTATTGCTTCTGCGCTGCCAAAGGTGCGTTCCAGTCTCTGCCATGCAGCAGCGAGACCTGCTTCTGCTTGTCCCACATAGACGGTTCTGAAGCTCTTGATACGGTTTGTAGAGCCTGGGCCCAACCATTTGATCAGGAGGTCGAGCTCCTGTTCTGCAGTTAAGTTGAGATTGGCGATGGCTGCTTTGAAAGTTGCTTTCCAGGCCCTGTAGCTCTCTGCACGATCATCAAATTTCGTGAGACTAGTGTTGATTAGCTCTCTGCTCACCATGAACCTGGCAAACTCAGACATATCTGATTTCTCACCACTTGTTGCCACGACGACTCGTGATGCCCCTGGGGCGTATGGGCTGCCTGGCGTGAATGGATGAGATGTTCCCGGGTAAAATGACGTTGCTGCAGGGTTGAGCTGTGGTTTAGCCTCTGTAGATTCTGATGACCGCTGCTTGAGCTGTGGAAGTGGGTCAGGAAACACTTGGTTGCCATCTTGCTGTGGTGGCTGTGTTTGAGAGGGCACCTCTTGGTGACTGTTATTAATGTGCTCGGGTGGTTTAGGTGGCACTGGCACTGGTAGAGGTAAGTTAGAGGTTTCGGTGTTGTCGACTTGGACGGTACTGCAAACCGGGGTTGCTACAGGTAACTGATTCAGTACATAGTCTCTTGTGTGATCAACTGGATTGTCTGCTTCCAGTGGTGGCGAGTCAGCTGGATCAGGACCTTGGATCAATGCTTGCTCAAGTAGTCTCACTTTAGCTAGCGCAACTTCCTCTTCCATCTGTGACCGAAGAATCTTTATCCGAGCCTCCGTTTCTGCCCTTTTGGCTTCCGCTTTAGCAGCTTCTGCTTTTGCATGGGCTTCTGCTTTAGCGGCTTCTGCTTTTGCAAGGGCTTCTGCTTTAGCAGCTTCTGCTTTTGCAAGGGCTTCTGCTTTAGCAGCTTCTGCTTTTGCAAGGGCTTCTGCTTCTGCCCTTTTGGCTTCTTCCTCTACTTCTCTTTCTGTGAAGAAACGTCTCACCTTGGATTCCTCTGCTCTTATGCGGGCCTCTAGTATCCTGTCGCTCAGGGCTGAGCTTCTTGAGGATGATGACCCGGATGACCGAGAGGAACGTCTAGATGAGGTTGATCGGTGTGATCTGGTTTCTTGCTGGTGAGAGATACGGTGTTCGGCCTTGTCTATGGCATCTTGCACCTTGGCATCTCTTTCCTTGTTTACCTCTTCTGCCTTGCTCAGGTCTGAAAGAGCTTCATCAATTTTAGAGTCTTTTAGAAAGGTAATGTACCTTGTTGACAGTCTCTTGTATCTTTCATGAGCTGTGTTCAGCCATTCCAGAGCGGCTTGTAAGCATGCGGCATCACCTGATGAGGATTCAAGTCTTGGCATGTAATAGGTGACTCGTTCCCACTGTTCTTCCAGGTGTTCACATAGCTCATCTTTCATAGTGTGAAAGTTTTCAGCGGCCTTTATCATGGGTTTGGAAGAGCATAGTATCATAGTATCATAGTTTTTAAGGTTGAAGGGAGACTCTAAGTCCATCTAGTTCAACCCGTAGCCTAACATGTTGATCGAGAGGAAGGCAAAAAAAACCCCGATGTGGCAAACAAGTTCCAATGGGGAAAAAATTTCCTTCCTGACTCCACATCCGGCAATCAGACTAGTTCCCTGGATCAATACCCTGTCATAAAATCTAATATACATAACTGGTAATATTAAATTTTTCAAGAAAGGCGTCCATGCTCTGCTTAAATGTTAGTAGTGAATCACTCATTACAACATCATGCGGCAGAGAGTTCCATAGTCTCACTGCTCGTACAGTAAAGAATCCTCGTCTGTGATTATGATTAAACCTTCTTTCCTCAAGACGTAGCGGATGCCCCCGTGTTCCAGTCGCAGGCCTAGGTGTAAAAAGATCTTTGGAAAGGTCTCTGTACTGTCCCCTCATATATAAATTTAATATTACCAGTTATGTATATTAGATTTTATGACAGGGTATTGATCCAGGGAACTAGTCTGATTGCCGGATGTGGAGTCAGGAAGGAAATTTTTCCCCATTGGAACCTGTTTGCCACATTGGGTTTTTTTTTGCCTTCCTCTGGATCAACATGTTAGGCTACGGGTTGAACTAGATGGACTTAGAGTCTCCCTTCAACCTTAAAAACTATGATACTATGATACTATGATATTTATACATTGTGATTAGATCCCCCCTAAGCCTTCGTTTTTCCAAACTAAATAACCCCAAGTTTAATAACCTGTCTTGGTATTGCAGCCCACCCATTCCTCTAATAATCTTGGTGGCTCTTCTCTGCACCCTCTCCAGTTCAGCTATGTCCTATGGTCTGCTGAAAGCGTGGGCTCTGCCTCCTGGGCTTCATAATGGACAGTATCAGATTGTATTTGCTCTGTTTCAGCAGTGGGGAACTGTCCAAGGTCTTTTTCAGCCTTTTTGATTTAAGGTGTACTGTCTCTTTAAGAAACTTGACTTTTGAATAGGGGTCCAAAAATCGTTGTGCAGCTCTGCAAGGACTCCCTGATGAGATTCCCAAGGTGTCTTTAGTAAAACTTGGGGTTCGCAGTGCAGCGATGTGCAGTAATGGGGTATAATGTACTGCAAGTCTATAGAAGGCGTATAGTAGGAGAGAAACAGCAGGTGCATAAACTGTCCCTTTACAATGCAAGTAGAGGTGACACTTGACGTGGCAGATGGGAGAGCTTCCCCTTAGGCTTGTCCAGGCATGCACTGTGCAGGCAGACTAGTGCACAAGGCTTGTTGCTAGGCAGATTACATGGGAAGGTACAGGGCTCTTAGGGATCTGTAGCCGGGGGAAATGAGCTATTAAGCAGTCTTCTGACTGTTCTGTCCCCACTTAAAGGCGATGGAAGGTGCGTAGTTGTGAGAGGTTGTGAGAATCTTACCTTCGTTTTTCCTATAGGTGGGGCAGACAGGACCAGAGCACTCCAGAGTGAAAAATGCACATGCTGAGATGAAACAATGGTGCTTTATTTTCTCCAAAGGTTAGGACATGCAGAGTGCAGTAATCCAAGTACTTGGCATTGTAATTCTCAGTGATGTTTGCCTCTGAAGCTACTACGTGGTCAGAAGACTTTGCTCCTAGTAGCTCCAATCCAATATGGGAAGTTGTTCTCACAAACTCTGCTTTGGAAATGAACATCCCAGGATGTGATGCAAGAGGGTCATCAGACACTCCCATGGGCTGGACAAAAGAAACAGAGGAGCCGAAAGGTCTGACCAGTAGATGGCAGCAGAGACAAGCATGAAAAACATTAAATAACAGTTTTAACTAAGACAAATAGAAACAGCACAGTGCTTCCCACCCCAGCAACAATATATGAATATAGCTTTTGCCACAAATGAGGGAACAAAAAGAGCCAGATGAAGTAGAAACCCTCCATAAACACAGTGAATGTTACAGAATTAAAAATTTCAAATAACACTTTGTTGTGCCCAGTACATTGTAGTGCCCAGCTTGTACTTCTGTAAACCTGCACCTCGTACATTTAAGTGGGCTCTCCTCACTGCAACAATGTCAAGCATGTGGATATTAACTATGGTATAGGTATATAGTGGGGCTCAGAAGAGTGGGGGGGCATTTTTATTTGGGAGCACAGAATTTGCTGGATTTCTTTTTTTGAGGGATGGGCCATAGCGTTTTTCCAGAGCCTTTGTGCTACCAGTAATGTGGAAGTCCTCCTATATTTTCATTAACCGATGACAGACCTGAGTGGGGACTTATGTTTGTGTAGGTTTAGTTGAATGCTATTAGGTGGTAATTTTGGTACAGAACATTTTGAATCAGTTCAAATTTATCTTGTGCTCTATGCTGAGCGCTTACAATCGAGGTTTCCATTTACATCTCCGAATACATGGTTCAGGTGAAACCCGCGACGGATCCATTCACTAATGAGGCAGCAGAGTTACTCCAGATTTCATTTGGCCTGTGTTCAATGGTGTCCATCTTTGCAAAGGTGACCAACTGTTGATGACCGCACTTTTGCGCATGACTAAAAAAAGGCATAAAAAGATGGACACCACTGGACTACAGGCAAGACATGAGGTCAAAGTGTCTCCCTCATTACAGTGAATTTTCCATTGGGAATTTTGTCTGAATCACGTTTTTTCAGAGATTCAGGGTATGGGCCCACGATCTGCACATGCTGTGTTGCTGTGCTCTGGATGCCGTGTGTCCTCCCTTGTGGAGATTCAAGTGTCCTATGCAGGAGACCGCAGCTGCCCATGCTCAAAATCAGGGTTTGGGGCGCAGTGGACTTCCGTTCTGTTTTCCCAGCTGAAGACACTCGTGTCTCCGCAGAATAAATTGATAGGCTGCATCTAGGAAAACCAAACCGCATGTCAGCATACGCTGCATAGAAAAGAAGCAAGGAGATTTCTATAAATCCATCTACTGTGCTTGTACTGCACAAACCACTGATTTGGATTCAGTGAAAACAAGCTGCATCCAAAACGCCGCTATTTCTGATTGTGGGCATGCACCTTTACACATAATCCTGGTGCATGTGCTTAGCGTAGAGTACAGGATCTTTCAGAGGCAGAATGATTAAATAGCAAGTGAACAATTGGTTTTATTTATTTTTTTGTTTATGCTGTTCACCTTGTGGTAGAAGTGATTCCGCAGTTTTATTCCTCCAGTCAGTATGATTACAGTAATACCAGATTCATATCTTTTTTTAGGTTTGGCAACTATCACACTAAAAACGCTTTGTACAAAATAAAGGATTTTTGCGTCACCGGATTTTGAAGGCTACAGTTTTTTTTAGTTTTTTTTCTGAAAGAGTCATGTGAGGGCTTGTTTTTTTGCAGGATGAGTTGGAGTTTTTATTGGTTCCATTTTTGGCCACATAATTTTTGATCGCTTTTTATTTTTGGCAGAATCAAGAATTAACAGTAATTCAGGAATAGTTGTGTTTTTTTTACGCTGTTCACCGTACCATAAAAGTGATAGGACAGCTTTGTTCTTCAGGTCATTGCGATTACAGTGATAATGAATATATGTCATTTTTTTTTCTGTTTTGCCGCTTTTACACCATAAAAAATATTTTATAAGAAAAACCAGTTTTTGCATTGCTGTATTCTGAGAGCTATAGTTTTTTTTTTTTAAATTTTTCCACTGTATAGCAGCTTGTTTTTTGCGGGCAAAATGATTTTTTTAGCTCTACCACTTTTATTTATATATGACTTTTTGTTCCCGTTTTATTACACTATTTTTGTCAGCTGTATGATGAAAAGACAGTTTTTGCTACGTTTATTTTTTACGGTGTTCACTGAAGGGGTTAACTAGTGTGACAATTTTATATAATGGGTTGTTCAGAACGCGCCAATACCAAATATGTGTTTTGTTTTTACACAAATATAACTATTTATTGGATTTTTTTTTGTTTTTTCTTTTCTTTTTTTTATATATATATTTTTATTTTTTTACTTTTTCCCTTAATCCCTTTATGGGACAACGCCCCACAGTGCACTGATTTCAGCTGCAATGTTCTGAAGTGCTCGATCACTGCAGGATTTTGCAGCTGTCAGAGATGCCATGACAAAGCCTGTGAGATCATGCTGCAGGCATAATCATAGATGTAATACATATTTCAGGTGACCTGGAGGTCATCATGACAACTTCCAGGTCACCATGACAATAATCAGGGCCCTCGTATTTAGATAACGGGGGTCCCGATCAAGGGGAGAGAGACCATGATCCCTCTCCCAATGCCTTGAGTGCCGTGATCGGTATTAATTGCAGAAATTAGGGGGTTAAACAACCAGGGACAGTGGAGGCACCATCCCTGGCTGTGAGGGCATGGGCTTGTTTGTCAGGTAAGCCAAATCCCCGCCTCCGCGATTTCCAGGACGTATCAGTACGTGCTTAGTCCTTAAGTCACCTAAAAATAGCACGTACCGGTGTGTCCTAGGTCAGAAAGGGGTTAAATTTATTATTTTTTTCCTGTTAGATAACATCTATAATTATAGTGGTAATTTTCCTAAAATATTTCATGATGGCTTGTTTCGATATTTCCCGACTTGTCTGCAGTGGTTTCTTGATGGCTTCCTAAAATAATTTTGTAATACAATATTCATGATTTTGGTGGGAATTTTCATATGTACTCTTTTTGTAGACTGTTTCTCCATGGCTTGTCATTGTATTTCTGTACTTTGTAATTTGTCTGTTTTTGTTCTTTGTTAGCTCCTTAATTAATGCATGTGTTCCACTTTGCTCTATTTGCATAATTATTGTTAATTGGATTTCACACATGGTGTAATAACATAGCTTTCCTTTTAATCTATATAATTGTGTTCTGGTGGACTAGATGTTTATTCATGATTGAGGTATCATTTATTTGTCAAAACTAGTTGGATTTCTTTTCCATACATCACCTCTGTGGGTGCCAGTGCAGATTATTCTAATATGTAAAATAAACACAGGATCTTATTAATCTATTCATACCCAAGCCCCCTGGATTTTGTTTCTCCTGGAACAACTAGCCCTAGCCTGGGTGTCTGCGTGCAGGCACCGTGATCAACTCTGGACAAAGAAGCTGTGGTGAACTGGCTTTTATTTCTTCTAACTTTACAATGAAAAAGAGACTGCTTTCGCCGAGGGTGACACTTCCTACCGACCCCAGGCAAGAAGGTCATGGCCTCATGGGACAGGCATGGATGAAGTTTTCTGCTCCCTCAAAGTAGAAACACAGACACATGACACGGCAATGCTCTTGTTGTTGCTCGGACATGTTGATACAATCAACCTGCATAAGTTCAGTAGCCAGACCGGAAACTTAAAGTTGAAGCTGGGACAGGCAAGACAGGCATGGCAGAGACAGCGTGACAGGTACGGGTACATGGACAATGGAACAGGTAATAGACAGTGGACAACAGGACCTAACAAATAGCTAGCTAGACAGACAGACTAACTAAGTGACCATGTTTCTCAGGCACCTTCCCTACTGGGAGGATGCCTTAATTACCTGGTACCTCTCAGCCATAAGCTGAGAGGCACTTCGGGGAACTGGTGTACTCACTCTTTAAGAGAATGAACATGCGTGCACACCCTAAGTGCACTCCCATAGGTGCATGGTGTGCCTAGGTCTCAGGAGTAGGCGCAAGGAGACTCAAGCATGGAGGACTGTGGGTAGGCAAGGCAACGTTGTGCAGTCCTGCCACAGCAGTGAGTGAGTCAGCATCCCTGCTGTGGAGAGGCAGAGAAATGCAGGGAGCCTAGTGCTACACACATCATTCTATTGTTTACAAAAAACTAAATGAGGAAGACAAA